>NW_016107315.1:20295600-20304422 GCF_001604975.1 Cebus imitator
ACCTCCCGGCTTCAAGCAATTTCTGGCTAGGTTTTGTGTTTTTTTGTTGTTGTTGTTTTTTTGAGACAGAGTCTAGGTCTGTCGCCCAGGTTGGAGGGCAGTGGTGTGATCTAGGCTTGCACTGCAACCTCTGCCTCCTGGGTTCAAGCCATTTTCCTGCCTCAGCCACCCAAGTCACTGGGACTACAGGCATGTTCCACCACACCTGGCTAATTTTCCTATCTTTTGGTAGAGACAGGATTTCACCACATTCGCCAGGCTGATCTTGAACTCCAAACCTTGCCTTGGCCTCCTAAAAATGCTGGGATTACAGGCATGAGCCACCGTGCCTGGCTGAGTTTTACTTTAAAAGTATTTTAAAATTGAAATATGCTTCACATAACATAAAACTCACCATTTGAAAGTGTATGCTTCAGTGGTTTTTGTTATAATTACATTATATTTTTATTATAATTACTACTTGCATAATTGCACATATTACAACATCCCCAAAATACTTTCATCGCCCTGTACCCTATCAGCAGTTAGTCCCAATTCCCCTCTACTTCCAGTACTGAAAATCACTAATCTTTTTTTTTTTCCTTTGAGACAGAGTTTTGCTCTTGTTGCCCAGGCTGGAGTGCAATGGTGCAGTCTGGGCTCACCACAACCTCTGTCCCCCAAGTTCAAGCATTTCTTCTGCCCCGGCCTCCCGAGTAGCTGGGATTACAGGCAGATGCCACCATGCCCAGATAATTTTGTATTTTTAGTAGAGACAAGGTTTCTTCATGTTGGTTAGACTAGTCTTGAACTCCCAACCTCAGGTGATTCACCCACCTCGGCCTCCCAAATTGCTGGGATTACAGGCATGAGTCACCATGCCCGGCCTCTATTTTCTATTTCTGTATTTACCTATTCTGGACATTTTATACAAATATAATCATAAAATGTGTGGCCTTTTGTGTCTGGCTTCTTTCTTAACATAATGTTTTGAGGTTCATCCATGTTCTAGCATGTAATAATACATATGTCATTTTTTATGGTTGAATAATATTTCATTTTATAGATAGGCCACATTTTGTTTACCTATTCATCATTTGATGAATGTTCAAGTTGTTTCTACTTTTTGGCTATTATGAATAATGCTACTGTGAACACATGTTCACTAGTTTTAGTGTAAGCATGTTCTCAATTCTCTTGGGCTATACCTAGAAGTGGAATAGCTGGGTCATGTGGTAATTCCATGTCTGACTTTTTGAGGAACTGCCAAATTCTATTTGGGTTTTAAAATTCTATTAATAAGCTTTACATTTCTAAAAGCTCTTTTCATTCACTTCTGAATGTTTCTTTTAAAAAATTGAATGTAACATCTCCCCTTCCTCTCTGATATTAATAATATCAAAGTTAATTTATTTTTTTTAAAAAAGTATTTGTTTTCCCAAATACCTCACAATCCTTGGCCAATCCAGAGTGATTGTATTCAAGAGTGGGGAACCAGAAAGTTGATTGGATCATGGTCTTGATCATGTGATGTGCGTAGTCTCAACTTGGAGTTTCAAAGTTATCGGACATTTATTGAGAACTCCTAATGTCAGTAATCTTTAGGCCAGATGTTTTCAGAGAAGGACCCTCCAATCTCACATCTAGAAGGTTAGGATCTTTCTACCAGTGCTCTGGGGAGTGTGTGGGAAAGATAACTGGAAGTCTCTGTACTTAGGATTCAGTACACCCATGATCACTGAATCCTCTTCTTTGGGCATGGTATTTCCATCCTCAAAAGGGCCTGGTACCTCCCAGTCTAGAGACTATTCTATTTCCTCTGGACTCTACACCTCCAAATTTCTGCCAGTATGAGGGAGGGGCAGGCTTCCAGTGGCATGGAATCTAAGGATCGAATAATTTTCAAATGGCTTTTAATCATGGTTTTTGATATTTAGCTCTCTCAACTTTACTTTTTTTTTTTTTTTAAATAGATGGTGTCTTGCTCTGTTGCCCAGGCTGGAGTGCAGTGGCAAGATCTCTACTCACTGCAACCTCCACCTCCTGGGTTCAAGTGATTCTCCTGCCTCAGTCTCCCAAATAGCTTGGATTAAAGGCACGCACCACCACACACACATTTTTTTTTTTTTGTATTTTTAGTAGAGACGGGGTTTCTCCATGTTGGCTAAGCTGGTCTGGAACTCCTGATCTCAAGTGATCCACCCGCCTCGGCTTCCCAAAGTGCTGGGATCCAACTTTTATTTCTAGTTCTGGAGGTACCCGGTACTTGCTAATCCTGTGCTATTTGTGAATTTTGTGATGCAAATTGTGTTGATTCTCAGCCTTCCTCACTGTGGGTTTGGGATTTGGCTCTCACAGTCCTGCTGGATGAATTTGGTTTCCAGTTTTCAATATGTGTCGATATTGTCTCATTTCTTGTTGCCCTACCCATGTGTTAGTTAAAATCATTTGCTTTTGTTTTAATGGAGTTTTTGGAGGATGCAGAATTAGCTGTATGTTTTTAGCCATCCATGTTAATCTAGAAGCCTCCAATCCACCTTTCTAAGTAAAAAAAAATCAGACATTTTTATTTCCATCCAAATAAGTCACGGTCTAATCAGGAGACAGAAACCACTATACTAGTTTTAACAGAATTTGATATAAAGAACCGTTAGTCAGGTATAAAGAATTGTTAACATACTGACTGAGAAAGCTCAAAGAGAAGACACAGCTATTATGAAGATAGAAACTTCAAGAAGGAGCTATCATCCCTAGGCTGGAAGCTGGAATTACTAAAACTCAGAAACCTGGAGAAAGAGCCTCACAGAGCTGAAACTCAGTTCTCTGAGGGGGAACCCGATGGGCTGGAGCTGGTGTCTCTGGGAAGGCATAATGAGGCCGAATGTGAGTGCTGGGACACTGGATTTCACTGTGCCTGGACTGAATTGCTGCTCGGGAGTGAGGAATAAGCAACGTGATATTGACAGGCATTGGAAGACTGTGCCACTCTCTGCTTCCAGCCTTGAAGTCTCCTCTAAGGACCCCTATTGTCCAAGTCTAAGAGGGATCCACCTGGCAGGGGAGAAATGTGATTTGCAGAGCTTAACCCCAGCATCACAAAGTAACTCAAAGTGGGACTGGAAGCTGAGCAGCCATGGCTTAGTAATTGGTATGGTCTTCTTCGGCTACTTGCAATTCATATGTACACAACTAAACACACTTAAATTTCCATACAACCACAAAATTGACTGTTCCACCTTCATACAAACAAAGGCATTTTCACTTTCCCCAATATGAGGTGGCACAAAGTCCAGGCAGCAATTGTATTTATATGGGGGAGAGTCTCCTGATCTATTCTGGGCTATATATTAACTACTGGTCAAATTCAGTCATAGTCCCATCTGATATTCTGTTTCTAAACACTACCTTGCTTTTTTTTCTATAGAGATGGGGTCTTGCTATGATGCCTGGGTTGGTCTCAAACTTCTAGCCTCAAGCCATCCTCCCACCTCAGCCTCCCAAAGTGCTGGGAATACAGGTGTGAGCCACTGTGCCTGGCCTTAACACTACCCTTTTCATCCCTGCTTTCCTCCTTAGTTTCCCTCAGTTGGTTCAGAATTTGGGTTGGGAAGAGGGGTATTATATATTGACCCTCTTAAACTCTAAGTGTGCTTATCATTGTGTTGATTAGCTATTCTGCCAGTTTACATTTGTAAGAGCAGTATAAGTGAGTTCCAGTCCTTCCACGTCATCCACTTAGTATTGTCAGTCTTTTGCATTTTGCCAATCTATGAATGAGAAATTACATCTCACTATTGCTTAATTTGCATTTCCCTTGTGGAGGAGGCTGAGGATCATTTTGCCATATGTTTATTGGACTTGAGTTTCTCTTCTGCTCATGTGTTATTTTTTTTTTTGTTTTTTGTTTTTGTTTTGAGACAGGGTATGGCTCTGTTGCCCAGGCTGGAGTGTAGTGGTTCCATCATGGCTTACTGAAGCCTTGGCCTCCTGGGCTCAAGTAATACTCCCACCACAGCCTCTCAAGTAACTGGGACTACAGGTATGTGCCACCATGCCAGACTATTTGGTTTTACTTTTTATTTTTAGTAGAGATGAGTCCTTGCTATGTTGCCCAGGCTTGTGTTGAACTCCTGATCTTGTGATCTTTTGCCTCAGCCTCCTAAAAGAGTTGGGATTACAGACGTGAGACACTTCTCCTGGCTGCTCATATTTTTTGTTTAATTAAAGAAATATTTTTTCCTGCTGATTTGCAGGAATTCTTAAAAAATTTTTTTGGTGAAATATATTTGAAACATATAGATAAGAATAGAAGATAATTTAAGAGACATTCATATTCCCACCATCCAGCTTCATTAAATCTTAACATTGTCTTATTTATTTTAAAGAAATAAAACATATGTATATTTGCCATCCTTTGGGCCTTCTTCAATCCTATTCTCCTACTGTTCCTTCCTATCATGAATTTAGTGTTTACCATTCCTAAGCAAAGCTTTTATACTGAGTAGGAGTTTATATTCTGGATACTAATCATTTGTTAATTTTATGCATTTTGAATTGCAAATATCTCCTCGCATTCTGTGCTGTGTTTTTCACTTTGCTTATGGTGTTTTTTTGATATATGAAGGTTTTAAATTTTAATATGATCATATTTATCAGATGTTTCTTTTATGGTTTGTGCTTTTTGTGGTAAAACTTTTCTGTGGATGTATGTCTTATCTCCTTGGTGAATGTCTATTTTACCTTGAGGAAAGGACCATGATTATACTTTTTTCATCCTCTACAGTCTTTTTTTTTTTTTTTTGAGACAGAATCTCACCCTGTCACCCAGGCTAGAGTGCAGTGGCGCAATTTCTGCTCACTGCAACCTCCACTTCCCAGGCTCAGGCAATCCTCCCAACTCAGCCTCTTATGTAGCCTGGAACCACAGGCACGTGGTACCATGCCTGGCTAATTTTTGATATTTTTGGTAAAGATGGGGCTTCACCATGATGTCCAGGCTGGTCTCAAACATATTTGAGGCATTTGGGCTAGATACTAATGTGCTGTGGGAAGATTTGTCCTGAGGATTATAGGATGTTGGGCGGCATCCCTGGCATCTGCCCATTAGATGCCAGCAGCACTACCCTTCTCCACTTGGAGCCATGATGATGACCAAAAATGTCTCCAGACATTGCCAAATGTCTCCTGGTGGGGAGGGGTGGTGGTGGTGGTGAAATCACCCTTGGTTGTGAAATACTATCCCAATTAAATGGTCCTAAATTATGGGTTCAGAAATAATGACAGGCTGCTGAGTGATGGAAGGTGCTGATTGGCTTAAGCTAATCTAGATTTATCTCCAGGTTTGGTTCAACCTTTGTTCTGGGTTGATGAATGTTCTAGAAACCAAAAAGAAAAGTTAGGTACAAGTAGAAAGGTCGAAGGTGGAAGTGGAAGTGATGCTAAATAATCAAGAAATAGTTGCTCCAGAAAATTCTGATATGAGCTCAACGTGGCAGCTAACTGATCATTGCCATCCTTCTCCCATTTTAATATCCAATAATTAATCCTGAACCCTCACCATCAGCTCGTCCATTCCAATTTTCTCTTCCCTTTGTCACTCAGGTATGTGCATTATAGCAAAATCAGAAAGGAATTACTATGTCAGTGGTTCAGAAAAGATGGTAAACACTGACCTGGTATTAAGTTTTGTGCATATCAGGTGCTCAGTTGTTACTTATCTTGGTCTTTTTAGAATGCCATAACAAACACCATAAGCTGGGTGACTTAACAGAAATTTATTTTTTCACAGTTCTGGGGGCTGGAAGTCTGAGATCAGGGTGCCAGCATGGTTGAGTTCTGGTGAGGGCTCGCTTCCTGGCTTGCAGATGGCCACCTTCTTGATGTGTCCCCGCATGACCTTTCTCCTTGGTGCCTGTGTGAGTGGAGGCCGGGTGGGAGGTAAGCTGTCTGGTGTCTCTTCTTATAAAGGCACACCCTTATAAGGGACCCCACCCTCAAATAAACCTCATCTAACCCTAATTATCTCTCATAGTCCACCCCCAAATACCATCACATTAGGGGTAATAGGACTTCAACATATGAATTTTGAGAGGAACACAACTGAGCCATGGCATTACTAGTTGGGGTTTTGGTAGCTGTAATTCATTTAGAGAAGAAATGTGTATTTTTTTCTGTTATAGATTAGCCCCTGACAGGCAGATATGCCCATCATTGAATTTTTATACAGGTTTTTTTTTTTTTTGTTGTTGTTATTTAGTTTTTACTTCATAATCATAAACTTAACCCTGCAATCCAGCTAGGCATGGAAGGGAACAAGGAAAACATGGAACCCAAAGGGAACTGCAGCAAGAGCACAGATTCTAGGACACTGTGAGCAAGTGGGGTGGCGGGGAGCTCTCCTGAGCTACAGAAGGAATGGTCTAGTGGTTAAGATAAAACACAAGTCAAACTTACTAGAGTTGTCCACAGTCAGCAGTGGTGATCTTCTTGCTGGTCTTGCTATTCCTGGACCCACAGTGCTCCATGGCCTCCACAATACTCATGCCTCTTTCACCTTGCCAAAGACCACATGCCTGCCAACCAACCACTCAGTCTCGGCAGTGCAGATGAAAAACTGGGAACTGTTTGTGTTGGGTCCAGCATATGCCATGGACAAGATGCCGGGACCTGTATGCTTTAGGATGAAGTTCTTATCATCAAATTTCTCCTTGTAGATGGACTTGCTACCAGTGCCATTATGGCATATGAAGTCACCACCCTGACATATAAACCCTGGGATAATTCTGTGAAAGCAAGAACCCTTATAACCAAATCTTTTCTCTCCAGTGCTCAGAGCACAAAAGTTTTCTGCTGTCTTTGGAAACTTGTCTGCAAAGAACTTGAAGGAGACGTGGCCCAAGGGTTCGCCGTTGACGGCAACGTTGAAGAACACGGTGGGGTTGACCATGGCTGATACTACAAGGCTCTAGGTGGTGGCTTCTGGAAAGCTGCAAAGGGTTTTAAAATGCACAAGTATGCCAGAGATTTGCAACTTAATCGCTCATAGGTCAGGTTTTTGGGGCATAGTTTTGGAGACAGACTTTAAGTATAGGTGGTTTACTAAAGAGTGCATTCAGGAACAACACCCAGATGACAGAGATGCAAGACTGGATAGATGAGGTTGAACTGCAATAAGGTTGTGATAAAGGTTTAGTCAATCCCTTGGGTGACAACTGGGATGGCTCTGCAAAAGTGTCTAAATTTGAGGTGAGGGATCAGCCCTGGTACCAGATTACTGACTAGACATTCAATGGGGGCTGCCCCGAGGGAGGGCACAACTTTAATGCTGAGGGCAATTCTTAGAAAAGAGGCAGCTTTAAGTCCTGAAAAAGTGGGGAGGCGGAGGGCAGATCTGGGTAGCACATTACAGCATTGACTACATTACCCAAGCAATCTAAAGGCAAGTGACTCTAATCTCATTGGGACAACAGCACTGTAGGAATCATGCTTTCCTACCAACTGCTTATTAAGGGTCCAGATGAGCTTATGTTCTGTCATTTCAAGGAATTAAAAAACAAGTTTTTCTGACAGCTTCCAAAATTGGGTTTAGTACTTGGTTTATTAAGCTGGACTCTGCTTCTTAGTAATATAGTTTCAGTGGTGTAAGATACTATACTTTTTGTCATGAAGTCTCTGCCCATGCCTGTGTCCTGAATAATATTGCCCAGGTTTTCTTCTAGGGTTTTTACGGTTTGGGGTTTTACATTTAAGTCTTTAATCCATCTTAGTTATTTTTGTATAAGATGCTATACTTTTTGTTCAGAAGCCTTCTGAGATAAGGTGTGTCTTCAGGGGTAGAATAGTGGCAGATTCTCATACCTTCCCCATTCTATCTCACCCCCTTAAGGTAGTAGTTCATACAGTTTCTGTGGTGATCTGATGGTCTTGCAGTGTTGATAGTCCTTTGTCAAAGTGTGCAGTGATGAGTGTGGTGGCTCCTGAGATTTTAGTTATAATAACATTACTCCCCAGCAGGCTTTAATTTTTTGGCTCTACACAACAGAGGCTGCTTACTTTGAAGCATATTTCATTCATGAAAATAATTTCACATTCTGAAGTATTGTATTCTGCATGTACACTCTCTTCTGAGAGCATCACAGGCATAAATAATTGTCAATTCGAGTAACTATATTTGTAAAAAGCACTTCAGGTTGGAAAAATGAGTTTATCAACATCATAAATGATACAAAATGGATTATATGTTCATTACAGATAGCAAGAAAGGGAAAATAGGAATAAAAGTACAGTCCTAGTCCTGTTTATAATGCACTCTAGAAACATCCTCAAGCAAAGAAACCTACAGGTAGGAAATTAGTACCTGGTTTCTGGATTCTCAACCCCATACCCCTGCTGCCCACCCAATAAAACAAGAACACTGGAATAATTTTACAGGGGAAAATCCAAATTTGAAGATAATATGTTATCTGCCGAAATATATCCAAATGTTAGAAAGCTCAAGTGGAATACCTACGAATTCATCTAACTAAGGAGGTCAGAGGTCTCTAGAACTACAAAACACTGGTGAAAGAAATCAGAGATGAGGCCAGGTGCAGTGGCTTATGGCTGTAATCCCCGCACTTTGGGAGGCTGAGGCAGGAGGATTGCTTGAGCCCAGTAGTTTGATACCAGCCTAGGCAACATAGGAAGATTCTGTCTCTACAAAAATAAAAATAAAAAAATTAGCCAGATGTGGTGGCATGAGTCTGTGGTCCCAGGTACTTGGGAGGCTGAGGTGGGAGTATGGCTGCAGTGAGCCGTGATAGTGCCATGGTACTCTAACTGGGGCAACAGACCAAGATGCTGTC
>NW_016107315.1:20304442-20340810 GCF_001604975.1 Cebus imitator
AAAAAAAAAAAAAAAAAAAAAAAAAAAAAGAAAAAGAAAAAGAAGACCCCAAACAAACAAACCAAAAACAAATCAAGCAAATAAGCCATTTAAAAATGGGCAAAGGATATGAACAGACACTGCTCAAAAGATGATGTACAAGCAGCCAATAAACATATGAAAAAGATTTTCAACATCTCTAATCATCAGAAAAATGCAAATCAAAACCACAGTGAGACAGATCTCACACTAGCTAGAATAGCAATGATTAAAAAGTAAAAAAAGAACAGATGCTGGTGAGGCTGAGAAGAAAAGAAAATGCTTATACACTCTTGGTGGGAATGCAAACTAGTTCATCACTGTGGAAAGCACTGGAGATTTCTCAAAGAACTTAAAACAGAACTACCATTCACCCAGCAATTCCACTACTGGATACGTACCAAAAGGAAAATTATTCATTCTATCAAAAAGACATGCACTCGTATATCCATTGCAGTGCTGTTCCCAATAGCAAAGACATGAATCAACCTAGGTGCCCTTCAACAGTGGATTATATAAAGAAAATGTGGTACATATATACCATGGAATACTACATAGCCACAAAAAGGAGTGCAATAATGTCCTTTGTAGCAAAATGGATGAAGCTGGAGGCCATTTTCCTAAGCAAATTAACATAAGAACAGAAAACCAAATACTGCATGTTTTCACTTATAAGTGAGAGCTAACCATTGAATACACATAGACATAAAAATGGGGGAAAATAGACACTGGGGGCTACTAGACCAGGAAGAAAAGAGTAGGAAGTGAGCTGAAAAATCAACTATTGGGTACCATGCTCACTACTTGGGTGACAGAATCAAACCTCAGTGTCACACAATAGACCCACGTAACAAACCTGCACATGTACTCCCTAATCTATAATAAAAGTTGAAAGCATATAAAAAGGGAAAGCTCAAGTTGTTTTGAGGTATAGAAACTGTTGAGTTAATTTTATTGAGGAATTGGGGAAATTACTGTTTAGTTTGCTTTAGAACAAAGAAAGTGAATGATGTAATAGCTTAGAGACAGAATGACAGTGACAATTCGAGACCTTATCCTGGGTTCATCTCGGATCACAGAGACATTGTTTGACTGAGCTTCATGTCACCATGGAACAGAGAAAAATTCCCTCCAAATTATGCTGGGTTTGTGTCTATTAAAAAGAACTGCTTGATGATCTCGACAGGAGACTCCTTCTCCATAGGTACAGTGTTCATAAGAATGTTTTATGAAAAATTCATGTTGACAAACTCTCACACTTAGCTTCCCACAGAGAAAAATTTTGCATATATTTCTAAAACAGTTCAAGTTCTCCTTTTCTCTCATGATTTTTCATATTATCCTAGACCCAAAATTCCTTCTATACACTCTATAGTCCTCTGCTCTACCAGTTGAGCTATTGAAGGGTGCACCCAAAGCTCTTTCTTTTGCTCCTTTTTGCATTGCATAGTTCCAGGAAGCACCATTAGCACTGCAATTTATGTGGCAGGCTACCTAAATTTCTACATTCCCATGTCTTCTTAACCCCTCACATGCTGTTTCGTTTTTCTTCCTCTTAGTCTTGATACTTCTCTCATCTTTGGTTTTGATGAATAATTCACAAATGCAGTGTAGTGAGAAGCCATGTGGTGATTAAAGCATTGTGGTGGATATTTGTTGGTTGACAACATTCCTCTATTCCTCTGTTTCCTATAGGAGACTTCAAATTTCCTCTACTTTCAGCTAAATATTTTTGGGCAGAACTGACCTACTCCAGGGACAGGTTCTGTTAGTCACATGCATAAACTTATGGGCACATTCCTTTCCCGCAGCCTCAATAATTGATTCAAGGAGAGATGTATTACCCAATCAAAGCTAATTAGATTGAAGGAGATTTGCTAGGGCTCCTTCAACTTCTGTATGAGCCACTAGAAGTGATTCACTCCTTCCCACTGCATGTAAAAAAGGCACTAGGCAGTGAACAGAATAACAAATCTCTATCTTCATGGCATAGATTTTACTGAGGGAAGCAGGCTGTGAACAAGATATATTAGATGGTGTCCAGAACTAAGGAGATAAATAAAAAGGAGGAAGAGGAGTGCTTTTTTAAAAAGCTATTTTAGATAGGAGGAGTGGTTCATGGAAGGTCTCACTGACTTGCTCATTGACTAAAGACGTGAAGGAATGGAGCAATGCTTGGGGAAAGGCACTCCAGGCAGAAGGAACAACATATGCAAAATCCGTGAGACAGGAACATGCCTGGAATGTCTGAGGAAGAGCTTTGAGGTCAGAGTGGCTGGAGCCAAGTGAACAAGTGATATGGGGGTCAGAGGTAACAGGAGGAAAGATCTGCAGAGAGCTTTGTAGACCATAAGGAAGACTTTTACTCTGAGTGAAATGAGGAGCCATTGAGGGTTTTAAGCAGAGGAATGACATGATGTGACTTAAATAATAATAGGATACTCTGGCTGATGTATTGAAAAGGGGAAAAGGCATGTGAAGCTTCATTTTTTGTGACAACTTGACTGAATAAGGGATGCTCAGATAGCTGATGTTTCTGGAAGAGATTAGTATTTGAATTGGTAGACTAAGAAGGTCTGCCCTCATCAATGTGGGCACACTACATTGAGGACCTGGGTAGAACAAAAAGGTAGAGGAAGGATAACTTCTCTTGGGAATGGTGCACCACACCTTTTGGCACATGGAGTTGAATATAGTCAAATTCATAGGATGTCCACAAAGTTTAAAGAAGAACTTTATTGGCAAAAGTACCAGTACCTACTGAAAGGCAGAGGAAGGGCAAATTCTCTTTTGGAGTTAGGACATCCATTTTTCTTTGCCCTTGGACACCAGAGGTGCTGGTTCTTGGGCCTTGAGACTTCAGGACTCACACCAGCAGCCCCCCTCCCTGGTTATCAGGGCTTTTGCCTTGGACTGAGAGCTACACCATTGGCTTCCATGGTTCTCAGGCCTTCAGACTCAGACGGAATCACACCACTGGTTTCTCTGGTTCTCTGCATGCACATAGCATATTGTTGGCCTTCTGAGCTTCCACAAGTGCATGAGCCAATTTCCATAATAAATTCCTAGTCATATATCTATATATATCCTATTGGCTCTGTTTCTCTGGAGACCCTGAGTAATATAAGGTGGAAGCTGGGAGAAGAAGGGATAGTGAATGCTCAGCAGTTATGATAGAAGCCTTTATATATTGAAATATTGGTTTCAATTTCACTCTTAATAGTATTGGAGAGAGAGAGACACAAAAGAAGGTATATCTTGAAAGAAATTGTGAGTGCACCACATCTTTTGGCACATGGACTTGACTACAGTCAAATTCATAGGAAATCCATGAAGTTTAAAAAAGAACTTTATTGGCAAAAGTACCAGTACCAGCTGAAAGAGATTGACACTCTAGAGGATATAAACAGATTATTGGGCTCTAATTTTCTACAGGCAAAAAGCAGGTTGAAGAACCCATTTATCCACCAAAAAGGGCATATTCTCTAATGTCCTTTGCAAGTGACTAAGGAAGATGAGGGTAAAAGAATGATTCCCTAGAGTGTAGAACCAAGAGCTGTGGAAGATAGACTGGAAAATCATTCTTAGGGAGCAGAATCAGTGCCTAATCATGAAACGTAATTCCCTCCAATAGAGAAACCTGACAACCATTGTCCAGCGAGATTTCCTAATTGTTATGGACCAGTGGCTATAATCTGCCTCCATTTTTCTCCTCTGTGAATAAGGGTATTTTTTTTGTGGTTATTATCATCGCTAATCCATCATTTGTTGTATGTTTGGTATGCGAGAAAAAGATACTTGCAGTTTTAATTCATAGGTCTCTATGTCAAGAAGAGCTATATCTGGACCTGATGTAGACCATGAGATCCTGGACTTCAAAGATGTGATGGAACTTTCAGGGGTTTTGGAATAGAAGTGGGTCTAGTTTGCATGTGGGAAAGATATAATCAAGAAAGCAGATTAAATTACTGGTCCCAATTCTTCACTACTCTGTAGTAGTATTATGCATACATGGTGAACAGTGTATTTCCTCATCCTCTTTGGGCTTCATTCGATGACTTTTTTTTTTTTTTTTTTAAATATGGGATGTCAGTGGAAGTGATATTATTAGCAAAAGCTTGAAGTACTCTTGAATGCTGGGTTTTCCTGTTTGTCTTCTGTGACCAGCATGAGAAGAGCTTGTCCTGGATAATATCTTTCAGCATGGGCTCAGAATAGGACATGTGAAGCAGAGGCGCTGTGCTGCAGTTGACCCATGGGCCCACAGCCTGAAGCAGACCTTCCTCTTGTCAGCCCACAAACCCAAAGCGAGCCTCGAGGTTGTAGTCCAGCCTAGCTCAGCTATATTACCACTGACCTACAGACCCAGGAGAAAAGATAATTGTCTTAAAGCGCTGACTTTGGAATGGGTTGTGCAGCAGTAGTGAGACAATCACTGACCAGTATAGGTTATCGCAATAATTCACAAGGACATCATATGAACTAGGACCAAGGTGGTAACAATGAAAGTGGTGAGAAGTAGGCAGATTTTGAATTTATTTTCTAGGTACAGCCTACAGGTTTTGCTGATAGATTGTATATGGGGTGTGAAAGAAAGTGAAGCATTAAAGATGAATTCAAGGTTTTTGGCCCAAGGAAATGGAAGACTGGAGCAGCCATTTTTGAATGGAAAAACTTGGGTGTGAGAAAGTTTCAGATTTGGGGACAACATCAGGAGTCGTTTTTGATATGTTACTTTTGAGATGCCTATAGACATCCAGATGGGGATGTCATATAGGCAGTTGAATATCGATATAGAAGTTCTCAGGCAGAGGAGAGAAAGGTCTGGGAGTAATCATTAAGAACAAGGATTTTAAAGCTATAAGACTGCAGGAAATCAAGTGAGTATAGAAATGGGGTCAAAAGACTGAGCATAAGCGCACTTAGTATTCAGTGGTTGGGGAGTTGAAGAGTTACCAGGAAAGGGAATTGAGAAGGAACAGCCAGAGAGATAAGAGGAAAACCAGGTAAGTTCTAAGAAAGTGTCATTCATATGTGTTGTTGTCATAATATCACATCCATTGCTCAAATTTTCCTTTTTCTCCTTCACTACAAATATCACCACCACTAGATGTATGCGTGTGTGCGTGTGTATGTGTATGGAACGCAGAGTGTTAGTTACTTTATGTGTATAACAAGAGAATTACTGAAAAAGCTAACTCATTTCTTTTTTTCTTCCTGCTATATATTCACTATGGAAAAAAAAATCTCTTTTTCTCTCTGGTCTCCTCTCCCGGTCAGGGAATCTAAATCTTTGCATAAATTCTGGGTCCCCCTTGATAATCCTCTAAGCAGGATGGCTTTGTTCAGGAGGGGAAGGTGTTGGAAGCTGGTGCTTTCAGTGGAATGGGAGGGATGAGCAGCTGGAATCCTGGAGGATTGATTTCTTTTCCTCTCTAAGCCAAGAGGAGAGGGGTTAAGGAGGATGTTAGAGACTTGTATTTAGCTATCATGAAATTCTTTATAGTGGTAGCAAGACTTTAGAAGGAGAAAGGCCACCTGTATGAGTGCACATTAGAGAATGAATGCCATAACCTTAAAAGGGTTGGTGTGAATCAACTGTGTTTGAGTGGAGATCTCTTGGGTGAACCTCTGTTGCAGTGCCTGATAAAGGCTCAGTGCCAGGAATGGGCAGTGAGGCACCTGAAATAAAACTGCTTTGGAGAAAGAGTACATCTAAGCCTATGACAAGGATCAAAGTGTTTGTAGAAGAGTATTATTTATGACATAACATATACCTAGTTTTAGAAACTCCTCAGGACTGGGCCATCCCGCCTTGTTTTTGAGCTTTGGGAACAATGGTTGTGGAACTATGAATGAAGAGAGATGTAATCCTGGAACTAAATCACGGACCATCCACTATGGTGCAGGCAGGAATTGGAACCAGCCAGAGAATCACCTCAGTCTGCTGGACTATGTTACAACATTACGGTAGAAGGCAACAACATTAACTAAATGGTAAGACTGCAGTTTCTACCTTTCGTATTGGGAAGAGAACTGCACCTTTTGGTCTAAGACATGAACCCTCAGTTTCTTAGACAATCAAGGGTGGAGGGGCCTCAAAAGGGAGAGACTGAACTTTCTAAAAATAAGGCACTGGGGATTTGAATGGTTCAGTGAACCATTCAAATAAGATATAAGGCCTCTGAGTTTGTAAAATAGGCATTACCATTTGTATACTTTTCTAATATACCATTGTATATTAAAAAAACTTGGGAAGTTTTAACTGAAGAAGACAGCATGATATGATAGCTTTTGCGTTTTCCAATGTGATGTTCTGGAGAGCAAAACAATAAAAAATTGTAAGTTGTGTAAGTGTAAGAACAGTATTCACTACTAATTCCCAGCACATAAATAGTGCTCAATACATTTTCAATAAATAATCGAACGCATGTATGATAAATGAAAACAAGTGAGTTAAATTTACAAGGGGGCAGATTTTTTTTTTTTTTTTTTTTTTTTTTGAGACGGAGTCTTCCTCTGTCGCCCAGGCTGGAGTACAGTGGCACAATCTCAGCTCACTGCAACCTCCGCCTCCTGGGTTCAAGTGATTCTTCTGCCTCAGCCTCCTGAGTAGCTGGGATTACAGGCGCATGTCACCATGTCTGGCTAATTTTTGTATTTTTAGTAGAGATGAAGTTTCACCATGTTGGCCAGGCTGAAGGAGGCAGAGTTTTGACCCAGCTTATCTTTCTAAAAATTCTAAATTTAAATGGACTATCCTTAAAAAGCAGTGAAATTTTTTATCACTAGGAGTGAAACAGGAGCTCAAGAACATCTTTGGGGGATGTGATAGCGAGGATTTATTTATTTGGTAATGGTTAGACCACATAGCCTCTGAGATCTCTGTAATCTCAGATACTTTAGTTCTATACTTCTAAATCCAAGCGTCTCTATAGATAGGCTTGAGACAAGTGTAAACAAACTCATGATCTCAGAGAAATCTTCAAGTGGCATGTTTCAATGGTATGCTTATTAAACAAATGCTCATGACAGATTTTCACAACAGCAACAAATGTTATTTCACAACATCTAATCTTCCTTATTCAGGAAAAAAAGACAATAACAAGAACATTAATGGAGTTGAATTATTTTTCATGTTTCCTGGAGGTAAAAACAGTGTCCTCACATGTTTTCCTCTTTTTCCTCATTTTCCTCATTTTGAAGACTATCTGTTTTCATTTTCTTTACCTCCTCTCTGGCTATGTGTCCCCGGAAGGCAGCTTGGATTTTGACAGCAGCAACCTCTTCTTTTTCTTTATCTTCCTCAGAAGAGTCCTTCATTGAAAGTAGAAAAAGTAACAGACTCTTTAAACATGCCGTAGTTTTGATGCCATAAAAATAAATGCATAAAATTTAATCAATTTAGGGATGCAACTATCTGAGATCTGTTGCTTCCTGAGGGACTTTCATATATTGTCACATTGTATATGCACCGAATGGCAAATGCCAAAATAGCAGGCATTTTGTTTTGTCACTCTTTAATATGTCTCAGCAACAAAAGATCATTGCCAACTTTCCTTCCCCCAGAATAGTGCCTATTTCAGTTTCCTTAAATAGGTATTATTTTGGGGGGTTGGGGAGGGACAATAAAGAATCCTTGAGGCATGGTAAAAATGTTAAGAATAATAATAAATGTTATATCTAAAAATAATCATAATTACATACAATAAATTAGAATAACTTCTCAATTTCTAAATGATTAGCTAATCAAAGTCATACATTTAAAGTGAAGTGCCAAAGAGAAATCCATTTAGTCCAGTAAAGTCAGTTTTAACATGGTTTGTTGAACTTTGGCACATACCATCTTTTTTAAAAAAAAAAGGGTATAAATTTTTAGGTATAAATTTACAGATAGTAAAATGTATGAATCATTAGTGTACAACTGAATAAATATATAGCTTTTAATATATCTTTAAATATTATAGAAATGATATGTATACACTTTAAAAACTCAAATGTCATCGGCAGTGAAAGCTTTCTCCCCCTATTCAAATCCTGCTCCTGGGAGATACCCATTATTATGAGTTGAGTATCTATATCCTTCCAAAATTTCTGCATATGCAAATATATTCATGTGGTATATATATGCCTTTTTATTTTAAAAATGAGATCATGCTAATCACAGAGTTCTGCAGCTACTTTTTCCATGTAACAATATATCTTGGTTCTCTTTTTCTGTATTATTAGTCAGTGTATAACTCAGCCCATTCTTTTTTTATGACATCATTGTATTATATTATACTGATGTACTTTTATTTAATATTTACTCAATCTCATATTAATGGGTTTCTCAAGCTCCCAGTCCCCCCATTATAAACAATGAGACAAATCTAGCTCAAACTTTTAAATGCAAACAGAATGGTACTAAATTCTTTGAGATGACATCCTAATACAGGCAAATGGAAACACTCAAGTTGGAAATCAATGAGATCCCTATTCAAACTCATGAAAACCTGTGTAAGAGCATCTATGAAAGATGCAAGGAAATAAAACTCCCTTCTTCCTTGACTTCCTGTTACATCTTAATGTTAGGCTTATTGGGTTGTATTGATATAATTCTGGAATAACCTGTACATCTTATAGGGAAAATTCATGCATTACTAGGTAGGAAGTAGGGTATTCCTTGAGGGGATATCCATTCTGGGTGCCAGATACTGGGCAACTACCTGGGACCTGAGACATAAAAAGGAACTCAGAAGTTTGAACTTCGACATTGTAGAGAGTGAGTTTTTTTTCCTTATGAGGCCTAGTCCACAAGAGTCTGGACTATGAAGAATATAAACAATCATGTACTGATAAGTGTTTTAACAACTGGCTCTCCAGAAAAAAACAAAGCCCAGATTTGCAGTGTTTGCCATGGTCTTAAAATTCTCATTGTGGATGATTCAAGTTATTAAAGTGACATTACTGAACATGAGCCTGGGTAGAAATGTGCACAATTGTCTCTTGAGAGCTGGCTCTAGCACACCACTGAATATAGGTATCTTTGAGGGTGGACTTCTCTATGTCTTGACTGCTTGGATGTAGTACTTCAGGCACAGAGGCATTTTTGTAGAGGGTTATGCATGGAAGATGAATAAGCCACATTGTTGTAAAGCCATTATTTTGGCTGTATGTAATTCCCTGTGACTTTTCTTTTGTTATCTCTGAATGTTTGCTATTGTATAGTGGTGACAGCATCAATTAGTGAAAAATTCCCAAAGTGGAAGATGAATCTGAAACATCACAACTGGGGCTGTGAGTTCTGTCTGCCCTTCCCCATAGGGAGATTTTCCATCCATTAACAATCTTGAAAAATAAGATTTTATTTTTAAGGGATAAATGAGTTTTTGATTATAAGAGGCATGGCTGAAAATGATCTACCAGTTATTTTATCTGGATATTATCTTGATGTTAATCTTTATCTGGAGTTTATCTTGATGTTAATTATCTGGAAGGTAAAATCATAATTTTGACAATAAAGATAACAGACATTCATTGGAGTTCAATTTTAAATTGGGTAATATCATTCTTTGTACATGAAAATATCATTCTTCAATAGTACATGAAAAATATTACATACTAAGATGGTGACTGGTGTTTCTTCCTCCTTCCCAGATATCTGAGACTTTTCTTGTTTAGGATCACATTTCTCAGGTGGTTCTTGCTTCTGGACAGATAGGAGAGAACCAAATTAGCAATGTTTCCAAAATAGCAAAGTCTTATATAAAACTGTTTAGAAGTAATTAAATATTACTTTAAATTACTGAGAAATCGAGGGAATTAAATACTACATATTTATCTTTAATAAGGAAAATACATTAAAACAAGAATAAATAATTAAAGCTCTTAAGGGAATATGTGTAAACAAATATTAAAGACCAAATAATTGGCAAAACATTTGATCTGTTGCTTTTGGAATGTGTGTACCACTGTTTTATGATAAAAGTAAACCACTGTTCTATATTAAAAGTTGATAAGATGCTATAATGAATCCTGAACAAAGTATAAAAGAGAGATTCCAATAGTTTCTAAAATAGGAATAAAATAAATGGCATTGTGTTCTATAGTGTGACGTCAAGTTGACTTTTGAGTGAGGTTTATGAATTAAAACTAGCAAAAGAAGGAAGTTTTGCTGTGGAGTTTTGCTTTATGATTTAAATATAAAAGGAGAAACCACCTCTGCCTATTTTGACATGGTTATTTAAGTCTTCCTCCCCAAACTAAAGGCATTGCTAATTCACGATTGAAAGAGCTTATTTAACCCATGAAACTGAAATTTAAGAATATGTACTCTAATCAAATAAAACCTTTAGAATTAAAAAAAAGAAATACCCCAGAATTGCTATGTGATACAAGGATTTAAAATTTTCAGCAGTATTACTTTATTTCAATAAAACATGAATACAAATAAAACATGAACACAGAGAATCTAGTAAAATAGAAATAAGCAGAACACACCCATATCTGCAGGCACAAATGGATGGAACTTCACTTTCAAACTCATGTAATAAGTGACAGCTACTTCTTCAGGAAATCCCTCAAATCTACTGGAGAACACCGCCAAAACCTGAACTTTGTTAATTCTTTTCAATTCTAATATCCGCTGATGCTTTGTGGCTAACAGTATTAACTCAGTTGTCTACAGCAGTGTTCTCAAATTTTAATGTACCTACGAATTATTCCGGTGATCTTTTAAAAATGTAACTTCTGATTTGTAGACCTTGGGAAGACAATACTTTGAATTTCTTCTTTTTTTAATATTTGTACAAATTTATAGAGTACACGTACAAATTTGTTATAGGCATGGATTGGTGATCAAGTCAGGGTTTTTAGGATGTCCATTACCCAAATAATGTACATTTTACCCATTAACCAATTTCTCATTATTCTCCCCCCTCCCACCTCTCCTCACTTTTTTGAGTCTCCATTATCTATCATTTCATTCTCTATGTCCATTTGAACACA
The DNA here is from genome assembly GCF_001604975.1 of Cebus imitator. NCBI lineage: Eukaryota > Metazoa > Chordata > Mammalia > Primates > Cebidae > Cebus > Cebus imitator. Next base: position 20,315,450 of record NW_016107315.1, read on the forward strand.
TTTTTTTTTAGCACCCACTTATGAGTGTAAACATCTACTACATGTCTTTCTGTGCCTGGCTTGTTTTACTTAAGATAATGGCATCCTGTTTTATCCATGTTGCTGAAAAAGACATAACTTCTTTCTTTATTATGGCTGAATTATATTTCATTGTGTATATATCCCGTATTTTCTTTATTCATTCATCCATTGGACTGATATGTAGGTTGATTCCATAATTTTGCTGTTGTGAATGGTGCTGCAAACAACATAAAAATGAAGGTATCTTTTGATGTATTAATTTATTTTCCTTTGGGTAGATACCTAATAGTGAGATTGTTGGACTGAATAGTAGTTTTATTTTTAGTTATTTGTGAAATCTCCATACTGTTTTCCTTAAAGGCTGTACTAATTTACGTTCTTGCCAACAGTGTATAAGAGTTCTCCTTTCTCTATATCCTTGCCAATATGTTATTTTTTTTTTGTCTTTTTCATAATAGCCATTCTGAGTGGGGTAAGATGATACCTACTGTAGTTTTGATTTGAACTTCTCTGATGATTAGTGATATTGAGCATTTAAAAATATACCTGTTGGACTTGTATGTCTTCTAAAATATCTCTATTCGTGTCCTTTTCCAAGTTCTTTTTACTTTTTCCTTTCCTTTTCTTTTCTTTCTTTCTCTCTCTTTTTTTTTTTGAGACAGGGTCTCACTCTGTTGCCCAGGCTGAAGTGCAATGGCATGATTATGGCTCACTACAGCCTTGGCTTGTGGGCTCAAGTGTTCCTTTCACCTTAGCCTCCCTAGTAACTGGGGACTACAGGTGCACACCACCACGTCTGGCTAATTTTTTGTAGAGATGGGTTTTACCACGTTGCCCATGCTAATGTCAAACTCCTGGGCTCAAATAATCTTCCTGCCTTGCCTCTCAAAGTGCTGGGATTACACGCATAAGCCACCATGCCCAGCCCTTTGCCCATTTTTAATGGGATTATTTATTTGTTGTTGTTGTTGAACTGTTTGACTCCCTTGTGTATTTTGGATATTAGTCCTCTGGTGGATGAATAGTTTGCAAATATTTTCTCCCATTCAACAGCTTGTCTTTTCACTCTGTTGATTATTTCTTTCACTGTGCAGGAGCTTTTTAGCTTAATTAAGTCCCATTTGTCTATTTTTGGTTTTGTTGCCTGTGCTTTTGTTGTCTTAGTCATATGTTCTTTGCCTAGACCAATATCCAGAAAAGTTTCCCCTAGGTTTTCTTCTAGCATTTTTATACTCTAGGTCTTATGTTTAGATTTTTAATTGATGATGAGTTGATTTTTGTATATGATGGGAGATAGGGATCCAGTTTCAGTTTTCTATATATGGGTTTCCAATTTTGCCAGCACTAATTATTGAAGAGGATGTCCTTTCCACAATGTATGTTCTTACCAGCTTTGCTAAAGATCTGTTGGTTATATGTATATGGGTTTATTTCTGATTCTTCTCTATTCCATTGATTTATGTGTCTGTTGTTATACCAGTTCTATGCTGTTTTGGTTACTATAGCCTTGTATTCATTTGGTGCAAAAGTAATTGCAGTATTTTTCTACTGAAATAGCAAAAACCGCAATTACTTTTGCACCAACCTATAATATCATTTGAATATCATTTAATAATGTGATATCTCCAGCTTTGTTTTTCCTGCTCAGGATTGCTTTGGCTATTTGGACTCTTTTTTGGTTCCATATGAATTTTAGGATTGTTTTTCACAATTCTGTGAAAAGTGAGCTGGTATTCTGATAGGGATAGCATTGACTCTGTAGATTGTTTTGAGAAAAAGTATTGTCATTTTAAAGATATTAATTCTTCTGATCCATGAGCCTGGGATGTTTTTCCATTTGTTTGTATCATCTTCAATTGCTTTCATCAGTGTTTTATCGTTTTTCTTGTACAGATTTTTCACCACTTTGGTTGCATTTACTCCTTGTTTTTTAAAGCTATTATAAATGGGATTGCCTTCTTGATTCTTTTCTCAGTCACCTTGTTATTAGTGTATATAAATGCTACTGATTTTTGTGCATTGATTTTGTATCCTGCAACTTTAATGAATTCATTTAAAAAATCTAAGAGTTTTCTAGTGGAGTCTTTAGATTTTTCTAGATATGATTATATTGGGGGTCAGGCATGGTGGTTCATGCCTGAAATCCCAGCACTTTAGGAGGCCAAGGCAGGATGATCACTTGAGGCCAGGAGCTGGAGACCTGTTTGGACAACATGGCAAAACTCCATCTTTACAAAAGACAAAAACATTATTCAGTGTGGTGGCACGTTTGTAGTCCTAGCAGCTTGGGAGCCTAAGATGGGAAGATCCCTTGATTCCAAGAGGCCAAGGCTACAATGAACTATAATCACACCATGGCACTCCAGCCCGGATGACAGAGTGAGACCTCATTTCTGAATATATATTCATCTATCTATATATACAGCAAACAGAGATAAGTGACTTACTCTTTTCCAATATGGATGTTTTTTATTTCTTTCCCTTGCCTCATTGCTCTGGCTAGGTCTTCCAGTAGTATGTTGAATAGGAGTGGTGAAAAACCTTGTCTTGTTCCTGTTCTTTGGGGAACTGCTTTCAATTTTTTCTATTAGGTATAGTATTAGCTGTGGAATTTTTGTATATGGCATTTATTGTTCTGAAGTATGTTCCTTCTATGCCTAGTTTGTTGAGGATTTTTATAATGAAGTGATGTTGAATTTTATCAAATGCTTTTTCTGCATATGATTTTTGTCTTTCATTTTGTTGATGTATCACATTTATTGATTTACAGATGTTGAATCATCCTTGTATCCATGGTTTAAAACTGATTTTATCATGGTGTGTTACCTTTTTGATGTGCTGTTGGATTTTGTTTGCTAGTATTCTGTTACAGATTTTTGCATCTATTCATCAGGAATATTGGTCTGCAGTTTTCTGTTTTTGTTGGGTTCTCGTCTGGTTTTGGTATCAGGGTGATACTGGCCTCATAGAATGAGTTTAGGGAGAATCCATTCTTCTCAATTTTTTGGAATAGTTTCAGGATTAGTTCTTCTTTGTATGCAGAGCTGGGTAGAATTTGGCTGTGAATCCATTAAGCCTGGCCTTTTATTTTGGTGGTGATGATGGGGGCAGATTTTTATTACTGTATCCATCTTACTACTTGTTATTGGTCTGTTCAAGTTTTCTATTTCTTCCTGATTCAATCTTGGTAGGTTGTATGTTTCCAGGAATTTATCTATTTCCTCTATGTCTTCTAGTTTGTGAGTGTATAATTGTTCATCATAGTCTCTGATGACTGTTTATGTTTCTGTACCATCAGTTGTAATGTCTTCTTTTTCATTTCTAATTTTGTTTATTTGGGTCTTCTCTCTTCTTGGTTAGTCTAGCTAGCCATTTATCAATTTTATTTATCTTTTCAAAGAACCAATTTTTTTGGTTTGTTAATCTTTTTGTATTGTCATTTTAGTCTTCATTTAGTTTTGTTCTGATCTTTGTTCCCTCTTTTTTTCTGCCACTGTTTGGTTTGTTCTTGCTTTTCAAGTTGCTTGAGGTTCATCTTTCAACTGGTAATTTGTAGCCTTTCTACATTTTTGATGTAGGCATTTATTGCTATCAACTTCTCTCTTAGCACTACTTTTTCTGTATACCATAGGTATGTTGTTTCCAGTTTTAATTTGTTTCAAACTTTTAAAAAACTTTCTTCAAACTTTAAATTTGTTTCAAACTTTTCAAAAATTTCTGTCTTGATCCAGTAGACCTTCAGAAGTATGTTGTTTAATTTCCATGTATTTGTACTATTTCCAAAATTCCTCTCAGTATTGATTTTTAGTTTTATTCCACTGTGGTCTGACAAGATACTTTATACTGACTTTAAAAAATTTGTTGAGACTTATTTTGTGCACTAACATTATTTGGTCTATTTTTGAGAATGTTCCATGTGCTGATGAAAATAATATATATTCTGCAGTTGCTGAATAGAATGTTCTGTAAATGTTGTTAGGTCCATTTGTTTAAAGTCAAATTTAAGTTCAATGTTATGGCATTACTTCATTCTCAAACTGCTATGAAAAAATACCTGAGACTGGGTAATTTATAAAGAAAAGAGATTTAAATGACTCACAGCTCTGCATGGCTTGGGAGGCCTCAGGAAACTTACAATCATGGTGGAAAGCACCTCTTCACAGGATGGCAGGAGAGAGAATGAGAGCAGGGCAAAGGGGGAAAAGCTCCTTATAAAACCATCACACCCATGATTCAATTACCTCCACAAGGTCCCTCCCATTATATGTGGGAATTAGGAGAACAACAATTCAAGATGAGATTTGGGTGAGGACACAGCCAAAGCATATCATTTGGCCCCAGGCCCTCCAAAATCTCATGCTCTCACATTTCAAACACAATCATGCCTTTCCAACAGTCCCCCAAAGTCTTAACTCATTCCAGCATTAACCCAAAAGTCCAAGTTCAAAGTCTTATCTGAGACAAGGCAAGTTCCTTCTGCTTATAAGCCTGTAAAATCAAAAGCAAGCTAGTTACTTTCTGGATACAATGTGGGTACAGGCATTGGGTAAATACACCTGGTCCAAATGAGAGAAATTGGCCAAAACAAAGGTGGTACAGACCCTATGCAAGTCTGAAATCCAACAGAGCAGTCATTAAACCTTAAAGTTTCAAAATGATCTCCTTAGACTCCATGTCTCATATCCATGGTATGCTGATGTAAGGGGTGGGCTCCCATGACCTTGTCAGCTCCACCCCTGTGACTTTGCAGGGTATAGCTCCCCTCCTGGCTGCTTTCATAGGCTGGCATTGAGTGTCTGCAGCTTTTCCATGTGCACAGTGCAAGCTGTTGGCGGATCCACCATTCTGAGGTCTGGAGGATAGTCACCCTCTTCTCATAGCTCCACCAGGCAGTGCCCCAGTGGGGACTCTGTGTGGCTGCTGCGACCTCACATTTCCCTTCTACACTGCTCTAGCATAGGTTCTCCATGGGGGCTCTGCACCTGCAGCAAAATTCTGCCTGGATACACAGGTGTTTCCATTCTCCTCTGAATTCTAGGTGCAGATTCCCAAACCTCAATTCTTGGCTTCTGTGTACCCACAGGCTCAACACCACATGTAAGCTACCAAGGTTTGGGGTTTGCACCATCTGAAGCAATGGCCTGAACTGTACATTGGCCCTGTTTAACCACGGCTGGAGCTGAAGCAGCTGGGACACAGGATACCATGTCCCAAGGCTGCAGAGAGCAAGACAGCCCTGGGTCTGGTCCAGAAAACCATTTTTTCTCTCTTAGGCCTCCAGGCTTGTGATGGGAGGTTGCTGTGAAGGTCTCTCACATACCCTGGGGACATTTTCCCCATTGTCTTGGTGATTAATATTTGGCTCCTCATTACTTATGCAAATTTCTGCAGCCAGCTTGAATTTCTCCCCAGAAAATGGGGTTTTCTTTTCTATTGTGTCATCAGGCTGCAAAATTTCTGAACTTTTATATTCTGCTTCCTCTTGAATGCTTTGCTGCTTAGAAATTTCTTCCACCAGATACCATAAATTATCTCTCTCAAGTTCAAAGTTCCACAGATCTTTAGGGAAGGGGCAACATGCTGCCAGTCTCTTTGCATAGTAAGAGTGACCTTTACTCCAGTTCTCAACAAGTTCCTTATCTCCATCTTAGACCACCTCAGCCTGGACTTCATTGTCCATATCACTATCAGTATTTTGGTCAAACCCATTCAACAAGTCTCTAGGAAGTTCCAAACTTTCCAACATCTTCTTGCCTTCTGAATCCTCCAAATGGTTCCAACCCCTGCCTGTTACACAGTTCCAAAGTTGCTTCCACATTTTTGGGTATCTTTACAGTAGTGCCTCACTCTCTGCAGTACCAATTCTCTGTATTAGCTAGGCCACATTGGCTCATACCTGTAATCTCAGTAATTTGGGAAGCAGAGGTGGATGGATCACTTGAGGCCAGGAGTTTGAGACCAGCCTGGCCAACATGGTGAAAATATAAAATACAAAAATTAGCTGAGTGTGGTGGTATGTACCTATAATTCCAGCTACTTGGGAGGCTGAGGCAGGAGAATCGCTTGAACCTGGGAGGTGGAGGGTGCAGTGAGGTGAGATTATGCCACTGCACTCCAGCCTGGGTGAGAGAATGAGACTCTGCCTCAAAAAAAAAATTACTGTATTAGTCTGCTCGTACACTGTTATGAAGAAATACTGAGACTGGGTAATTTATTAAGAAAATAGGTTTAATTGATTCACACACACTTCTGCATGGCTATGGAAGCCTCAGAAAACTTACAATCATGGTGGTGGGCATCTCTTTACAAAGTGGTAGGAGAGAGAATGAGAGTTGAGCAAAGGAGGAAACGCCCCTTATAAAACCATCACCCCTACAATTCAATTATCTCCCACTGCATCCCTCCCACAACATGTGGGGATTGTGAGAACTACAATTCAAGATGAGATTTGGGTAGGGACACAGCCAAACTATATTAGTTACTTTGCTGATTTTCCGTCTAGATAATCTGTCTAATGTTATGAGTGGGGTGTTGAAGTCCCCCACTATTATTGTATTTCAGTCTACCTCTGTCTTTACACATAGTCATTTTTTAAAATGAACTGGTTGCTCCAGTGCTGAGTGTGTATATATTTACAATTGTTACATCCTCTTGCTGAACTGATCCCTTTTTCATTATAAAGTGAACTTGTTTGTTGTTTTTTACTGTTTTTGACTTAAACTGTTTTTACCGAATATCACTATAGCTACTTCTGCTTACTTTTGGTTTCTGTTGGTCTGGAATATGTTTTTCCACCTCTTTACTTGCAGTCTATATGTTTTTACAGGTAAGGTAAGTTTCTTATTAGAAGCATATAGTTGGATCATGTTTTTTTTTTTTTTTAAAGAAATTCATTCAGCTCATCTATAGCTTTTATGTTGAACATTTCATCTATATATGTTTAAAGTTATTATTGATATGTGAAGTTTTGTTGCTTTTGTCATATTGTTAATTGTTTTCTTGTTATTTTATATATTATTTGTTTCTTCTTCTCTTACTGTTTGTCATTGTGGATTGGTGGAATTCTGTTGTGGTGCCATTTGGTTCATTTCTCTTCCTCCTTTGTGTGACTGCTTTAACATTGAGTTTTATACTTTCATGTGTTTTCATGATGCTAAATGCCATCTTTTGGCTTCCAAGTTGAAGATTTATTTGAACATTTCTTGCAGGACAAGGCTAGTTTGCTTGTTTGGGAAATACTTTATTTTTCCTTCATTTCTGAAGGTTAATTTTGCTGGATATAGAATTCTTGGCTGATAGTTGTTTTCTTCCAGCACTTTGAATCATCATTCCATTCTTCCTGGCCTGTCAGGTTTCTGCTGAGAAATACAGTTACCAGTCGGATGGGTTTTCCCTCTAAGTTGATGTTTTTCTCTTGTTGTTTTTAGAATTCACTCTTTGACTTTAGATAGTGCTGTGGTGAAACCTGTGTATGTGTGTGTGTGTGTGTGTGTGTGTGTGTGTGTGTATGTGTGTTGTATTTGTTTGGGGAATCACTGTGCCTTTTATATCTGGATGCTTAAATCTCTTGCTAGACTTGCAAAGTTTTCATCTATTATTACATTAAATAAGTTTTCTAAACCTTCTGATCTTTATGTCCTTGGGGATACCAATAATTCAAATATTCAGTTGCTTTATGTTATCCCAAATGTCTTACAGGCTTTTTTTATTCTCTTTTACTTTTGTCTAACTGGATCGTTTCAGACCTGTATTCAAGTTCTAAATTTTTTTTGTTCTACTTAGTCTAGTCTATTGTTAAAGCTTTTGAATATATTTTGCATTTCCTTCAATAAATTCTTCAATTCCAGAATTTATGTTAGAGTTTTTTTAAAATAAAAATCTATCTCCGTGAATAATTTTTCATTTATATCCTCAATTGTTTCCCTGAGTTCTTTGTATTGGTTTTCAGATTTCTCTTGCACCTCACTGACCATATTTAAAAACCAATATTTTTAATTCCTCACCTGAGACCTCAAGAATTTCATTTTGGTTATGATCTATTGCTGAAGAATTGTGTTCATTCTGGGGTGTCATATTTCCTTGTTTTTCATGTTTCCTGTGAGACTCTGAATTTCTATCAAGTTTCCAGTTGACGCCAATAATGCTGATACCACACAGCCTTTTTCAACCAGGATTCATTATCTAAGTCATAGAACACAGAGAATGTTTTCAGTGCCTCTTTTCTCAATTTTCCCAAGGATGGTACACAACCAGAACCATTCTAGATACAAAGCAGGGCACTGATTCCTTATATGCAATTAGTGCCTTTGGTTTAGGGCTTAATCTTTTTTTGAGGAAACTCGGTTGAGAAAGTTGTCTTTGTAAAGCTGCTAAAGAGAAATATAGGCTCAGACTCTGAAAAAACTAGCTTTATAGAGAAAACTATACCATTACCATCTTTAATTATAATTAGTCTTTTGTAATATATCACTGATAATGAAATGATTGGACTAATAGTGTTTTGGTCTACGAAATAGACTATTTAACAGACTACTCATAATATAGACTATGAAATAGACTATTCACCTATTAATTCAGTAATTATTTGTTGAGTACCTGCTATGGTTAAGCACTGTGATGCTGAAAACATTTGAAGAATAAATAATGAAATAATTATTCATAACTTGCAAGCACTTTCTTCCTGTTGATCATTGTTAAACTTAAGTGAAATATCTGTACATGACTCAGATACTTTAGAAAAAAATTTTCATAAAAAAATCCCAGACCAATTAAAAAGATTTAATAAGTTATTTGTGATGCCTCCTCACATAATTCTCACAATTCTGGGGATAGCCTAATAATTGCTAGCCATTGAGAGAGAGAAGAAATAGCCAAATCCAATAGCTTCAAAGGACCATACCTCAAATGCATGATTATTATAGAAGCGGTCGTCTACCTTACTCCCCCATTCTGCTGGATCAAAGTTGGTTTCTAAATAATAAAAATATAATAACTTCAGATTTATTTGAATGCATTAAGGTAAATATAGAATAGTAACACAAATATAAGTTTCTTGTTTCAAATTACAGGTTCTTTACTGACAGTCCAAAATCTTGTTGACATAGTACATAGCCTAGCACTGCAGACATTAGCAGTGATCATTAGATATACAATTACCAATTGAACATTGGATGACCCTTTGGGGATACTTAGAACAGCACCAAAAACATAATTTCTGCCTTGATAGAATTTATAATAAAATCGGAGAAAGAACAAATGCCAGTACTTAAATATAAATGTTGACACTTAGAACATGCATTAGTAAACACAGAAAAATGTATAAAACTAAATGCTAAGTTGTCAGAAAGTTTGGAAAAGTGAAGGATGAAAGAAACTTTTAAAAATAATATGTAGACAGTTGACATAGACAAAGACAGGTATTTATTTTTAAACAATTTTTTCTTTAACTTTATAGTATGAAAAATTTCAAACTTAGAAAGTAAATAGGATAATAAACTCCCATGTGCATACTGTCTAGATTCAATTATCAACCCGTGATTTACTTTGTTTTATCTGTAACCCTTTCTTCTGATTATTTCTAAACCAACCCCTTGCATCCTGTTATTTTATCTACAATTACTTATTTCAGAATGTATCTCAATATATACTTTAAAAATATAACCACAACACCATTATCATACTTCAAAATACTAATAATATCAATAATTCCTCAATATTATCAATTATTCAGTCAACTATCCAAATTTCTTCCATTGTCTTATTTATCTGTTGGTTCAAATCAGGATCCCCAAAATGGGGATGCACAGCCCTTTGTTATGTCTTTTAAATTTCTTTTAAAGATCCCTCAGTCCGATTCTTTCCTTGCAATTTATTTGTTGATGAAATTAGGTGATTTTCCCTTTGGAGTTTTTCATAGTTCAGATGTTTCTGACTATCCTCATGGTGGCTTTTAACAAATTCTTCTGCCTTTCAATTTCCTGCAGACTGGTATTAGATGTTTAGGTTTGATCTGATGTGGGTTTGATGGTTTGATTTTTTCAGCAAGTATACTTGATTGGTAGTGCTGTGTAATTCTGTCATAAAATTTATAATATGTGGTTACTCTTTTATAATTTTTATTGGCCCCCTGATGATCCTTGCTTAGATCATTTTTTTTAGGGGTTGTGAAATGGTAATGCTCTAATTTGATCAATACTTATTTATTTTCTGGAGTACTCATTAAGGATAACTTTTCCTCATCAACTGTTCGGTTACTCTGAAGAACAGTTCTTACAGGAAAGAAAGGTTAAAGGTTTGGTTCTTTCCTTTTATTTACCAGTTTTCAGAATAATCAGTTGAATTCCTAGAATCCTTTAAAGATGACCAATGAATGTTTTTTTTAACAACCACAAATTCACAAATGTTTAAGAAAATGGATGCATTTCAATCCAATGCACGCATTATTCTTATTATTGATGCTCTAATTGTCAAACATTTGTCCAGTGGTAGCTTATTCAGGTGTTCAAATGTTCCTGAGTCCCTTGGAAACACCTCTAGTAATCTTTGATAGCATCTGTCTTTTCTGGTATGGCAAGATGTTCAGCCTAATCTTGTATATTTCCTGCCAAGTTCATGAAATTAGCTTGTTCTCCAGGAAGGCTTCATTCCTGGGAATGGTATTTAGAGATGACAACCTAGAAGCTAGGTGCTCACTGGTACTGGGTTGGTCATTGTTTTGAGGCCTTTAAGTACAAAGCCAGAAAATACTTCTTTCATTTTTCAACGAGAGAAAACATGAGATCACACTGATATTTTTCAACTCAAATTTAGGATTACAGGATTTTATTAACCTCTTTCATTTTCTTACTTGAGTGTCACTTTTCCTATACTAAAAATCTTATTCCTAATAATACTAGCTTAGTTGCTTACTTACTTTGTTCTACAATATATAATTTCATTTTGTTTTTAGGATATAGGCACTAGGCATGCACAAATTATTACATTTTAATATCACTTGAAATAATTCCTTTCGGTGTGTGTATGTCACTCAGTCAATACTAGTTAGGCTCATGTTTCACTTTGCTTTTACAGTTTAGAAATTGCTTAACAATTTTTAAATTTAAAATTATAACTATGCTAAATTTTATGACTCCAAATTAAAGATAGTTTATATCATGTTCCCTCTACTGTGTTCACTTTCTCCTAAAGGTAAATGGTAAGTTTTTAAAGATTTACTCTTCCATTTAAAAATATAATTGAAGCCGGGTGTGGTGGCTCACTCCTGTAATCCCAGCACTTTAGGAGGCCAAGGCTGGCGGATTTTTTGAGTTCAGATGTTTGAGACCAGCCTGGGCAACATGGTGAAACCCTATCTCTACAAACAAAACAAAGCAAAACAAAAATTAGCCCAGTGTGGTTGTGTATGCCTATAGTTGCAGCTACTTGGGAGGCTGAGGTGGGAGGACTGCTTGAGCCTGGGAGGTTGCAGTGGAGCCACAATTGTACCACTGCACTCCAGGAGTTTGAGAACAGTCTGGATAATATAGTGAGATTCCCGTCTCTGTTAAAAAAAAAATAGTAGCACATTAAGCACACTTTTTCTCATCTTGCTGTTTTCACTGAATATGTCCTGAAAGTTACTCCATAGTATCACCTATAGTATCATCAAGTGACCTTTCTCATTTTTGAAAACAGTAATATATATTATTCAGTTGTGTAGATGTACTATATTCACTCAACCTCCTATTATGGATATTTGGATTGTTTCTACAAAGAATAATGCACTGAAAAATGTAGAAGTGGAACTTCTGGGTCAAAGATTAAATACATATATAATTTTGGTAGGTATTGCTAAGTTTCCCTCCTTGAAATTATGGCATTTTGCTTATCCACCAGCAATGTATATAAATGCTTATTATCCCACAGCACTGCCTACAGAGTATGTTGAGTTTTTGCCAATATAATGGAGGGATTGTTATTGCTAGGTCAGTGCAGTTTTGATTTGGATTTCTATTATTATTAATTATGAATTAGTTTGAATATATTTTTGTAAGTGCCATTCGCATTCATTTTTGTGTGAACTGTTTGCTCATATCTCTTGACAATGTTTTCTATTGGGTTCTATAAGCCTATAACACACTTTTTTTTTTTTTTCAAACTATTTATTAGGGCTATTAACCCACTGGGATATAAATTACAAATATTTTTTCTGTTTGTCTTTTGTAGTTTTGTTTTCCTCACAGTGCTTTTTCTCATGTAAAAGTTTGCTTTTATGTTGTCAAATTATAACAATCTTTTCCCTAATTGCTTCCGAATTTTTGAAGCAACTAAAGCAATTTAGCTAGCAAAACTTTTTCTTCTCTTATAGAGAGATTCATCCATATTTATCTGTACAGTTTCTTTTAAAAAATATTTATATACGCGACTAATTTGGAATTTGTCCTTGTGTATAATATAAGAAATTGATCCAATTTTATCTTTTTCCTTTTTAATCTCAAAATAATTTAATAAAAGAGTCCATCTTTTTTCTAGTGACCTGAAATACCATTTAAATCATATACTAACATGTTTCCTGTCACAAAAATAAAAATGAAGACTAGTAACCACCTATGATGAAGGCTGGCAAGAGAATTCTTGCACTGTGTGGGAGACTGAGCTAGTGGTCTATAACGATTGTATTTTTTTTTTTTTCCTTTTTGAAGAGACTGAATTCTGAAACTTATATCATCTAGATAATTTGCCCATGGGTGTAATTGGGTGTGGTGCTTACAATTTTTTCAAATGGTTTTACCCATTGTTTATTAGAGAGCTAGTGTCCTGGGACCATTAATCTGAAACATTTGCTTTAATTACTGTGATCTGATAACAATGACGCAAATGTTTTTATGATGGGATGTTTCTCAGTTCTAAAATTAAATAAATGACTAAAGACTTTTTACTGCATGAATTTGCAGTTAATCTTATAATAAAACTAATGTTCATTACAATTCACCTCTTTTTCCAAAGAATTTTATTCTTTTCCCCCTTCCAACTTTCGTTTTACGTTCAAGGGATGCACATGCAGATTTGTTATATGGGTAAACTCTATGTCGAGGGGCTTTGGTGTGGAGACAATTTTTGTCACCAGGGTAATCAGCATAATGATTGATAGGTAGTTTTTCAATCCTCACCCATCACCTACCTCTACCCTCAAATAGGCCCCAGAGTCTATTGCCACATAATTTCTCTTAATAACGTTCCTCTTCTATATATAGTTTATCAAATGTTTTCAGTGGAAAATATTTAAAGTGTCAGATTGTGCAACAAATATTCACACTGACCGGATATGGAAAAGACCAGCAACATTCAGGAAATTGGCAGAGATTCTGAGCTCTGCGAGGGCAGGGCAAAAAAAGCAAGCGGGTGGAACTATGAAGTGTGTATGGGAGTTGCTTTAATTTTACCCTTGTGCTAGGTTTTCTTCCACTATAAAATGATTACAATAGAATGTTTGTTTGCTTGTGCCTATTTCTAGTCACCTTTACCACTCCATTGGAATACTGTAATAAAAAGTAATGATGACAAGAGTTTACATAAAATGGATGTTCTAATCAAGAATGGCTTTCTGAGGGTTGGGGCGGGGGTCATGGGAGTGGGCAAAGGGACTCACTTTGTTGCCCAGGATGGAGTGCAGTGGCTATTCGCAGGTGTAATCATAACTTACTACTCTTCTGAACCCCTGGGCTCAAGTGATCCTCCTGCCTCAGCCCCTGAGTAGCTGCTGCTAAAGGTGTGCACCACCATGCCTGGCTAAGGATAGGTTTTTAGTACAAAACTGGTCAAGCCCTGACAGTCATAAACCTTCATGGTTGGGGATTTAGAAATTTTATTTATGGGAGTGATGGGAATTTGCTTTGGCTTTCAACCAAAGAGTTATTGTTAGTGGGGATCTTGGCATCTGTGCAGGATGGGACTTAGCATAAAGAATAGAAATTACCTTTCCAGGCTGGCAGTCCATCTTTCAAAGCAGTTTTTCTGTGCCTTTATTGCAGAACAGTTTCATATACCCTAGCGAATATCAGTTTATTTAAGGAGTGCAGAATTCTTTTTGCAGCACTTATAATACTTTCAAATGAAAGGAATCAAAATGGAAAGGAAACCACAGACAACCATCTCAGGAATAACAGTCAACTGCCAGGGAGACATGGGAACAGTGTGCTGGAATGTGGTGAGGGTAGACTGCATGATCCTTTGTCCCCCCACTGAATTCTCCAGAGAAATGTATGCTCTTTTGAAGTTACCTTCCGCACTGTATGTCTGTAAGAAATACAATGAAGGTCTGAATAATGACCTGGTAATCTTCCATAATGTGAAACTGATGTAAGAGAACATATCACAGAGGTACATACTGTTTCAAAGAGCAAGAACTGTTATCTGAAACTCCTTGCCTCATAAAGGCTTTCTGCAGAATGGAGATGGTCTTAAGCAAGTTTTACCATAAACAAAGGCTTAGTCTCCTATTTTAAAAAGTGACTACTTTTAGAAAGCTTACTCTCTCTTTTCTCTAGAAGGCTCTCAAAATATGCTGCTGCAAAAGCTGGTATATTGTCCGGTTGTTCTCTCAGAATCTCGCGTGTCAGCCCTTCAAGAAGATTCCCAAATCCTTGTGGAATTCGATAGTGGGTGTTGGAGAATGGAATCGACATCTTCTTGGTAAGAACTGCCTGTGGAACCTAAAGATTCATTAAAGAGTACTGTCTTTAAATTTGTCTGATTTTACTTATATAACCACAACTATGCCAACGAATTATTTCTGAGACCCACATTTTTTGGACTTGAATTCCTTTTTTCCCCAACACAAACCAAGTCCATTCATTTCTTCCAAAGAGTTTTGAATTCTGCATTATGAATTAGAATAATACAAATACAGACCCATTCACTAGGGCAAATCTTTTTTTAAACACTACAAAAAAATCACAATTTCAATATGACTTTTTCTCTCTTTACCTTTGGTATTCTCAAAAGGTAAGGGTAAATTTTTACTATCACACAGGAATTTAGAGAGAATGATTGTTAAAAAGTTAAATTGAATTCATTATCAATTGCTGAGAATACCCTCTTTGAAGTATATATATATACATATATATAATTAAAGAGTAGAAATTAGTCCTGGTTCTAGAAATCAATTTGTTGAATGAAGAAGTTGCACAATCTTTCCCTTTGCTGCCACTTCTGAAGCATGACCCCATAATGCTTTGAACACCTTTGTACTGTGGAATGGGGTTGTGCGTGCCTAGGTGTGAGGGAGGGATGGGATGGGATGGGGAGGGATGGGATGGGATGGGGGTGTGTCACGATTTTGAAATCCCAGCCTCTAAAGTTTTGGGATTCTTATATTTTCCGGTTTCTTCTTGACCAGACTATCTCTTCCTGTCTTGGAATACAAGGGCTAGATTAAGGGTAGCTGCTAAGCAGAGGGTTGAGCTACTGAGTATGAAAAGAATCCTCAGGGACTCGGCCTGTTAATGTGAGAGTGCGTGTCAGTGAGGAATAGAGACAGAGGCCATGGTAGGGGTCCAGGTTAGGGGAACTAGACGGTTTAATGAGGCTCAGTCTATGGAGGGTTCTCGTTTCATCGTTTTTTTTTTCTTTGAGACGGTGTCTCTGGCCTCGAACTCCTGGACTCCAGCGGTGTTCCCACCTCAGCCTCCCGAGCAACTGGGATTACAAACGCGCGCGACCACGCCAAGCTCCTCTCTTTTGCTTTTTCTGAGAGCAGGAGATGGGGGTATTGAATCATTCTAGGGCGGTGAGGACTGGCGAGACCGTGAACCAGTGTAGTCAGAGGAGGGAGGGCGGAGGGGGCAGACCCGTCTAGTCGAGGGCAAGACGTTGAGGACCCGGGATTTCAGACTCGCACCGAATGGGCTGCCTCTAGGTTGTGTCTGGGATGCTGAGAGAATACGAGAGACAAAGGGAAAAGGGGAAGTTTTGGTGTCGGAGAGCAAGTAGGGAAGCGGCCTCACCTCCTTTCTCTCCCAGCTGGTGCCACTGGTTCCGGTTGTTTTTCTCGTTGCTAGGTAACCGTTTTTTCTTCAAAAAAAAAAAAAAAACTACGGCGGCCGGGAAGGGGCGAGCACGGCCCCGCCCTGCGGTCGCTGGAGGCTTGGAGGACTGCAGGGCCTGAAAAGGGTGGAGCCGACCTCGCCTCCGACAGGCCCCGCCCCTCCCAGGCCCCGCCCCCACCCCGCCCCCGCCAGGAGTACACCTTCCCAGTCCCCGGCGGCGGGCAGATCCTGGCAACTATGGTCACGCCGGGGCTTGTAGTCGGGCTGCTGCTGCCGTTAATCCTGTGGGCCGACAAAAGTGCAGGTGAGGCGGCCCGGCTCGGCCGGACCCCTGCCCCTCAGGCTGTGCGGGCTCCGAGACTCCGCGTCCCCTCCGGGACACGGACCAGTGCCCCTTTCTCAAAGGTCGCCGAAGGAACCTAGCTTGGCTGGGGACTCTCATCTCCGACCTAGGCCTGGTCTGCAGGGATCCGCTGGGTTGGACCCCGGCCTCTCCGCTTTCTCCACTCCCACTCATAATCCCTAACATACGGCGTGTGAGCAAGGAGGAAGTGCCGTTTATCTCAGTGGGGAGGCCCAAATGTGCCCAGAAAGAGACCTTCGGGGTTCTGGAGTAACTGCAGAGGAGCTCAGGGAAGGGGGCGAAGCTAGTTAGATAATATTTGGAAACAGGTGACTGAATCATCCAAAACATTTCAGCGCTGCCCCCTCAGTGGTGCCCTTGGGGAGAGTTTGCTTCAGGCGGGGTTCCGTGGGGGAATTAAATTTTACTAGTTTAAGTGGTTATTAGGGCTAAGAAATACAGCCTCCTCACTAGCTCAGACTATTTAAGGCTCAGTTTTGATTTCTGGTGCAGCTTACAGATATTGGTGGTGGGATAATATGAGTGGCATAGAGGAGGAGGGTGACTCGATTTTGCTGTTGTGTAGGTTAAATCTTGCCATTCGAATACCCTAGGCTGGACACTGGGTCACAGTATGGAGGCAGCAGAAAATGGAATCTATCTGCTAATGCAAACTAAAGTGAAAATGTTGGTTTTCTTCCTTTCTTTTTCAAAACACTCAAAGAGTGGACCCTGGAGATGTTAAGAAATGAAAGTTGGGGCAGGAGAACAGCTTGCAGAAAAATGTCTGCTGCTCTACCTGAGAGCCAGAAAAGTACCTAGATTCAGACAAACTGCAGCCCATAAATGATTGTTCAGGGTTTAACAAACGTGCAAACTGCTAGCACTCTGATTTGCTGATTCTTATCTCCACTCAGTGACCTTTGAGATCTATCAAATGAGGTGGGGATGTTTTTAGTTAAAAGCTATTTATTTTAGTGTCAGTATTTTATCTCCTCCTTTGGGTCTTACTGTTATATCACCTTCATTAATTACATTTTTCATTCATTAGTACTTTACTTGGTTGCATATCCTGACACCCTTCCTTTAAGGCATTCCTCCTGTGCCCATGTTTACCACGTAATACTGGAGGTGCACAAAATTATATGTAACAATGACACAATAAAATAAACACCCATGAGAGCAGCACCCAACTTAAGAACTAGAACATTGTCAGTCTATTCAGCCTGCCATTGTGCCCCTTGCCAGTGCATCCACAGTTCCTCACCAGAGGTAACCACTGTCCTAATTGTTATTCCACTTTTAATGATGGTCTCTTCCCCAAAATACTAATCCCTGTTTTTCTACTCCAGCCCTAAATGAAGGAAAAAACTGAAGACCTGAAAAACCCAAATGTTGGCTCATGCCTGTAATCCCAGCATTTTGGGAGGCTGAGGTGGGCGGATCACTTGAGGTCAGGAGTTCAAGACCAGCCTGGCCAACATGGCGAAACCTTGTCTCTACTAAAAATTAAAAAAGAAAAAAATTAGCCAGGTGTGGTGGCGGGTGCCTGTAATCCCAGCTACTAGGAGGCTGAGGCAGGAGAATCACCTGAACCCAGGAGGTGGAAGTTGTGGTGAGCTGAGATTGGGCCACTGTACTCCAGTCTGGGCGACAGAGAAAGACTGTCTCAAACAAACAAACAAAATCAAATGTTAAATGTATGTGTCTTGTGTTTGACACAAAGAATGATCAGCCTTGCTCTCTTTCTCATTCTCTCTCTTTTTGTTTTTTGTCCATTGCTCAATTCCATGATGTTCCACTGTCTACTCTAATGAGCTTAAAATTTAAGCTTTACAAGGACAAGAAATACGACTTTTCTTTGATTTGCCACAAGTATCTAATTTCAGTAAAGTGGGAATTTCAAGTTTGGAATCAAGTGACTTGTTTTCTAACTTTGTCATAAGCTATGTGATTTGAGACCAAAGGACATTAATGTTTGTGGTGAGTTTAGCACCATGCCTGCCACAGGTAAAGTCTCCAGTAGAATGGAAGCTCCCTGTGGGCAAGGATTTTTGTCTGTTACTATTATTATTTTTTCATTGTTATATCCCCAATGCTTAAAATAGTAGGCATCAATAAATATTTGTTAAATTAACTGATGAACATGCAAGCTATTAAAAAAATCTGCTTTGGTCTCAGTTTCTCGATCAGTAATATGATAATACTACTTGATCAGAAAGTAACATGTTTATACCACAACTATGAAGATCCTTTCCACCTCTAAAACTCTTTAGCCCCCACAGAGTCATCCACAAAGATGTTCACTAAGTGTATGTTGGTGAAAATGGACTGACTTGGAAAGGTATTTCCCCTAGCCTATGGGCTACTGACTGCATGCAAATGTGCAGGCTGCAACCGGTTTTCTTCACTCCATTCCCCTACCCCCACCCGCACTCTGCTTAGCTCTTATTTATGTCTGTGGTTTTCCTTTTTTTGGTTCCATATGAAGCACCTACCCAAGACAAGGCCCTCCCACACATGTGCCTCCCCCTTCCCCCCAGCAGGCTGCCAACCTGCTTATGCAATTCTGGGGCGTTGTATTCTTTTCTTAGAGCATTTTGCTCATGGTAACTGTGCAGCTCCAGCCCAGTAGGCCTTCTGGGTGATCTTTCATTGTCATGTAGGTTTTATGATCACACTAGCTCATAAGAGAGAGCTGAGAATTTTTAGGGACTGGGCTGTTATTCCAAGAGCAGGATAAAGAGGCCACAGAGCTGTGTAGGCGACTGCATTAGCTGTGCTGTCCTGTTAAGTATAGCCGAAGGGGCCCTCATCATTTGTAGCTTCCAGGGAGGAAAATGTCAGCCTTGTTAATTCTGATTCTCTTTTCTGCCTATCATTTTTTTTGTTTAAAATGCTTAAAAACATCTTAATTTTGTTAAATAATTTTCTTTTAGGTAGTTTGGGGTCTGTTTAGACAAATTGGGATGTAACTTGTTTTTTTCCTTGTTAAGTTTTGATGAGTAACGCGCTGAGATAATTTGGATAGATGTTTGTTATTAATAAAATACTTCTATATAGGCTGGATGTTAAAAATAGGAGTGATCTCGTTAAAGTGAGTTCTTATTCAGTCTTGTTAGTGACTCTTTAGAATAGAATCCAGTTTCTAGTGTGCTTTCTCTTGTCTTTTTTGTATAATTTAGGTTGTGGAATGGGTAAAATTGTGACAGAAGACCTTTGTTCAGACACACTGACCTTCTGTCTCTCACTGACCTTATTTTTGTGTCTTGATTTATCTGAGTTTACCTGAGAAGGAAGCTGACTTATCATGAATATTTATAAAGGCTTATTTAGAATTTTTGGTGCAGTATAGTGGGTTGTCAGAAAACCGTGATAAGGGGCACTATTTGAAGGAAATTGGCATTAGTGGCATGGAAAGGGAGAGATAGAGGAGGGGAAAAAGATTAGGGAAGGCTGTCTGGAGAGAGGCATGCTGCTTTACTCCCAGCCATTAGGAGTGGGTGTGGTAATGGAAAATAGGGAAAGGAAGCAGTTTATTTTTCTCATAAACACCATCTGTAGGGTGCATGAAAGGAACATTTTAGTGGTTTAGGGGGAGAGAGCCCAACGTTAGGGCCCAGCCTGAGAACAAAGAAAGATCAAGAGCTCTGAAAGGGAAAGAAGACTGTTACATTGGTTGCCTTGAGCTCTGGGAGTTTTCCTTAGTGGTCATTGTGTACTGTGATGCATATTGCTGGAAAGTGTTCTTGTTATGTTGCTTGCCTAATTAGGAGGAAGAAGATCTAGTTTTAGATGATCAAAAGGACTTAGCATGTTAAAATTCTCTTGCATAAAGACCGTATGTTCTTTGCTGTTTCACTCAATCTAGTTGGTGCTGAATCAGATGATGCTGCCCTCAGTGTTTGCTAAATTTTTTAGGTATTGGTTTTCGCTTTGCTTCATACATCAGTAATAACGTCGTGCTGCAGAAGGAGCCTGCTGGGGCAGTGATATGGGGCTTCGGTACTCCTGGAGCCACAGTGACCGTGACCCTGTGCCAAGGTCAGGAAACCATCATGAAGAAAGTGACCAGTGTGAAAGGTAAGGCAGCCCATTTCTCTTCAGCTATTGCCTTCTTCTGCCACCTGCTGGATTATCTGAAAATGAATGCTAATGCTCCAGCTCATCTTATCCATCCCTCCGTCTGTACGTCTGTCTGTCCATTCATCCATAAAAGTTATTTGAATATTTGCCCTGTGCTAGACACGGAGGATACAAAGAAAAATAAGACGGATTCAAAGTTCCTGTTCTCAAGAAACTTATTGAATAATGGAAATAGATACCAAGTTATATAGGGCAGTATGATGAATACTATGATGAAGGTGCATGTGGGATGTCCTGGGGTACAGAGGAGAAATGTTGAACTCAGACTGGGTGGTCAGGGAAGGTTTCCACAGAAGGTGATATTTGAGCTGAATTGTATATAAAGGAAGAGACAGTGTGGAGGAAAGGGTAAGAACCTAGGCTCTGGAAGTGACTACATTCAGGTCCTGATTCTGTCATTTATATGGCTGCGTAATCTTGGACTGTAATATAACATCTCCATGTCACAGTTTATATGTAAAGTGGATGTCCTCATAATACCTACAGGATTGCTGTGAGAATTAAATGAACTAACAGGTTTAAGTACTTGTAACAGTGCCTGGCACACAAGTGCAGTGTAAGTTTTAGCAGTCATGATTGTTACCCCTACTATTGTTAGTCATTCAAATATCTATTGAGAGCCTACTATGTGTTCCTTACTGTGCTAGGTACTGGTGATACAGTGATGGGTAAAACAGATGTGGCCTCTCCCTTGATGAGGTGTGCAGGTTGGACAGGAAGACAATAAGCAGTTACAGTTAGATGTGATAAGTGCCACAGTGAGGAAGAACAGGGTGCGATGGGAGTGCTTCGTAGAGAGTAGGGATAATTACGTAGTCTGAGGCTCATCTCAAGAGGTGAGCAGGGCACACCAGCTAGTGAGAATAGCCTGGCAAAGGTGTGGAGGCCTGACAATACCTGGGTCACGAGAGAGATGCCAGGCAGGTTGGTTGCTCTGGAACACGGTGGGTGTGTGACTTTGGGCAGATGAGAAGAGATAGGTTGGAAAGGCTCATTTGTCATTGTTCAGGAGTGTATGTTTTATTCTAAACTGACAGATTTTTAAATGGTAAAATAATATGATCAGATATCTTAGAACGCTTACTCTGGCAACCTGTGGAAGATGGATTGGAGATCAGTAAGACAGAGGTGGTGGGCCCTGTGGGCAGGCTGCTATGATATCCAAGCAGGAGATGATGAGGGCTTGACCTCATAGAGTGGCTGTGAGGATGTTCAGGAAGGTGAGAATTAGCAGTTTTCATGAGCAGGGAGATCTTACAAAGGAGTAAGTCTTTGTCTAGAAGAGATGAAGATGTAGAAGACAGTGTGGAGGAGGCGAAGCTAGAAGTTACGGGATGCAGGAAGGCATGCTCAGGGCTGGATGTTACAGAGAGCTCTACAATTGTGTGAAGTGGAGGTGAGAATGAGACAGATGAGGAGGCTGCTCAGAGGTGGAGGTGGAGTTCAGGTACACATTGGCGGTTTGAGCAATGGCAAGCATATATATATGTGACAGGGCTGCCTGTGGGAATTGTACTGGCCCCCGAAAGCAAGGATTGCCTGGTTAGTTTTATCAATATATAGAACTGATGATCCAATCCAGAGTGATCCATACCCTGATGCAATCTCTTCAAAATTCATTTCCATTCAGCAAACATTTAAAAATACTACATGCCAGGCGTAGATGTAAGGTAAGTGCTTCTAATTCTTGGGTTTTAAGACTTTTTAAGATAAGAATGTTGTTAGGTAAACTAAGAGACCTGAAAGTGAAGCTTCAGCGGATTGAGACGTGCTTCTCTGTTGAACTAAATGCTGTTGGTGACTTGCAGGATATCCTGAAAGTGAAGGATTCAAGGGACTCTCAGTGCTTTCTGTTTGTGCTGGGCCACCTTGGAAACGGAGCATTGTGTACAAATAATGGCACTCTCAGTAAATGATGCTCACTTAGAAATCCAAAGAACTGCTGTGATTTAAAAATAAGAAATGGGATTTACATGGTACTAACAATTAAGTTACCAATAAATATTTAGGCGACAGAGACAACATAGTGCTGTAGAGATACATACAGAAAGCACACAGTATTACATAGGGTTTCAGTTTAAAAAGTCCTTGTACATCATTTTTTGAGTTTTTTCTCCCTTCATGCCTGTTTCAGACCTAATATTTGAGGTGGGCAGAGATGAAGCAGGAGGCTAGGTGGAATGAAAGGTAGTAAGTAGGAGAGGAGCCTCCCTTTTCCTTTACCGTGATTGTGAAGCTGGTCATTTGCCTTGAGTTCAATTTGATAAACACCGAGCGAGGGCTTACTATGCCTAAAACACTAAGCCAGAAACCCTAGGAAAGTATAAAGAAGAATACCTGTCTTTCAAATGTGCCCATCTTTCAAGAACTCACTCCCCCATTCCATCCTTTCACATTTAGTAATTTAGGCTCAGGTAACGCTCCAGCAACTTCTCTGCAAAGGGATGTATTATTTGTAATTAAAATAGCCAGCAGCAACTTAAGATAATTGAGTGATTCATGGGTACTGATAATTTCACAGGAAAAGGGGTTGATGTTATTGGTGGTGGTGGGAGGAACCTATTTATTAGACTTTCCTCATTTGCTTGGTAGAAAAGGGCAAGGTATTTGAGTTTAGAGAGATCTGTAAACCTGCTTCAGTGGGTATCCTACTTTGTTCTGCCCATGAAGCAAAACAGATGAAGTGTTAATTGGAATAAAGGAAGTAGACATGTAAGAAATTTCATAGGCAGAAAATATCTCTCAAAAGAGATACCACAGAGAATACTGGAGGGTGCATTTTTGGTTTAGATTTTAATGAGGACTCTGAGATTTTCAGCCACATTACCTCAATTTGCAGCTTTTTCTCCCTCTGGTAATATTTAACTTATTACCCACAGTCCCCTAGGTACCCAGAACAAAGTAAGATATTACAGTATAAAGGTTTTTGTCTAGCAGACTGACACTTAGACATTGGGAAAATTAACACCTGGGGCATGACTGGGACCATGGTCAGGTACTGGGTTGGTTCACACGATGTTGTCAAATGATGCAAGATGATTCTTTCAGACACAAGGAATCCAATCAGGGAAAATAGGGCATATCCTCTCACTTTGACATAGGTGATAAAATGACGGTGTGTCTGTTTATATTTATCGTCATGATTGAGGTAAATAGATATATTTTCTCTAACTTAAAATAATGCAAAAGCCTAAAGCCCTCCCCGCCCCTGGTTGTCATGCATACCAATTTTCTTTCTTTTCTTTTTTTTTTTTTAAGATAAAGTCTTGCTCTGTCACCCAGGCTGGAGTGCAGAGGTGTGATCACGGCTCACTGCAACCTCCAGCTCCCAGGTTCAAGTGATCCTCGTGCCTCAGCCTCCTGAGTAGCTGGGGTTACAGGCACCTGCCACCATGCCTGGATAATTTGCATACTAGTTTTCTATGCTACATAATAAATTGCCACAAACTTAGGTGCTTAAAACAACATGCTTTTACACTCTCACAATTTCTGCAGGTCTGAAGTCTGGTCATGGTTTAGCCGGATTCTCTATTCAGGGTCTCACAGGGCTGAAATCAAGGTGTAGGCCAGGCTGTGTTCCCATCTGGAGGAGTGAGTAGCGAGTTACCTGCTTCCAAGCTCCCTTGTGTTGCTGACAGAATTCAGTTAGGTGTTGAGTTCATGGTAGCACCTCTGCTGTTTCAGATCTCTGACCTCTAGATCCTCTTTGAAAGAGCTCACCTGATGATGTATGCCAACCCAGGAAAATCTCGATTTTTGTTAAAGTCAAATGACTAGGGACTTTAATCACATCTGCAAAATCCCTTCACCTTTTCCATAGAACAGTATCTAATCACAAGAGTGACATCTCATTCCCTTTGCCATTTTCTGTTGATTAGAAGCCAGTCACAGATTCTGCCAGCCACACAATTGTGTGACTTTGGAGTGTCACCTTAGGATGTGTCTGCCACCACAGGCTATAGTGTAAGTAACTCGTATGAGCAATTTTATTGATACAAAAGCATTTAAACCTTTTCCCTTTGCATTCATATTTTGTGGTAGAGATGAACTTCAGGTTACAACAGAATAAATGTAGACTGGTGAGGGGCAGTGGAGGCAGTAAGGCCTTCTTGACTTCCAAGCCAGTTCTGCAAAACACTGAGCCACTTTGCAGCTAGTGAGGAACTCGGGTTGTGTTGGGTGGTTTGGTTGGGGGTGGGGAGTGAATAGTCTCCTTTTTTCGTTTCTAGGTTGTTCTTCTCAGCAAGGGAAAGGTCATGGATAATTTTCCTTTTTCTCTTCTTAGCATCTGAGATTTTGGCACAATAATAGAACGATATAATTAACATCTGATATGAATGGTAAAAAGAAAAAGCAAGATAGCACTTTTTGACTATGTCTCTAGACAAATTACTTTCATTGTTTCTTTTGTTTGCTTGTTCTTCCCATTTGGAGGTGGGAGTTAATTGGGAGGTGGAGAGAAGGTGGAGACAGAGAGTTCTTAACTGCCCTTGGCTGGAATATGAGAAGAAGAGCAACAATAAGAAATAGGCCACCAGAGGCCAGGCACGTGGTTCACGCCTGTAATCCCAGCACTTTGGGAGACCGAGGCCAGCAGATTGACTGAGCTCAGGAGCTTGCAACCAGCTTGGTCAACACGGTGAAACCCTGTCTCTACTAAAAATACAAAAATTTTTTGGACATGGTGGTGTGCTCCTGTAATCCCAGCTACTTGAGAGGCTGAGACAGGAGAATTGCTTGAACTTGGGAGGTAGATGTTGCAGTGAGTCAAGATCATACCACTGCACTCCAGCCTGGAAAACAGAGCAAGACTCTGTCTCAAAAAA
>NW_016107315.1:20340820-20344878 GCF_001604975.1 Cebus imitator
AAAAAAAAGAAAAGAAAAAGAAAGAAAGAAATAGGCTACCAGAAATGCTAACCTTTACATATGAAAACATAAAGCCCTAGTCAATTTGCATGGCTGTCTTTTCAATGTAACCCAGGGATGGGGTTTACTTCCTACTATTTACTTGATGGAGTGCCTGGCACACTAAGCACTCTAAGTAGCTGTGTAATGAAAAAAGGAAATTAATCTTCCTAGGTGGTACAAGAAAAATTGCAAGGAAGCAGAGATTTGAATGCACTGAAAATGAAAATTTACAGAAACCTGGGCCTGGCTTGGAATAGCTGATAGCAAGTGATTAGGGCCCAGAAGAAGGATGCAGAGCCACTTGTTCAGAAAGCTGATCTGGATCAGCAGAAAGCCAGCTGGATGGCGAACTCTTTGTGGTTAGTTGGTCATTTATTATTTGGACTCAAGCTTATGGACTTCATGGGTCTATACCATTTCTAATACCTCTTAAATGAACTTCATTTGCCTGTGGTGAGCTCCATTTCAACCAACCAGTCCTGAACTGATAAGAAACATGGTGGGTTTTCCCTTTTTAATCTCACCCTTGCTTTTGGTCTAAGAAACAGTCTTCACAATTGCTGCTGTTCTTTGTATGTACCTACATAGGAGTAAATCCTTATTGTTTTAAATGAACTGTCTCTGAATTGGTTTAACCATTAGTAACCTCTGGAGTGCATCACATCAAGTTTTCCCTGCTTTGTCTGGAAGTTAACTGTTCTTAACACTTGTTATTGTCAGAGTTTACTTTTTCTTTTCTTTCTTTCTTTCTTTCTTTTTTTTTTTTTTTGAGATGGAATTTTGCTCTTGTTGCCCAGGCTGGACTGTAATGGTGTGATCTCAGCTCAGTGCAACCGCTGCCTCCTGGGTTCAAGTGATTCTCCTGCCTCAGCCTCCCAAGTAGCTGGGATTACAGGTGCCCACCACCATGCCCAGCTAATTTTTGTATTTTTAGTAGAGATGGGGTTTCACCATGTTGTCCAGGCTAGTCTCAAACTCTTGACCTCAGGTGATATACCCGCCTTGGCCTCCCAAAGTGCTGGGATTACAGGCATGAGCCACAACGCCTGGCCAGAGGTTACTTTTCTTTTATCAAGTAGGGAAGGAAAAAAAAGTTCGAAAGTAACATCTTGAGGACTAGCACAGAAGAAAGTTTTCCAAGGTCTTTGAGGAAGTTGGAAGGAGGTTTCTCTGGGAGGGCAATCTTGGGAATAAGGCTCAGCTCTTGATGCCTAGTTTTTTGACTCCTTAGGCCCTAGAGGGAGTGCATCCAATGGCTGTAGTAGGATGGTATTGCCATGTTTTGCCCAAATAGTTTGAGCATTGTCTTTTTATTACTGGGTAGCAAAATTTTTCAGAACCTCTGGTGAAGGTAGTTTTCTTCACCAGCTATGTTGCTGGATTGAGGCTAAGGGTAAATACCTAATTAATAGCAGTGAATAGGAATAAATAGTATAGCCATAGAAGGCTAAGAAATAGTCCTTGGTTTTCTGGGGGTTGACCTCACCATCATAAGCGAGTAACGGTGGTGGCAGAAGGACAGAGCTCCAGTAAGATGTGTCAGTGCAGGAAGCCTGGAAAGACCTTGGCAAGCCTGGAGTTGGGACAGATTGGAGTGTCTGCCTGCTCAGAAGTGTGAGCCATATGGAACACATCACACCTGTGCGACACAATCTGTCCTAGCTGCCCACTGTTTCCAAAACAGTGATTTTTCTGGTTTAGGTGAATTATACATTTAATATGTTGACTTGTAGCTATTGATGGTATAAAAACAATACCGAACATTTGGTCCAGGGTTTAATTAACCTCTTAGGCATGGGAGTAGCAAGCTTAATTGCTTATGCTTTTTTTTTTTTTTTTTTTTTTTTTTTTTTTTTTTTTTTTTTTTTTTTTTTTTTTTTTTTTTTTGTGTTTTTTTTTTTTTTTTTTTTTTTTTTTGTAAGACGGAGTTTCGCTCTTGTTACCCAGGCTGGAGTGCAATGGCGCGATCTCGGCTTACCGCAACCTCCGCCTCCTGGGTTCAGGCAATTCTCCTGCCTCAGCCTCCTGAGTAGCTGGGATTACAGGCACGCGCCACCATGCCCAGCTAATTTTTTGTAGTTTTAGTAGAGACCGGGTTTCACCATGTTGACCGGGATGATCTTGATCTCTTGACCTCGTGATCCACCCGCCTCGGCCACCCAAAGTGCTGGGATTACAGGCGTGAGCCACCGTGCCCGGCCTGCTTATGCTTTTAAGAGGAGCAAACATGCACCCTTTCCCTGATGACTTGGGGCTTTTGGACATTTTCCCCAGAACTCTGAGCAATATTTTATGAATTGAGTTTTTGCTAGTCACCTGTTGTACATCGGGACATCTGATGCTTCTGCTTAGCTCTTGCTGATTAGAAAGAACTTTGCAGCGTCTAGCATATAGGAGGCACTTGGATGGTATATTTAGAATTTATTGTTTCTCATATTGGATGTAATAATTTTAGGATGCTTCATTTCCAGTTCTTATCATTCTTTCCCTTTGAATTTACATTGATCTGATGGGTACAAATTATAAATCAGTTCATATTCTTTGGCATAATGCCAAGGATATTTATTTTAAAATGTTAATATCTCATTTTTTTTTCTATTTTCCCACTCTTGTTTCATCAACTTTGTTCATGTTGCTTGGTTCTCCTTGGCATAATTTTTGCCATTTTGAAGATATTTTCCTGAAGCTTCTAAGTTTGTTGATGGCAGAGGTGGTCTGGTGAGTGATGAGAGGGAGCAGGGTGGTAGGGGTAGTTCTAGGGAATATGCTTTGAATTCCTGAAATTGGGTCTTGGATAGCTTCTCATCTCCCTAATTGAGTCCCAAAGACTTAAGTCTTGTAGACAACTCTGTAAAAATAATTAATTGGGCATATTGGAATATCTTTTTCACAGAGAGATTAAATTATATGCCTCCCACTACTTTTTGGTGTGTCAGTTTCTCCACTCAACAGTTTGCTGTTAGGAGAACCCGGACCACTGGTAGTGTTAATCCTTGTTGGCAACGCAGGAGGAGGTGGGATACTGTCAAGCCAGGGGAAGTTCCAGATTATCAGCGATTTCCTCTACCCTGTGGTCACATATGATTGAGTAATTGCAAGTTAGTTTGGGACATTATGCTAATCTAAAAGATGAAATTATGTTAATTTTGACAGCTGGATAGTATAATAAAAATTTCTTTTTTATGTTTTCTATTAAACTCTTGAATTTTAATCTGTGTGTATTTTTATCTATCCTCATTTAGGATTATAACTGGGTAACTTACTTTTTTTGTAAATGCTTCAAAAGTTAAAAGTAAAGAGGGATTGGTACAGATTAAGGATAAAAATGTTGCTGCTCTTGTTAGTTTTATCCTCTTGTCTGAAATTTGGCCAATCTTCATAGCTTTGAATTCAATTTATTACAGAGGCTGGGAATAGCCACAAATGAGTATAATTGGGCTTTAATTTCATTTTAATTGATTAATTCCTTGGAGTCCTGTTACTATTTTAGCTCACTCTAATACCTGGATGGTGGTACTGGATCCTATGAAGCCTGGAGGACCTTTTGAAGTGATGGCACAACAGACTTTGGAGAAAATAAACTTCACCATGAGAGTTCATGATGTCCTGTTTGGAGACGTCTGGCTCTGTAGTGGGCAGAGTAACATGCAGATGACTGTTTTACAGGTAATTTGCAGAGTCTCAGCAATAATACATAGTGTTGATGATGAAGGAAAAGAAGGAAGAATAAAGGGGCAACGAGGAGAAGCAGAGCTGTTTCTATTTACTGAATACCATGAGCCGAGATCTGTTCTAAGTGCTTTGAATGAATTCATTAATTTGACTTAACAATCGTAAGAGATAAGTTATTGATTAAATTGGTAGTTATTGACTGGTGCTAATATATTCTACATAGGTTAAGAACTTAGAAGGTTAGGAACCTAGAAGGAGTATTGTTTTCTCTAGCACTTTTTTAAAAACTGAGAGTTTCTTCTCAAGTTGATTTTTATTTTCTTGCCCTTTTTTTTTTTTTTTTG
>NW_016107315.1:20345906-20350030 GCF_001604975.1 Cebus imitator
GTCGCTGGGACTACAGGCGCGCGCCACCATGCCCAGCTAATGTTTTGTAGTTTTAGTAGAGACGGGGTTTCGCCGTGTTGACCAGGATGGTCTCGATCTCTTGACCTCGTGATCCACCCACCTTGGCCTCCCAAAGTGCTGGGATGACAGGCTTGAGCCACCGCGCCCGGCCTGCAACCTTATATTTTGACTAAAAGGGTGTTCTACATGGCTTCCCCTTTATTCCTTTTGCTCCTTTCCTCCTACAAACCCCAACACACACATCTCTCTCTCTCTCTCTCACTCTCTCTCTCTCTCTCTCTCACATACACACACACACACACACACACACACACACACACACATCTTTCTCCTTCCCTCCTTCCATGTGACTTTTCTGAGGAGGTAAGATTTCCACTATAACCTACCACTCTTCACATTCAAATCAAGGAAATGGCAGATTGCGTGCCCATCTTGTTGTTAGGGTAAAGTGGAATTTTAAAATTGAGTGTTATTTATAACACTGAGTGAGATGTTTATAAATGGAGAAAAGCCTAAATGTTCATCTGTCGCCTCCTAAGTCAGGGTAGGTCTTAAGACTTGAATATTTCTAGTTATGCTCAGAAAAAGATGGCCAATATCCATCAGGAAACCCATTTTCCAATACCTCAGAACTCCCCACATTCCTTCTTTACAAATAAAGAAATTAAGATCCAGAAGAGAAGGGCTGGTACCACATTCCAACAGAAGATTCACAGGACTTATGAGGGTGGCTTTTTTTTATAGTTACCTCCTCAGTTTTAGAAGTGTGCCATAGTAGAAGGTAAAATAACGTACAGAATTTCCAAATTCTTTTAAGTAAATTTTCTGTCCTTCAGTGTGTGTGTATGCACACACAGACTCACACACATGCTTTGCTTCCCCATGCAGACCCCATGCCAAGATCCTCTGAGGAAATAGATTCTTGACGTGTCTTCATTAATTCAAGAATGTGGTATAAAGGTTACAAAACGAACACCAGTGAGCAGCTGCTTTGATGGTGAATGGTCCAGTCCCTAGAGAGGCAGCGGTTCTCTCTCCCAGCCTCTGAGGCGTTAATGACTTCAAATACCTTGGTATTCATTTACATCCTCATTTAAATACTTGGTAGAAAAATAATTACACTGAGGTGTTTGATGAGATGAAATCTGATCTCAGCAGATGGAGTAAGGCTTCCCCTTTCATCAGCAGGGAAACCAAGTGTCATTTAAATGAAAATCTTCCTGCAATCTCTTTATTCCTAAGTTTGCTGCCCATATCCCTGAGGAAATGCTTTCATCAAAAAGGCCTAGTTATTGGGAAAGGATACCAATTTCTGAAGTAATTGTCATTACGTTGTCAGGTACAGAAGGAATGGTCCCCACCCCCATTTTTGCTGACACTCTCTGTGGCTTTCAAGTCTTGGCTTGAAATTCCACGCAAATGTGTCTGAAAATGGAAGTTTTCCAGTTAATGTTTTGGATCCAGTTCCGTGTGCTGGTATCAATATAGGAGAATGCCAACCACTCTGACTCTATTGGCCTCACAGCACTCTACAGTGTTAGCAACGGGTCTAAAAGACACGTAGCATGTGCTCCCATACTGCCTCCCAAGCTGGCGTCTCACTGCGATGAGGCACTTGAGTTCCCAGTCAGTGCGGAAGCTAGTGTGGGTGGAGAGAATGAAAGCAGTTTCATCCACTGTTTCCATGGAAGCAACATACAACCCTGAGTGCTTAGTGCAGAACTGAATTCCAAAGGAGGCGGCTTTTTACAGGTACTTGCTGCTGAAAAATAATTTCCCTGCCAGATACACTGTGAGTGCATTAGCCTGTTCTTACTCCTTCGTGTTTACTTTACATTAAACCTGCCAGGTATGGATTTCCTGTGGAATTTTCCTGAGACCGTATGTAATCTGTCTGGAAAATGGGAAGACCAGTAGCCCTGCACCCTAGAGCTGCCATTTCCAAGGGAGCATTTCAGGTTGTGGCTCCCGCTGTGAGACAAAAGAGCCATCTCATTTCCATCTGGTCATCTTACTGGGTGCTGCAGGCTCATTGGCAAGTCCAAAGCGATTCAAGGGGCAGCATCTTTCAGTGAAATGCACCATGGGGGCACCTGGCTGCTTGAGAGTTTCTCTTACGCTGTGGTTGGAGGGCCAGCTGTGTTCTCTGTGGTGGGTGGGGGCAGAAAGCAAGCCAGCTGCACACTCTGTGACCAGCAGCCAATGGAACGTATCCGGCCTCCTGTGCCTCCAGCAGCTGTGGCAGCCCCGACTCAGCTGGAGCGCCTGTTCCCTGAGGCAAGTGGTAACTGGGCTTCCTGATGCTACTGTTAGTCCTTTGTTTTGAGAGAAGCTGGGCCAGTCCAGGGCGATAGAAAGGACTCAAGAAGAAACACACAAATTAAAAAGCAGAATAAAATATTTCTGATATATTTGTTTTAAAATAAAATAACTAAAATGTCAGGATGAAAGGAAATAGCACTGATGCATAAGCTCATAGAGGAAGGATGCTTCACTGCACTAACAAAGAAGATACTAGGTGTAGCACCCACATTCTTGTCCAGAAAAACTCTCAGTCACTCCTTTCATACTCCGGACAATTGATGAGGTATAATAAAGTGATTTGGGAAAACATGATTTATCTCTGGATGGACCCTTTTCTTTGTTTAATTCCTTGGGACTGTTCTGAGCTGTTACCCTGAACACCATCTTTCCAATCTCCATGCCTCCCTTGCTTTTCTTTGGTGATTTACCAGGACCAAGATGAGGATACCGTCAGCCTTGAGTATCCACCAGTGCCACATGTGCAGACCCAGCCTCAATATTTTCAGATGGAAAATATTTGAAGAATAAAAATTAAAAGTGACAATGCAACAATAAATAATACACATTGAAAAAACAATACATACAGGTTGAGTATCCCTTATCTGAAGTTGCTTGAGATCAGAAGTGTTTCAGATTTCGGATTTTTTTTTGGATTCTGTAATATTTGCATCGACATAATGAGATATCTTAGGGATGGGACCTGAGTCTAAACATGAAATTCATTTATGTTTCCTATATACCTTATGCACATAGCCTGAAGGTAATTTTGTATCATATTTTAAAATAACTTTGTGCATGAAACAAAATTTGTGTTAAGTATTTATGTGTGGAATTTTCCACTTGTTGACATCATGTTGGCACACAAAAAATGTTGGATTTTGGGGCATTTTGGATTTTGGATTTTCAGATTAGGGTTGCTCAACATATAACTATTAAATAGCATTTACATTGCATTAGGTATAAGTAATCTAGAGATGATTGAAAGTACAGGAGGATGTTTGTAGGCTATAAACAAATATGCCATTTTACATAAGGGACATGAATCCTCAGATTTTGGCATGCTGGGTTTTGGTGGGTGGACGGGGTGGGGGGGTTCTTGGAACCAACACCCTGTAGATCTGAAGGATAACTGAGACTTACTCCAGTATGTTTCAGTAGTTTAACAGTCATTTCTTAGGTGTTGAGCACGCTTCTCTTGTGTGGTATGGATTAGACAAATCTACCTTCCCATGGCCTTTTTGGTTCCACAGAATATCCTACTTTAAAAAGAAGTTAATTGGCATGGTTTTGTGTTATGAGATACTTTTTCAGAGTAGAAATAGTTTCAAGGTATCAGAGTGTGCTCAGTGTGGGGCAATATTCTTTAGCCTAAGCTACTTCACGGCTCCTCATGTCTAACATAGACCTGCTCCTTAAGAACACAGATTTCATTATATTTCTATCCTTTTTGGGAACATGATTCATCATGGTCTTTTTTTGGTAAAAGTGGATCAAGGTGATTCAGTCTACCCATTGGTTTTGGCTATTAATTTGATCTCAGTGTATTGAAAGCTCAGGAGCTCAGAGGATTGATGTTTACTAAGAGATGTCAGGCTAGTTCACCACCCACCAGGTTAAATGATGTTTCAATTTCTTTTCCAGATATTAAATGCTACAAGGGAGTTGTCTAACACGGCTGCCTACCAGTCTGTCCGCATCTTCTCCGTCTCCCCCATTCAAGCAGAGCAGGAGCTGGAGGACCTTGTTGCCGTTGACTTGCAGTGGTCTAAGCCCACTGAAGGTATGACAGCTTGAACGTG
>NW_016107315.1:20351492-20390402 GCF_001604975.1 Cebus imitator
AAAAAGCCTACAGCACCTGGTATTCCCAGGCAGTCTCCCATCCAAGTACCAACCAGGCCCGGCCCTGCTTAGCTTCCAAGATCAGATGAGACCGGGTGCGTTCAGGGTGGTATGGCCATAGACCCTACTGTTCTTCTAATGATAAACCTGGAGACCTCTGCCGCATTCGGCACTGTGGACCACCCCCTTTAGAAACCACATGTTCCTCCTCGCTTGCCTGGTGCTTTCCTTTCCTAGTTCTCCTCCTCTGGCTTCTCTGTCCCTTTTTCTTTGCTTCTTCATTCCCTTCTTTCAGATGTGACCCCTGTGTTCTCCCTGGACTTTTTCTTTTTTCCCTATGCATGCTTTCCTTGGTGCTCAGATGCTCCAACATTTTCAAGTATTAATTCACTTAACAAATATTTGAATGCCTGCTGTGTGCTCGGCACTATTCCAAGTGCTTGGTATATAGTAGTGAGTAAAACAGGCAAGAATGCATGACCTCATGGAGCTTACAGTCTAGTGTGAGGAAATACTGAAAGTGAATCATAAAATTAGTAAATTATGGCAAAGTATCTGATGCTATCCAGTTTCACGCTATCTGAACTCTCCCTATAAAAGAGCTCAGGAACTGAATGGATTCAGGTACATTTTTGGGCGAATCCTTTGCTCTATGAATTCTTACTACATGGTATCCAAAACTCAGGACACAATCAAATTTGGATAATGCATTATGCCTTGCTATCTGAATTTGTTTTCACTTTGTGAAATCAGAAATGGAATGAATAAATGTGGATATCACAGGATAGGTTAATGGGTGATATGTACTAATGCGACAAAAATAAATAAATCAAATATATCAGGGAAGGGAGGCAATAGGGAGTGTTGATGCTGGGATGGAAGAGTGGTTTGCAATTTAGAGTAGCCAGGGAAGTCCCAACTGAGAAAGGTGACATTTCAGTAGCAGCCTGAAAGAGGAGAGGCAAGGCAGACATCTAGGAAGGGCACAGAGGATCCATCTCTCCCACACTGAGATTCTCTCTTGTCTCTTCTTCCTTTTTTTTTTTTTTTTTGAGACGGAATCTCACTCTGTCACCCAGGCTGGAGTGCAGTGGCATGATCTTGGTTCACTGCAACCTCCACCTCCCGAGTTCAATCACCTCCCGGGTGATTCTTCTGCCTCAGCCTCCCAAGTAGCTGGGATTATAGGTGCATGCCATTGCGCCCAGCTAATATTTGTATTTTTAGTAGAGACAGGGTTTCACCATGTTGGCCAGGATGGTCTTGAACTCCTGGCCTCAAGTGATCTGCCTGCCTAAGACTCCCAAAGTGCTGGGATGGTAGGCGTGAGCCACCGTGCCAGGCCTCCCACCTCTTCTGTCATCACATCACTGCTTCTGGGAAAGGTTTTCTGATTTTAAGGGCTGTTGTAATTAGATTGGATCCACCTGGATAATCCAGGACACTCTCCACATCTCAGGTTTTTAATCTTTATCACATCTACACAGTACCTTTAGCCATGTGAGATAACACATCCATAGGTTCCAGGGATGAGTGTGTGGATGTCTTTTGGGTCTGTTGTTTTGCCTACCATCCACATTCTCATTCTCAAGCATTTCCAAGTGGCTTTCCATTTTCTTTACTCCAAGATGTGGCTCCAACCTCCCCTCCAGTCTTATCTTCCACTGTTCTCTTTTGTAATGTCTGCTCCAGCCAAATACTTTCAGAGCATTTCCTATTCTGTGTGCCTTTTTATGTATTTTTTCTTCTGCCTAAGGTGCCAGCTCTGTTTATTAAACTCCTGTTGGTGGTTTAAGGCTTCCCCAGCTCTTCTCTTCCTTCCTGTTTACCACTCCCCTCTATCTACTGCCAGTGAAACCAACTTTATACCAGATAGGCACAGCCACTCTCCACCAGTCAGCAAACACTGACTGTCCATTGTGTCCTGGACACTGGGGATACAGATGTGAATCAGG
The DNA here is from genome assembly GCF_001604975.1 of Cebus imitator. Taxonomy (NCBI): domain Eukaryota; kingdom Metazoa; phylum Chordata; class Mammalia; order Primates; family Cebidae; genus Cebus; species Cebus imitator. Next base: position 20,353,448 of record NW_016107315.1, read on the forward strand.
TGAAGTCCCTGCTAATAGTGTAGTGGGCTAAGGGAAACACTAAACAGAGGGTGATTGCAAAGTCTAGTGATGGAGCAATGCTCAGAGTATTGTGGAAGCACAGTGTGGGGTGGGGAGGTCAGTCTTTAGCAGAACTTTTAGGATCTGCCTCTCATTTGATATTCTTTCTTGGTGTTAAAACTTTTTAATACTTGTTTGTACCTCTTGAGGCACTTACCATCTTTTGCCATATATTTTATTCAACTAAATACTTGTCTTATTCTATCAAGTATTGGAGTGCCAGTGACTTAGCCATAGTCCGTCTTTATTAATAAACCTTGGGCTGAACTGCTTCCATCCTTGTGTATATATGCATGTTCCCCTCTTCACCAGCTTTCCTCTAACATGAAATTGCCCACTCTTGCTTCTGTTGGTTACTGGGCAGTGTAATTGGACGAATGAGTTACACTGTGCTGAGAATTTAAACACTAGTTTTGGCTTCCGTTGCCTTTCTTTTTGGGCCAAATTTTCCATTACTTATCTGTTCATGTTTTCTTTACCATAGTTATTTACTTTTATTTTTTGATTTTTATTTTATTATTTATTTATTTATTTTTTGAGACCGAGTTTTGCTCTTGCTGCCCAGGCTGGAGTACAGTGGCACAATCTTGGCTCGCTGAGACCTCCACCTCCTGCCTCAGCCTCCTGAGTAGCTGAGATTACAGGTGCCTACCACCATGCCTAGCTAATTTTTGTATTTTTAGTAGAGACAGGGTTTCACCACGTTGGCCAGGCTGGTCTCGAACTCCTGACTCCTGATGATCCACCCGCCTCATCCTCCCAAAGTGCTGGGATTACAGGTGTGAGCCACCCTGCCCACCCTCTTTACCATAGCTATAAAATTGTGTATAAAGCCACCCAGAAAAAAAAATACACATTTCTTCTTAAGTTGCCCCCTGCTTGCTTTTTCCCTTCCACAGAGCTAAGTGGGAACGAGTGGCTGAGTAAGAGGGGAGACATAGAAGAGAGTGAGTAGCATGGGGACCTGATGGCCTTCCCACCTCTCACCTATTTGAGGGAGATAATTGATTATCCGAGAGTCTGCAGAGTCTGTAAGTGATGGGAAGCACAGGGAAGCCTATTGCCTAGCCAGAGAGCTTTAACTTTCATGTTATGTAAGTGAATTATTTATACTCAGGCTGAGAGCAAAATCGCTATCATATCTGCCTCTCTCCCAGGCAGAGAGTGCTCTTTCCTTGTTATGAGAACAAGCATTTTGAGCAACTGAAAAAACATGAAGACAGTTAAAAGGGAGCTATCGCTAAGATTGTGGTTTTCTCCCTTGGAAAAGATTCTCCTTAGGGAAGGTTTCGAAGAGATGATAGTGTCCAGACGGGCATATTGGTCTTGATGCTGTATCTTCTCTGTGCTTCTCAATCTTATCCTACTTTTAAAAGTCTTAGAAAAGAACAGAAGAATGACCTCGGCTCACCCTTCTCACCTAGACCCACCTAGCAGCTGCAGTTTGTATCCGTCCACCTTTTTTTTTTTTGAGACGGAGTCTCACTCTTTTCCCCAGGCCGGAGTGCAGTGGCACAATCTCAGCTCACTGCAACCTCCACCTCCTGGGTTCAAGCGATTCTCCTGCCTCAGCCTCCTGAGTAGCTTGGATTACAGGCATGTGCCACCACACCTGACTCATTTTTTTGTTTGTTTGTTTGTTTGTTTTTTTACCGTTTCTCTGAACAGAAAACTTAGGCCATGGAAATTTCACGTACATGTCAGCAGTGTGCTGGCTCTTTGGGCGTCACCTGTATGACACTCTGCAGTATCCCATCGGTCTGATCTCCTCCAGCTGGGGCGGGACACCCATTGAAGCCTGGTCATCTGGACGGTCACTGAAAGCCTGTGGGGTCCCTAAACAAGGGTAAGACAGCATTCTCCAGTCTGAGAAAGAGCCTACCAGGGAATTATGTAAGAGAGAGGTTCATGTTTCTCTGTGGGGAGTTAAGTATATGTTGAATGTCCTAGTACGTGTTGAATGTATGTGATTTATTCAAGCACAGGGAAAGCATTATTTTCATGTCATGCCACCACAATCATTTGAGAACATGTAAAAAAATTATCTTTTTCCCTGATAATAGTAATAACTAGTAGTTACTGAAAGCTTTTTATATGGCAGACACTGTGCTAAGCACTTTATATATATTATTAATATAATGAATATATATTATATATTGATATATTGAAGTATAGATACTATTAAAGACTGTGGATGAAGACACTAAGTTTCAGAGAGATTTAGTAACTCGTTCATGGGCATGACTAGTAAGTGGCAAGTCTGGCTTCAATGTCTGTGTACCTAACCATTGTGCTGTATTGCCTAGAAAAATAAACAGGCCAACAGGAAGAACAAATGCTATAAACACGTACTCAGAGAAATGTATGGGCATACTGACTATGAACACCCACTTAGGAAAGGCTGGATCAGGAAGAATATGTGGGAGAGGAAGGGCTAGTTAATATAAATCCTGATACTAACATCAATGTAGAGATGAGCAGTATGTGACCTGCTTTCATGGACCATGTCTCATTCACACTGGGAATGCCTGTGGGAAGAGGATGGGCTCGAGCTCTTGGTATAGTTTGGGTACAAGCTTGCCTGTGGGGGAGTGAAGATGTTCAACTTTGGAACAGGGAGAATGGCCTGCAGTAGAGTAGGAGGGAATGTTAGACCAGATCTCTGGGGATGGAAGGGATAATACTGAGGGTGTGGGGAAGTGGGCTTCTCACACGCAGCAGCTACAGGATAAATTCATATAAATAATCTACAGAGAAATTTGAGAACGTGTTCAGAGTCTTAAAAAAAAATGCCCTTTGACACAGCAGTTTCATTTCTGGGAATTTATCTTATAGATATAGTTAAGCATGTATGCAATGACTTAGCTATGAGGAAGATAATCCTGGCATTGCTTATAAAAGCAAAAAGTTTAAAACAACCTAAATGTCTGTCCATTAAATAAAGGTTTATTTAATAAAAGTTAAATAAATGTATTGCCCGTGTGAGATACTCAACAGTAAAGCACTCCTTCCCTGTGACTTTAATTACCTTATCTGGAAACTGGGATGACCCACTCTGGACTCATGAAAAGCTGACTGATACACTTATTTTGGGAATAACCTGGAGGTAAAATTCAGAGACTATTCACATGTTTTCAAGTGAAAGAGTTTCAATTCAATTTTTTTTTTTTTTTTTTGAGACTGAGACTAGCTCTTTTCCCCAGGCCGGAGTACGGTGGCATGATCTCGGCTCACTGCAACCTCCACCTCCCTGGTTCAAGAGATTCTCCTGCCTCAGTCTCCTGAGTAGCTTGGATTACAGGTGTGCACCACCACACCTGGCTAAATTTTTTGTATTTTTAGTAGAGATGGGGTTTCACTGTATTGGTCAGGCTGGTCTTGAACTCCTTACCTCATGATCCACCCCCTGCCTCAGCCTCCCAAAGTGCTGGGGTTACAGATGTGAGTCACTGTGCCCAGCCTCAATTCAATTTTAATTCTGTGTTGCTTTTGTCAGAAGTTTGCCACAAGTGAAAGTGGATAGATGCCCAATTAGGGACCCTTATGCGATCAATTACTGGCTCTTTGGTCACACTTGTGCATGGTATGATTTCAGATCAGTCCCATCTGATACGGTAACTGGTCCTGCGAAGCACTCTGTTCTCTGGAATGCCATGATCCATCCACTGTGCAGTATGACTCTGAAAGGGGTGGTATGGTACCAGGGTAAGTGTTCAGTGTACTCTTTCTCCATTGTATCAGATAGTGTTTGCTGTATAACAGCACACTAGAACTTTCTGGCTTAAAGCAACAATAACTTTATAATTTTATTCAGCTCACTGTTCTGTGGGTTAGCAGGGTAGTTTTCCTGTCTGGGCTGCTTCAGCTAATTCCTGCCGGGACCTCTTATGTGTCTTTGGCCACCTGGCAGGTTGTCTCGTGGCTGGATGACCTGGGATGGTCTCTGCCTCCCATGTGTTGTCTGGGGACTGTTATAACATGGTTCTGAGGTGGCCTCTTATCCTACAGCAAGCCAGTGTAGACTCATTTATTATTTATATAATAGTCTCAGGGTTCCAGGGTCATCAGGAGAGGGCAGAGCCCAAACCTGAAGTGCTTTTCAAGCCTCTGCTTGTACCACATTTGCCGATGCCTCATTGGTCAGAACAAGTCACAGGGCCAGTCTAGAGAGACCATGGGAAGACCACTAATTCAGGGCATGGGTAGAGGGAGGAGAGTAATGTGTGGCCATTTGCAGTCTGCTCCAAACTCCACTTACAATTTGGACTGTTTTTAGGGGAATCCAATATAAATTATAACATGGATCTGTACAATTGCACATTCCCTGCACTCATTGAAGACTGGCGCCAGACCTTCCACCGTGGTTCCCAGGGGCAGACGGAGCAGTACTTTCCATTTGGATTTGTCCAGGTACGATGTGGGCAAAGGTTTCTCTGACTATGTTAGTACATGTTCCTGTGATGAGAAGAAGAGGCTTATGGGGATTGGTATGGGGATGTGCTATTTAGACGTTTTTCCTGAGTTCATATTCTGTTTTTTTTTTGTCCTCATAATGTACTGATCAGGAACTGAATGTAAGACGTACTTCATCTCAGTTCACTGATAAGACAATTAAATCTTCAAAAAATGTTGATAAGTAACTAATATTATTAAAAAAGCATTACAGTTTCATTGAGGAAATATTAAAAAGATAAGCAAAAAAGAAGCAAAAACATTGATAATTTTACAATCCAGAAATAAGCTCATTCATTTTTGAAATAGATCTTTACCGTATTTTGCATTTTCTCTTAAAGTAGAATCTCAATTAGAGATAAGTAGTAAACGTTTTTTTCATGTCAATAAATATTAATTTTCAATGCAGTTTGTAATGATTGCAGAGTCTGAAACATGTTTATATTGTAGTTTATTTGACTAGCTCTCTATAGATGGGCATTTATGTTGTTTTACAAGTTTGCTTTAATAAGCTTTGGTATGTTTATTTTCCTTGTTGCTAAATCATTGCATATATGCTTGATTATTTCCCTAAGGTAAATTCCGAGAAATGAAATTCCTAGGTCAAAAGGTATACCTTTATAAGGCTTTGAACACGTTCCCAAATTTCTCTGTAGAAATTCATGAATTTGTATAAACTTATACTCTTAGCAAGTGTCTGTAAGAATGTCCACTTTCCCACCCCCTTCCCAACTTGATGTCCACTCCCTGGAATGCACCATGCTCCCTCACTCCCAGGCCATTGCACATACTCTCCTAGTTAACTCTAATCACCTTTAAGTTTCAGCCTACGTATTATTTAGGAAGCCTTCTGTGACTATCCAGAGTCTGCGTTAGATGCTTCCTTTCTCTCTACTTCCCCTTTTTATTTGCATGAGGTTTCCTACGTGACTATATTTTCCTGGGTCACACTTATATCCCTGGTAGGTATGTAGCTGGTTGGCACTCATTAAATAGCAGCTTAGCACGTGAATGAAAGAAGATAGCAAGAGAAACTATACATTTATTTTATTTTATTTACTATTATTATTATTATTATGCTTCTGGGGTACATGTGCAGAGCGTTCAGGTTTGTTACATAGGTATACACGTGCCATGGTGGTGTGCTGCATCCATCACCCCACCATCTACATTAGGTATTTCTCCTAACGCTATCCCTCCCCTATCCCCCAACCCCCTGCTATCCCTCCCCTAGCCCCTCACCCTCCGACAGGCCCTGCTGTGTGATGTTCCCTTCCCTGTGTCCATCTGAAACCATACATTTAATTAGAGATAACTAGTCAGAAAGATTCTGCTTTCAGCCTTGCGTAAAAGGAATAAATATTTGACCAAGTTCATAATTGCCTAGCCTCCATCTGTTCACATGACCTACACTTTTTAGCAGGGTGGTAGTTCAGGTTTTTCTAGAACGTAGGAAATCAAGTAAGGTGATATAAAAACAATGCCTATCTTACAACATGACAAGAGAGGCTTTACTGTGTAAATGGGACGTACGTAGTTGCAGAGACCTGCCTCCGCATGCCCCACAGATGCCTTCTTCTTACCATCATCCCATCTCCTCTACCTTGTCCTATTTCACGGCACCTTTTTTTTTTACATTTGTATAGACCTTCTTTTCACTTAAAATGTCTTTATGATTATTTTCTTCTTTCCTGCATTTGTTTTGACTTTGAAATAAGATGATTCTCATTATTTTCAAAGTAGCAGCTCCTGTCACCAGTTCTGCATCACTGTTCGTGGAAACTACACTTGGGCTTTGGAAGTACTTTTTTCCTCTCTTGGCCTGTGCACATGGTGATTGGAATATGACTTTAGTCAACTCACATCAAAAGTATGTGTTGAATGCTTATTATATGCTGTGAATCTCCTGAGGTGCTAGAAATACAGCAACGGAGAGACCTGGTCCTTGTACTTATGCCTTACAGTTTAGTGGACGTCCTTTAAGCTCCAGGCGTTAACTTTCTTATCACCAGTGCAGACATTCTGGTTACTTGTGGGAGACTGGAAATACAAACATATCCCTCCAAAGGGAAGCACCCAACATGACAACATAATGGTCCAGACTGAATCGGAGCGAGACTAACTGCATTCAGATGCTAGCTCTGACACTTCTTGAGCTATGTGATTTTGAACATGATATTGGACCTCTTTGTTATTTTAAATATTGAATGAGTTAATCCATGTAAATCCCAGAACATGCCAGATAATGTTAGTGTTGAATATTATTGATGAGAGAAATCAGAAAATCTGGAGGGATAGTTGGTCTGTAAGGAAAGAGGAACTGGCTTCATAGAAGTGCTGAGTTTGAAATGATGGTTACAGTGACTAGAGTACAGCTAGAGATGGAGGAATGAGCTCTGTGGGGAGACCAGGGCTAGACACGTGTATCTGAGTTATTATTAGAGCGACCACCTGGAGCCTGGGAGAGAAGGAGCAGGAGGCTAGGGGCTGGAGTCCCAAGGAGTGTGCTTTTTAAAAAGGGATTTGGAAACAGTTGAACAGACCACAAACTGCAGCATGTTATTTGTGAAATCCTCTGAGCATGGCCAGCTTTATATTCTTTGGCTGGTCTATGCCTTTATTAGCTGCAGTATTTCTACCAGCCACTGTGGGAGAGGGATTAGCGCCCCACTCTATCTCAGATTAGGAAAACAGGAATTTCATTTGGGTGTGGAGTACGCTGATGCCTCCATGTGGCGAGTATATAGTAGTGCAGTTAATGAAATAGAGCAAATTGCTGCAAGGATTCTCAGCAAACTGCCATTTTGAGAAAATTCCTTTGGCTTGAGAGGCTGTTATTAGCTTGCTCCCTGTTGAGCTTCAGGCTGGTTTTTACCAGAGGCTCTTTCCCATGGCTTTGTTGCTGTGATCTTCATTATGAGCGTGGCTGGTGTACATGGTTCTACTTTGTCTTCTGGGTGTTGTGTGGAAGAAGTAGGGTGACTTACTAGATCTTTTTATTTCCATCTTCTAGTCTTCATGAGATTCCACTGTGAAACTCCAGAAGCATCTTTTTGCATTTCCTATGTTAAAGCTGATTTGCCTAAGAGAATTTTAATAAGAGAATTGGAAATATCCTATTAGTTCCATATCATATCCAAGGCTCCTTTCTGTTACTATTGCAACCTCGCTGTGTTCTCCTGATGATTTTCTCATCTTTCTGGAGCAACTCAGAGAGCAGAAAATATCCTTGATTCAAAGTTGCATTTGGCCACATTTCTAGGGATGATGTCAGGTATTTTCTGGGCTGTGTGAGTAACAGGCTGGTGGAACAGTCTGTGTAAAATGCAGTCCTTTGAGGGGGTCAGACATTTTGAAACGGAGTCAAAAAACTGTTGTTGCTGGCCCAGACTGCTTCCCAGTTTGTGGTTTGACTTACAGTAAGATCATCGCTTGTAAAAGAGAGATAACAGGTTGATGTCTCTCATTGGCTGGAACTGGGGCTAAGAATAAAATGCTATCTAAATCAAAGGACAGGGTGATGTAAACATCAGAAAAGGAAGGAAGGAAGAAATAGCTGGACTGCATGTATCATAGTAATAGTAAAGAATTTTTTCTGGGAGCCTCTGTGTTTTGCAGGAGTAGGAGTATATCAACTTTCTGTTTAGATGAAAACAAATCCTGTTAGCTCGCTCTGCATTCAGAATCTGACCACTTCTCACTACCTTTACCCCTCCTACGCTAGTCTATGCCACCATCATCTCTCCCTTGAATTATTGCCTTCTAACTGGACTTCTTCCTGCTTCTACCTTTTCTTCTCCCTCTTTAGGATATTCTCAGTATATCAAAGTGATCCTTTGAAGTGTAAGTCACATCAGAAGGCTCCAGTGGGTCCTCGTGTGCTGAGGTCAACAAGGCCATACATGATGTGGCCCCTGCCTGCCTTACCCGCCGACCTCACCTCCTAATTCTCTCTGCCTTGCAGACGCTGCTCCAGCCACACTGGCTGCCCTACTTTTCTTTAAGCGCACTAGGCATACTCCCCTCCTAGGGCCTGCTATTTTCTTTTCCATTCTGCCTGGGAAGTTCTTTTTCTGTTGTTTTAGTTTTCTGTTGCTGAGTAAGAAATGAATGCATAGTTAGCAACTTAAAAAGAGGAGAGTATTGTATAAGAATGTGGGTCACTGTGGGTCATCTGCCTAACATACGCAGATATCCTCATAGCTTCTTCGTACATCTCCTTCTAGTCTTTATTCAACTCTGACACTCTCTCCTCTTCCCCCATTATATTTTCCTCCAGCACACTTACCACTTTCTCATAGGATATGTAGTTTACAGATCTGTTTTGTTATTGGTTATCTCTCCCCACTAGAATATAAAAATGGGAAGGAATTTTTGTGTTTTGTTCACTATCTCCTATGCCAATATTAGTGCATGACACAGACTTGATGTTCAGTAAATATTTGTTAAAAGCATGAATAAATAAATGAGCGGACTGATATTACATGAGCTGTGGATCCTTCACAGGTTCCTTCTGGAACAATATTATTCCTCAAATATTCTGGTGCTACTTGGATGCCTGAGACGCCATACAGTTAATTCAGATGCCGTGGCTTCTGAATGATGGATTTTAGCCTTTCTCTTCTTGTCCCATATCCAGCTGGTTGCCCGGTTCTGCCGGTTGGTCTTATGTCTCATCATCTCATTCCACTACTATCTTTGTAGATTAGACCTTTGTTGTTTTGTGTCTAGAATATAATAATAGCTACTTAACTAATCAGTCTCTGTGCGTTAAGTCCTTTATTGTTATTAATTTTCTTGCCACAGTCGTTTGTATGATTGTTAGAGCAATCTTTTGAAATGGTCCTTTGATCATGTCAATAGTTTCAGTGGCTCTGTTAATTACTTAATTGAGTTGAAATTCATGTAACGTACAATTGACCACTTAAAAGTGCTCAGTTCAGTTCAGTTGAGTTGAGAAGCATTTTAGCACATTCACCATGTTGTGCAGCTATCACCTCTACAGTTCTTTATTGCTTAATACAAAAGTATCAACTATACAAACACTTGCCTTACTGTCTTTCCAAGTTTGCCTTTCCTTCACAAATCCCCCAGTCCAGCTGGATTGCCCTTCTCTCAGAACGACCATTCTCTTTCCCACCTTTGCATCTTACATGGTCCTAACATGCGAAGTGGGAGCAGTACTGCCGGTAGTGATTTCTCATATTTTTGGTGCCCATTTAATTTTTTTTATGAATTCTAAGGCCACGTTTTCCTATAATAATATTTGCCTGTTCTAAATGTTTAGTACTTGCCATCTGTGCCACACTGATTTAGCATTTAATCCATACTATTTTATAGGTTTATGAACCATAAACTCATTAAACCCTTATGTTTATTTCTTATGTGTAGGTCTGTCTGCAAAAAAGCTGTAAAGTACTTGTACCAGTTAGCTACTGCTATGTAACAAACTACCTCAAAACCCCCTGGCCTAAAATAGCCTTTCTTATATAGGTAGCCCTTGTCTAGGGAGCTGGGGTTTGGGGGATTTGGCTAAGCTGCAGATCTTTGGGCTCTCTCAGACCTCTGTGGGTCAGTGGGGAAGCTCTGCTCCAGTCTGGGCTGCTGGAGTGGATTAGACACAGCAGCTCTATTCCGTATCTCTTGTCTTTCTCCAGGGAGCATCAGGCTAGCCCAGGTTAGCTTCGTCCTTCTTGTGGCAATAGCAGCAGTGCAAATGAGCAAGTGAAGCCATGTGGGGTCTCTTGAGGCCTAGGCTAGGAAGTGACACATCATCATTTCTGCTTCTGTCTATTGGTTAAAGCAAACCACATGGCTGAGCTGAGAATCAAGTGGTTGGGAAACATACTTGTCTTGATAGCACGGGGAACTGCAAAGCCACATGGCAAGAGGGTTGTGGATATAGGAAGGAGTGAAGAATTGGGGTCTTCAATGCAATTTGGCACATGATCAAGGGCAAATTCTTCTCTGCTTCCCTACAGTGCCTAGCGTGTTGTATACAGATGTATCAGTTATCTATTGCTTTGTAACAAGCTACCCCAAAACTTAGTGGCTTAAACCATCAGCCATAGTTTTTACTCATGAGTCCTTGGGTTGAGCATGTAGGGCTCACCTGGGATAGCTCATCTCTGCCTTACGTGATGCCAGCTGGGCTTGCTTATGTGGCTGCAATTTGAACTGGAGGATCTAGAAATCCACATGACTGGTCTCTTATCTGGGATTCCTGGAACACTAGAGCCTCTCTTTCTAAGGACCCTCTCTTTGCATAATCTCTCCAGCAGTAGCTGGGCAGCATGACCAGCTCAGGGTTTAAAGAGAATGAAATCAGAAGTAAAGGCGTCATAAGGCCAAGACTCAGTAACTGTATAACATCATTTCTCTTGTATTCTGTGGGTCGGAACAAATCCCAGATTCAAAGAGAAGAGAAACAGACCCCGCTGCTTGATGAGAGGTGTGGCAAAGTTGCATTCCAAGAGGGCACATGGGATTAGAGGGACTGCTGCAGCTGTCTTTGGAAAGACACTGCCACAGCGATAAGAAGCTTAGTAAATACTTGTTGAATGAGCATTTGAATGCAATGAGAGAAGCAGAAGCAGAGTCCGCCAGTGAAAAAACTCCAGTGTGGGAATCAGATGCAATAAAATTAACAATGTCTCTGCTTTCTAGTTATCTTCATATTTGTCTAAGATACGCTCAGATGGTTTTCCCCAGATCCGTTGGCATCAAACAGCAGACTTCGGCTATGTCCCCAACCTAAAGATGCCCAATACTTTCATGGCCGTAGCTATGGATCTCTGTGATAGAGAGTCGCCTTTTGGCAGGTATGATTGCTTCTTGGGCTTTGCATGAACAGTGTATGTACTTTGTAGTCTTTCACTGATGTTCACCTGTGAGGGGCAAATTAGACTTAGAATTGGCACTTAGAATCACGTCTGCTGGGATGTGCCGCAGTAACAACAACAAACACCCTCAACATCTCAGTTCTTTGATGCAACAAAAATTTATTTCTTGCTCACACTCTACGTTAAAAGAAGGTCAACAGAGACTTTGCTCATTGTAATCATTCACAGACCCAGAGCAATAGAGGCGGCAAGTTGACCTGTGCTTCCACAGTCATCTTAAAGTCTCATTCTGGCAATTCAGTGCTTCCACACAAGTCATTTCTGCTCACATTACACTGGCCAAACCAAGTCACAAGGCCACGGTTAACTTCAGTGACAGCAGGAAATGGGATTCCAGCATTCCTCTAGCCTCAGAGGAGGAATACTGGAATACCTGTGATCAGCCCCCGTGAATAGCACACACTAACTGTAGGATGTGAGAGAAGTCCAACATACAACGTCTGGATTGTAGGAGGAACTTGACTGATTCATTGAATAAATGAATAAAAGCTCTAGGGGACCAAATAATGAACAGAGGATTCAGAAGAAACCTTTTAGTGGTTTGGAACAGTCTTATGAGTTAGCTCTCCTAGGTTAGTTCCAGTATCTTTCCTTCCTCTGTCTCCTTCCCTCCTCCCATCCCTCTTTTTATTCCTTCCTTCCAAGCCATCTGTTGTTTCAAGGTTTCCAACCCATAGAAGACCCAGAGCCCCATCTATGGTTACCATTCACCATTTCTCTTAAGCTGACTAGACACTGATCAGGGAGGTCAGTCAACTTCATTCTTACTTTCATAAAGGGTGCTTGGTATAATCCCCCTTTAAAAAAAATATGTGGTTATTGTTGAGCTTAAACCCAAAGTTCTCTACTTTTTCCTTATCCTGTAGCATCCACCCTCGAGATAAACAGACTGTGGCCTATCGGCTGCACTTGGGAGCCCGGGCTGTGGCTTATGGTGAGAAGAATTTGCCCTTTCAAGGACCACTGCCTGAGAAGATAGAACGCTTGGCTCACAAGGGGCTGCTCAATGTCACATATTACCAGGAAATCCAGGTGCAGAAAAGGGACAACAAGATATTTGAGGTGAGAACAACAGAAAAAACGGGTTCATCTTGTGGTGGAGTCAGGATTTCCTCCATGCTGAGGCCATCTCTTTCATTATAACATTACGATGTGGCGGGTCTTGGTTGGTTGGGGGCTGAGCTCATCTCAGAGCCACACATAAACAGCTGTTAATTCATTAGATTAGAGGCAGTTTTGATAGAACAATCAAGGAAGGGAAGACAAGTCCATATTATTTCCTTATTATTTCCATATTATTTCCATATTATTTCCTTTCAAATTTTTTCTCCCAGAGCAACTATCGTTGCTCAGGGCTGGACCTACAGCTTTATTGGTAGGTTACCTACTGAAAGATCCTTGCTCCAGAATATTTACCTCATCCTCAGGTGTATTTTTTTGTTATGCTATCCTAAATTCTGACATTCTCTGAGTTTAGGTTCTCCTTTGAGAGACTTATTCTTAGTGATTTGTAACTTCGTGTGATTTAATATAATGAGACTCCTTTTAATACCTAGCAGGGGTCATTCTGCTGTAGAATTGGGGCCGCTGATGAAGGAGGTTATTCAGGAGTCTTCTATTGTTGAGGGTGGGGCGTGGAGGCATTCCTACATGGAATATTTAAATGAGTGACTCTGGGAATCATGAGGTCTTAGGCTGGAAAGGGGTGTGTGAAAAGAATGCATTGGAGGATAGAAAAGAACATTAAAGGCAAACTTTAACTACACAGTTTAGGGCTGTTGTTTCTGGAATTCTAACTACAGTATCCACCTGCCTCAGATGCTTGGTTTGCACTTATCCCACTTAGCTTCTTTCCACACTGGGCTCTAGGTGAATTTAGAGAAGTCTGCATTCTGAGCTCTCCTCTTTAGTCAGTTGCTGGTGGTCTGCCCATCATCTGGTCCAGGACAGAATTTAACCTTTGGGTTCTAGATAATTTGTATTCCCTCTTCCAGATTGCCTTCTGGCTTGAGAAAGTCTTTGTATCTAGAGTTCCTTTGTGCCCCTTCTTCATTCTGCAGCTCCTTGGGAGTACCAGAGAGAAACAGCAGCAGCTGAGCCGCGCTGTTAACTTAAATTCCCACCTGCCTTGCTGTTTAGCAGAAGGGATCACCCAAGGAATGTTCAGGGGAGCCCTTCCCTAAATGCCTCATGTGATCATGCTTCCTTGTCTCCCTCAGCAAATGTTTTATTTTTTATTTATTTAACCACATGGAAATCTATTATCAATCTGTGACTGCTGACTAAATCCAAAGTGGACTCAGGTTTGTTCTGGTTACTGTAGGAATACGTCCTTGGTGAAGAGCGGCTCCTTCCTCCCATCAGTTGTCTGAAAGAGCAGCACCTGGTTTCTTAGAACACCCTTCTGAGCATTCCTTAGATCACCTTTCTGATCATTCCTATTTTATGGCTCTCTTGTTAGATCTCCTGCTGCAGTGACCATCAATGCAAGTGGCTTCCAGCTTCCATGAACACCTTCTCCACCCAGACCCTGACCCTGACAATCAATTCTTGTCATGGCACTGTGGTTGCTCTCCGCTATGCCTGGACCACATGGCCTTGTGAATATAAGCAGTGTCCCCTGTATCACCCCAGCAGTGCCCTGCCAGCCCCTCCCTTCATTGCTTTCATCACAGACTAGGTTCCTGGTCATCAGAGCAATGTTGCCAAATGACCGTTTCAATATGATCAGAGCTTAGCTATAAGGATGGACTCTTTAGATTTTAGCATTTAGGAGTTTCATTAATAACTGTTGCTTTTAAAGGAAATTAATAGAAAGCCTCATTGAATGGCTTCCAGCTAGCACATGGCTGTTTCTATATTCTGATGAGCCCAGGCTGGTAGGTAACTTGAAATGCTTGCTTTTAGTCCCTTAGTCTAAGGTCTGTTTTGGACAAATTCTGAACTACGGACAAATTGGACCTCAATGTCATTCACTTCCCTCATATTAATGGGAGTGAAATGTCTAATACTTTTGTCCCCTTTTATCCAGAGTTGTGGGATGTTAGGATTGGAAGAGATGTTAAAGGCCGCATAGGCCAGCTAGTGTTCACATGTTCTTTACAAAATTTCTGACAGGTGGTTACTGAATCTCTGTATGAACTTTCCATTCAAAACTTTCCAAGTTTTTCCTTATGTGGAACTGAAGTCTTTCTCCAGTGAAACTTTATTACTATCAGAGTCTTTCAGATAATATAAGACAGATCTATTTGTATTCTCTTCAAGCCAAAACCAGTTCTCTTCCTTCAATCTAAATAATGATAATATGAATGTTTAAGAAATAAGAAACACATGCAGGGACTTTGGGAGGTGCTAAGGGACTGCCCTAAGGAATGAAAAGCAAGGGCCAGGTGGTAGTAACCCAGGGAAGGCACTTGGGCTGCCATAAACAGGAGAGCTGAGAAACTCTGGTTTATGAAAACATGAACACAGGGGCAACAGAGGCAAATGTGTCATTCAAGTTAAATATAAATCTCAGACTCTTTAAAGGTACAAGGTTTAAGGATAATCCATCTGGGAGAAAAGCGTGAGGCTGAAAGTAAAGCCGCATAACAAGCATGTAAAAAAATAATGCAGATGATACAAATGTGAGAGAGGCCTTTTGTGTTTATTATTAATAATCTTAATGCAGTTTATTGATGGATTAAAAACAGCTAACGGTACTTGAAAATTATATTACCTATTAGAAGTTAGAAATAAAAGAATGATCACTAGTGATGTGTATATATTTATATCCAGCCAAAACTTGCTAATTGTCCTTGAAACATGTGAAAAGAAATAAGAATGCTATCTATGGGTAGCTCTCCTCCGCTTAATGTGAAAAATGAGAACTAAAGCAAGAAGTATCATTCACTCTACATACATAATGTATTTTACACAGTATAAAAAATACGGTTTAGGTAGTGAATGTATTAAGGAAGTCATATGTAAATTTATTTTTAGTGGCTGAATAATTTAAAACCTTATGTAGGAATTCACTAAATTTCCCCCAATTTAGGAACTTTTTACTATTTGAAAAGGAAATTTATAATCGCTTTGTAGAGTGAGTGATGGTTTTTGCTTTAGTTCTACCCCTTTGTAGAGTTCCAAGGGGTTCTGGTACAGCTCCAAACAGCAGGCATAGCTTTTGTCAGTGCCAAGATTTTATTTAGTTAAGAAACAAAAAATCTTTACAAGGAACTTTGGCTCCCCTGAGGACTTCCTAGCATTCAATTCATTCAATTAGCTCCTATTGCGCATGCTTTGACCTCTCATGTATCTGGTCCCATAGAAACCATGAACCTCGTAACAGATTGATGCCTATGAAAACGTCAATTTGCCTGTCCATTCTTCCACCCCCAATACACATACCCTCATGGGCTGTTCTAATTTGGAGGCAGCTAGAGGTAGCCAAGAACTCCAGGTTTCTTTCACCTGCAGGAACTTAGAATACATACTGTGAAAAACTTGGTTTAGGTATTGAATATGTTAATGAAGTCATGTACATTTATTTTTAGTGGCTGAATAATTTAAAACATTATGTGGGAATTCACTGTATTTCCCCAAATATAAGAACTTTTTAGTTTTAAAATGGAATTTACAATCACTGTAGAAAATTTGGACATTAAAGTATAAGCAAGTAAAAATCACCCCGAAATTCATCATTCAGAGAAACAGTATTTTGCCGAACCATTCGAGTTATATAATTTTATATACTACATATTATTTTGTAATCTGTGTTTTTGACTTACTTTACCAAAATAATTTTCTTATGTAAACAGAATATAGATTTAGAGTGTTTCAATTTGGGGAAGCCTCATACTTTAACCAATTTCCTATTAATGGACATACAGATTTTTAACAATTTCTACTATTAAAATAATACTATAATGAATATCACATGCAATCATCATACCACACTTGTCCAATTATTTCTTAGGGTCCTTAACGTTGAATGGAATGAATATGTATTTAAAATTTTGATATCTACAGTTTAACCCTCCCAAAGGATTAAACAACTTACATTCTCACCACGGTAGTCCTTTTTTCCTTCACCATCATTGACACTGGATGTTGTTAAATTAAAAAAAATCATTGGCTGGGCACGGTGGCTCATGCCTGTATTCCCAGCACTTTGGGAGGCCAAGGTGGCTGTATCATGAGGTCGGGAGATCAAGACCATCCTGACCAACACGGTGAAACCCCGTCTCTACTAAAAATACAAAAATTAGCTGGGCATGGTAGTACGTGCCTGTAATCGCAGTTACTTGGGAGGCTGAGGCAGAGAATAGCTTGAACCAGGGAGTCAGAGTTTGCAGTGAGCTGAGATCGTGCCACTGCACTCCAGCCTGGTGACAGAATGAGACTCTGTCTCTAAATAAATAAATAAATAAAATGAAATAATCTGATAGATGAAAAGGTAGTTTAAGTATATTATGGTAGTGTTTTTCAGGTTTCTCAAATCAATCCTTAGTAAAAACATTTTACACATATATCCATACAAGTATATGGGTATACATATACATTATAGTTGCATATGCACTGTAGTTGAAAAAAGTTTCAACGTTTCTTTATGTGATACGTTCCAAAAATTTTGAATGTCTTTCTAAAATGAGGCTCTTTTAGTATGGGTATTACTCAGGCTGTAATAGTGAGAAAATATTTGTTATATGAAAAAAGCATCTATCACTTCTGTGTTAAGTGCCAGTATTCTCAATTTATGCAGAGAAAAAAAGAAAAACACTACATTAATATTTTAAGCAATCCCCTTCCCACCTGATTTGCGATTATACAAAATATATTAGTTTCTTTTACATTGTAAAATGTATACAACTTATAAGAAGACTATACTCAAAATCATAAAATACCAGTTAACTTAGCTTCTGAGTTTACAGTGGCCAGTGTGGTGTGCTCTAAATGCTGCTGTCTGATCCCTCCCTCCGCTGGTCAGATTTATTACTATAAAAATACCACTCCCATTTGTGTTTTTCCTCAATTGGCAATTATAAACGGTAGTGCATTAACCATTCAGTTCTCACCACTCCTTCCCTATTCTTCTACCTCTGGGTCCTTTTGTTCCTCCCTTTCCAGATAGCCCTTGGTAACCTGGTGATGAGTAGTAGCTAAGGCATCCCACAAGTAGTGATGAGTTGTTAGGTGACAAAGGGAACTTCTATCTTAATGCTATTAACAGGGTCCAAAAATCCCGTTGCATAGAACACGGAGTTATATTATTACATGGCTAATGAAAAGACAGGACTAAGTCTGTTATAGAGGATGGGACTAACCCCTAATTATGTTATATATGAATTTGTATTATTATATGGTTTCAATGTATTGAGTTAAAAAGCATTCTCTGAGGTGTGAAACAAAGGCTTAAAGCTCCCCTTAAAGGATGTGCAAAATGTGAAGAAAAAGATGAACAGTGTACCTTGGACTAGACTTTCCATCTTGAGTTAAAGCAGATTTGACTTTGATGATACATGAAAATAAAGCAGCAGCCTGGGTTGCAGGGCCTGAGACTTGATATTCCTTGAATTAGGATCAGAATCAAGAGTAGAAGTTTATCAGAATCTCTCCATCTCCCTCATTAGTCAGCGGCTGCTACAGACTGTGTTTTTATCTCCCCACAATTCATAAGTTAAATTCTAACCCCTAGTGTGATGGTATTGGGAGGTGGGGACTTTGGAAGGGCAGACATCTCATAAACGGGCTTAATGTTCTTATGAAAGAGACCCTGAGGCTGGGTGCGGTGGCTCACGCCTGTAATCACAGTACTTTGGGAGGCCAAGGTGGGCAGATCACGAGGTCAGATCAAGACCAGCCTGGCCAACATGGTGAAACCCTGTCTCTACTAAAAATACAAAAAAATTAGCCAGGCGTGGTGGCACATGCCTGTAATCCCAGCTACTTGGGAAGCTGAGGCAGGAGAACTGCTTGAACCTGGGAGGTAGAGGTTGCAGTAAGCCAAGATCACACCATTGCACTCCAGCCTGGAAGACAGAGCAAGACCCTGTCTCAAAAAAAAAAAAAAAAAAAAGGTGACCCCAGAGAGCTACCTTCCCCTTCCACCATGTGAGGACACAGAGACTAAGAACTAGGAAGTTCTAAGACTAAGAACTAGTCTAAGAACTAGGAAGTAGGCTCTCACCAGACACTGAATTTGCCGGCACCTTGAACTTGGACTTCTCAGCATCCAGAACTGTAAGAAGTAAATTTATGTTATTTATAAACCACCCAGTCTATGGTATTTGTTGTAGCAGTCTGAATAGACTAAGATAGCAGCTCTCTATCACTCTTGTTTATAAGGGGTTGAAGTTTACTCTACCTCAGGCAGAGCTAAGCAAAAAAGATTCTATCCTGATTACAACAAGATGAAAATAAACAGAATTGACAAGATAAATTTATTACTAAAAATAAAGCAGCTGAAGTTTTTCCCAGGGAAAACCATCACCACAGGATCCATGATGAAATATGTTAGTATCTTCTTTGCTTCTGAATTGCTGCTTTCTTCCATATATCTGAAATCTTAAAGTTAAATTAATCATGATGAAAATGACGTGGCATCCGATCCCTTCCTGTTCAATCTGAAGACTGAATTGGGTTACACTGTGATGGAGACGTCAAGTGCTGCAGGTGAGTATCTACCAAGGGTTCATGTGTCAGGAACACAGGCTGGTAAGAAGACGCAAAGGCTGCAGGCTGAAGCTCCGGGAGGTCCAGGGATCCTGGAGAAAACAATTCCTTAAGTTCCACTGCTGCTTGGGAGTCTCAGGAGACTGTTTTGGTCAGACATGTACATGTCCTTTCAATCAATTCCTCAACACCCTTGCATCTGTCAGCTCAATTTTGCCTTTGTTAGGATAGGAAAGATACTTTGACAATGAAAACTGAAACACATTAAGTGGGTTATATAGTGTATTAGGCAAAGAGTGAGGATTTCAATTCCATTTTTTAGCCCAGAGTTTTCCCTATATGACCCCAAAGCCTGAACCCCTGATCACTCATTTGTGGGAGGAATTCATGGAACACAGGCAGGGCCAAGGCTTTGACTTTACTTGAATGTTATTCCCTGAACAGTAAACCTTCCCCTGGTGTTCTGCTCTGGTCTTGCTTAGGTTACAGAATGAGATACCTTAGTTTCTGGGGCACCCTGCCTTACTATAATCGCAGGTGCTTCCTGTGACATCTGTGAGTAACCTAGGAAGCTATGCAGGCCACAGGTTCCCCTCTGACGCAGCACTCTGCAAGGCTGATTCAGTGAAAGCTTTTTATCACTCAATGCCTAGATATTTAGGGTAACTCAGTTATGTGTGAAGATGGGAAGGTAGCCTAAACACAGTCAATTCTCAAACCAGAAGGGTAAAGTTAAAGATACCTGGCAGAAGGGGATCATTCTGATCTTCATTAAAGGTGTGTCTCTGAAAGGCTTCAAAGCTCATAGCTGCATCATTCTCTGGCAGCCCCTCGGGTAGCTGCCCATCTCCAGGTTTGCACACATCAAATTTCACCCACTGGTAACTGTGGAGTCAAAGGAAATCACTCTTGAGAGTTATCTGCTAGCCATAAATACCCATTCCTACCTCCAAAGGATCAGGTATTTTTTCTTTATATTCCTCCCATATTAGCTAACAAAAATCTAAAAGCAGGCCTCTTTAGTGACAAATTATTCCGCTAGATTTCCCACCTCTTTTGCTGTCATGGTATACACAGAAAATAGTAATAATCAAGAGAACAGTGGGGTCCTGGCTCTTGCTCACCTGACCAGAGGGCTAAGAGGACCGATACTGAGCCATACTGGTCAAGAAGCAAGCAGGCTCTGCACAAAGCAGCTCAGTGAACAAAGCAGTAACTGCCAGTCCCTGCCTGGCTGATCACTGAGCTTTTCTCAAGGGAATGAATTTGACCACACTTACTTCATGCATTTTCGAGCTCCTGGGCAACTCTGGATCAGGTTGTGGATGGCTGGATGAGAAAACCCAAAAAAGTCAGCTCCAGCTGGAAGCAGGTTAGGCATTAGTTTCCCCCTAAACAGGAGAGGGATAATTTTGGTTTGAGAGCTTAGAGGGAGATGAAGATGGGTTTAAGAACAGAATAGTGGTATGAACACATAGGATAAGCTTTCTTGACTTTGATAATGTGGAGGCTCTAGCTGGTATGAAGTCAGGAGAATCCAGGATAGGTTTCTATAAAATAAGAGATCTCCACTCATTAAAAGCAAGAGTAAGGGTTTCACTGTACCAGCGGTGATCTTTTATCCTGTTTTCAAGCTTTTGGTCAACTTACATAGTAGCGCTTATAGTCTTGAGCAGTTCTGCATGGCAAGCATCTGCAGAAGAGCTGACGATGGGATTCTGGGGGTCATCTTCGGGAACAATTTCAAACTGAGAAAGATAAACGAACAATCAGATCAATCCTCAAGAAGGAAGGAGAGAGAAGCATACTACCCCTGTAAATATTTCTTTACTCTGGAGCTTGAAGCTGATGTATACCATCCTCAAAAGGGACACAATTACTTTGCTATAGGGCTGCTAAAAATTTAAAAAAATCCAAGTCCATAGAGAAAGTCCTTTGACTGTTTCAGTTCTACCCTTCTTGGTTGACAGCTTTCCAAAGGTGAGCATTTAATTTGTTATATACCCTTCCAATCCACTTATATCCTTAAGTACAAATACAAATGGTATTTTAAAAACAAATGAGATTACTCTCCATGTAGTCTTGTTAGTTTTACAAGATCTAGAAAAACAGGCTGATTGCAAACTGCCATTTCATTGTATTTGCTTTAAGTGTTATTGTGTTTATGTGGCCAGTTTTCTATAAAGTTCAATGATATTTTTGCCAGGAAAATATTTCTGTAACAAGTTCTACCTAGCCAATTAAATTCCTTGACTAGTTATATAAAGTTCAGTTAAACAGTTTCTAGTTCTTCAATGTTTACTTCATTCAAATTATCCTGAGTGGTGTTAATTTATTTTCTGTATAATTTTTTTAGAATATTGAACATTACTGATTTCTAAAAAAGTCGAAGCAAATTTTACTGAGTATAGATTCTACTACTGTTAGTTTTCTTCTGTGGTTATTATTTCACTGGATTAAATTTACTATGTCAAATTTTAGAGATCTCTCAATTGTGTAAGTAATAAATTCTCCTGTGAGTAGTTTTAGTCAATGGTGGTTTTCTTATTTCAAACAATGGCATATCTTGCCAGGTTAAGATTCTAATGTTTTATATTTATTTCTCAGCTAATTAATGAAAACACTGTGAGCAATTAATTTCAAGTAGTCCAGGACTGCTCTACTATTTGGTATCCATCATGTCCATTTCAATTACTTTTTTGTATTGAAATTTTTACCCTACTTGGGTAAGGAGCATTAAGGGTAGAAATGTTACACTGTAAAGATACTTCCTTGTTAGTACTAATGTGTAAATCCATCTCATTCTTTCAATTGCTATACATACAAGAATGGATATATTTTACTTAACCATTTTCTGGTTGAAGGTTATTTAGGCTATTTCTGATTTCCTGCTATTGCAAACACTGGTACAATGCACGTTGTTACGTGTTACTTTGGTCACATTTGCACATTTCTCTAGGTGCAAATGTGTACCTAGTGCAGTCTAGATACCAGACTATCTAGACATATTCTGGGTCAAATGATATACATATTAAAATTGTTGATACTGCCAACCTGCCCTCCCAAAAGACTACCAATTTTCACTCCTACTGTGTACTTGTTTTCCTCCACCCCAGCCAGCACTGGATATTATTAATCCCTCTGATAGGTGCCTATGAGCAAAATAAGATCAAATAAGATATCATTTTTGTTTTATTTGCATTTCCTCACTTACTGATGAGGCAGGCCCACTCTTTACCATCTGTACTACTTCTGTGAAATGCCTGTGGGTTTTTTTTTTTTTTTTTTTTTAAAATATTGCTTTTTCTTACTCTACAGGAGCACTTTATCTAATAGTAATCCTTTGGCATATGTTTTCTTTCTGTTTATTGCTTGTGTTTTAACTCTGATCATGGTGCCTTTTGCCATTCAGAAGTGTTTATATTTTTAATAGTTAAGTATGTTATTATTTTCCATTATGGCTTCTAAATTTCATGTCTTGCTAAAGAAAGCCTTTCATCTCACCCTAAGAGTATAAGAAATTCTTTTACATTTTCCTTTAACATATTTGTAGAATAAAATATTCAACAAAGCTAAAGTAATAAGTCATATTGCCACTTACAGACAAATATATCAATAAAATGGAATCATCTGGAAACAGATATAAGTATTACATATATTTACTGTGTGTGTGTGTGTGTGTGTATACACACACACACACACACACACACACACACACACACACACACACCAGCCACTTGACGTTAGTTGGAACAAAATTTCAAGCTAGATTCCTAGCTCACAAACCTAAAACTAATGTCCAGTTAGGTTAATGAGCTAAAAAACTAAAAACACAACAGATTCTTCTTTTTCAAAAATGTTTTAGCATTTTGTTTTTCAGAGGAAATTAAGAATTGACTCATCAATTTCTATTAGTATTTTGATTAAATTTGCATTACATTTATAGATGTATTATAAATATGGTACACCATTAAAATAATGAGTCTTTCTAAAGAAACTGTTGCATAATTAAGGTCATATGAGCTCTCAACTATGCCTAACAGCGCTCTGATAGGCGTGATGCAGTATTATCCACAAGACTCAAGCAGTCTCAGGGTTCTCCTAGCTTCTGCTGAAAGACTCCTTGCCTTGCCTCTACTTCCTTCCACCTTACTCTCTAGTGATCTGTAACTTCCTCAGTGAAGTTTAAAACTCTGAAAATGGTCTATTTCCCCCCACCCCCCAAAATCAGGAGATGATGGTTGGGGAAATTGAACTGTCTCAAATCTTAGCACTGAGAATGATGAAAAACGTACTTAGTAAGACCAGGATTTAAGACTCTCAGGTCTTTAAGAGTATGTACAGCCAGAAACTAATACGCAGCTTCTTTGCCAACTCCATTTTGGTCCAACCTGAAATGGCAGTGTATCAAACCATACCTTCCCTGTATTTTGGCCTGTACTTCACAAGTAGGCTTGATCAAGGCTTGATCAAGGCTTACACAGTCACAAAGTCAGCAGTTGAAGTAGCATGGTTAAATAGAAAAGAGCCTCAATTTGAGAATTAGACAGATAACAGACTCACATCCAAGCTCAACCACTTATTAGCAGAGGTGTGACTTTGGGCCACTTACTTTTCTGCATCTTTGGACTACCCAAATGGTGATTATATGTATCTACCTTGTAAGGTATCAGAACAGGTAATACATATTAAGTGCCTAGCACAGAAAAGGTTCTAAAGACAAACAGTGGTTATTGGAGGGGGTACCTGAGGCCGCACACCACCATCCTTTATCTGACAGGTATATAGACACTTCTGGTCTGGGCACTTCATGCTGGCATATATTCGAGTACTGCAGTAGCCCACAGGGTAGATGGCACTCTCATCATGAAAGCCAGGTCGGTCGGTGATGATCTATAAAAAACATTCCCCCAACCTAGGATTGAGGTCACTGCAGAATTTAGAAGTCCAGTTTCCTGTGGTCGCCTTTAGAACCACTTTGGGGCTGTAAAGAGTGACAAATCACAGAGACAGAGAGTAGGCTATGTGGCAGACAACACTGACCTGGTTTTGCAGGGACTGGAGATATTCTGGGGTTGGTATAAATCAGCAAGGGGCTGCTGCTAATGGGAAGAGGGAGGGAAGGCTCAACCCCATTCCCACATTTCTCTGATTCTCCTCTCTATATATCGCTGGTCTCACTCACCTCCCCCAGGCTATATACTGTTAGACCCCCTAGTCCGATGGGGAACACAGGCCGTCCTGAGGGATCCAGGGCAATGGGCTGAACCAGCTTGCGAGCACCTCCCTCCATTTTCTTTTTCTTGCATGTTTTCTTCAGAACTGAAACGCAAATCTGGGGTCACCCACTTCAGGCCCATCCCAATGTTGAAGGGAAGGGAAAAATTTGCATGTGAATAGTAAGAGCAATAAGCCAATTCTGGTTTTACATACTTACTGAATGGGCATGTGGGGCATTCCCCCAAAAGCCTTGAGTAGCTTTCTAACCTGCCCATATTAGTGTTTAGGAGCTAAAAGCCTCATACATTTTAAGGCCTCTTATTTCATTTGTAAGATCAGAAATTTCCCAAACCAGCAGTGTGCTCAAAAGGCCACCTAGCCCATTCCCCTGCCTCTAGGAAAGACTAAATGGAATGCAACCCAGAGAGCTGGGGGAAGGAGGAAGTCCATCTGCTCCCCTTGCATTTAAGGAAGTCTAGCCAGAATTTCTCCACCCAAAGTGGCTCTAATACATTTGTTTCTCAAGGGCTATCAGGGTTCCTTAACCGGATGAGACTCTAAGTATATCTGTAGCCATATGTGTCTATAAGTTAGTACCAGGTCTGTCATTAATAGGTGAGTCACTGGGGCAATTGATATCATCTCCCCCAAGTACCTTCCAGTTTGTTGTTCTCTTTGCCTTTTTCTTTTTTCTCCTTCTTGGATTTCTTCCCAAATGGTTCCTCAGCCCCAGTGCTGGGCCCAGAAATAGGCCCAGCTCCCTGTATAGTTCCCACAGAGCTGGCCACACTGTAAGTCAGGGGCAAACTGGAGCTGTGGGAGGGAGCTGCAGTCTGCACTTCCCCTTCAGTTAGAGCCTGAAGCTGGAGAAGCTTCTTTAGCAAGTACCTGAGGTCAGAAAGGAAAAGGAACAGAGGAATGAACTTCTGAATTGTCTAAATTCAGTATTTTACTCAAGTACTGGGAAAAGCCAGAATTGTATATAAGATTATTACACTCATAAAAATAAGGTTCTTAATTGGACCCTGTGAATCAACCATAAAGCCCTAGAGGGCAATGAATACTTCAAGAAGCCACAGATAGGATAAGAGCTGTTGCTTATCTCTTGCATCTGGATGGTTTCTCTACTTTGATGTTGGACAGTGTTAGGCTTCTAAAAGGCACATGATTTACAGATGTATATATACCCATTTTGCTTTGCACAGAATAATATGTACAGAATAAATATTTGTAGAATGAGAGGCAGCTGCTTTTATCATTTAGCTTTTATAATTGGGGGGTTTAAATAAGATTATTTACTAGATGTGGCAAGATGGCTTTTTCAGAAAGATGAGTAGAGGAGCTGTCACATCACCATGGCCCAACATAACTTGGGTGTGCAGGAACCAATGCCAAAGGTTGTGAGTTTCTCTGTATTTGACCAAGTGGCCAAGGGGCTATGCGCTACATATAAATCCCAGTGGAAAGAAAAATCTCCAGAGCAGTAACACCATTATCAAGCTCCAAAAATGTGATGCTGAACACAAAATGAAGCCAGCTCACCTTCTTTCTTCTTTTGCTTTAAGAAATTTTTCCTCAAGACGAGCAATTTCATCACAAATAGCAGCATTTTCCTTTAAGTAAAATTTTGAATACAATCATATAAAATGAATAAACAATCACATTAATATGCTGGGAAGAGAATCTATATTTCAAATCAAAAACCTTGTATTGCTGAGTGAGAAGGAAGAGCTATTCTACCTTGTGACAAGCTATAAATAGAGCCATAGGTAAAGGGAGTCAGGTTCTACTATGGGCAGGGTAACTATGTAATTTATTATCCAATCTGGGACACCTTTGAATGAAAAGGAGGTGCTATTAATGCTTATGCCAGAACAATATGGTAAACCAAGACTGTCCTGGGCAAGCCAAGATTAATGGTCACCCTAATTAGTATAGTGTTTGGTAGAGAAAAAGGCATACTGCTTAAATCCATAGATGCTTAAATTCAATACTATAAAAATGAAGACTGTCTATTCCCAAGTGCCTCAACTCTTGAGAAACTTAGAAAGCCTATCTAACCCAAATAGAGAAATACTTATATGTATTCAAGCATCATCTTTTATTTTTTTTTTTAACGGATGACTCAATCTATCTCCCAAGCACCAATCCTGAAGGGAATGCTGAATCTGAATGCTCCATAGGTGGAACCTCAAGCTCTCAATGTTCAAAACAACATCCCTTTTCTTCACATAATCTTCTTCATGTATTTGATGGAACCAACATCCTGGAAATAACATAAATTCCAAGCTTTAGGTACCTTTGACGTATAGGGGATAAACGAAAGGGAACAGTCAATCAGATGCCAAGTCCTCTTAGTTCTACTTTTCTTGTTCCTCTCCAGTGCAAATAGCAAGCAATGCACATAGCAAGTGCTGAATAAGTGTTTTTGGAACGTGTATTCTAACTTCTGAACCTTTCCTTATGCTTCCAAAAATGCTGAGACGTTTGAGCTTTTGGTAAAGAGAAGAGATAAACTGTTGACTTGGATGTGGGAGGACATTTGAGGACTCCACCTCTATTTCCAAGCACTGAAGCAAGCCAAAATATTCTAATATGAAGTTATGGCTGGCAAGCTATATTAAGTTTATTCATTCAATAAATCCAGTGCTTCTACAATAAAAGGAAGAAACACTTGGAACACTCAAAGCTTAGAGGGGGGAAATTCCTGAAAGTTTCATGTACGTGTTTGGGCAAGGGGTCAGTTATGGGGAAGTGAGGTGCTCAGAAAATAGGCTGTGTAGTGGAATTTATAAAATAGAATCACGGCATCTTAAGGTGGGGTCAGGGCTCTGACACACTACCCTTGGGCAAATCATCTCTCTGGGCTTCAGTATTCTCATTTTAAAAATAATGCCTAATTCTCAGGGCTGTATCTCGAGAATCAAACACATTTCCTAGAGTTTTGCAATAATAACGATGACTAAAATTTATTGGCATATCTTCTAGGCACCAAGCACTTTTCTTTGCTCATTTAATCTTTATTATTCTGCAAGGTAGTTATTATCTCATTTACAGATTAGGACAGATAAATTACGTAATTTGTCCAAGGACACAAGGCTAACAAGTAGTAGTGTATATGGAAAAGCCAACACTATATTAATACTGTCACCCTGAGAGGAGGGGGAACGCTTGGGGAAAGACTTCGTGGGGGAGTCTCCAGGCGGAGACTGGCTGGACGCGGGTCAGACTCACAAACACCGTGGCCTTGGCCGCTTTGCGCAGCCGCAGGTACTTCAGCCGGTACTTCTCGTTCTGGCTCTTCTTCGGAAGCTTTTTCATCCTGACCTTGCTGGACTGCAGCTGGGCCCGCGGCGAAGAGGCGAGGCCGTCCAGCAGGCTCATGGTCCAGCCCCGCTACGGGGGCCCCAAGACGCGGCCGGCATCGGATCCTAGGTCAGGGAGCAGGCAGGAGCGCTGGCTTCGTTTGTTCGGTGCCAGTGGAATCGGGACTCTAGGAATCCAGCTCTCCGAGGCGTTCCCAGGACTGACCGCAGAGCCAGAGACCCTAACAACCCACCCGGCTCCCGGATCCTCTCAGTACTTCCGTGTCTCTCTCGGAAGTAAGCCATTCCCGGAAGTTACGTCACGGTGCCGGCCGCGTGTAACTTCCGGGGCAGGGAGAGTAGTTAGTCTGGTGGTGCAATCCCTGGCCAGCTTGGAGGAAAGAAAGGGCTGGGGGGAGTGCGGGAAGAGGAGAGGAGGGATGGCCGACGGCCAGAATCGGAATCCGGACGTCGGGCGTCTTTGTGCTTAGCTGAAGGGTACTATTGTTGAACTAACTCGCGAACAAACAAAAAGCTTACCAACGCGAGCTCTCGTTCACGGTCCCCCGCACGGCCACTGCATTTCAACACGTTTTTCATGCGTGGAGCAGACAGGCTTTCCCCAGGCTATAGAACAAAGGGAACGCAAGTGCTGGGACTCTGCTTCCTTACCTGTCTCATTCCTTTATGCAGCTCACAGAAATGTGTTTGCAGGGCCTTCTAATGCTATGATCTTCCTAGGAGCTGGGAACGCAGTAGTGAATAGGAAGAAACGCCCTGGCTCTTTCTAGTAGGGAAGATGAAAGATTTAACACGCAGTTTTAATACTAGCACTAAGCGGGCACTCAGTAAATGTTTGCCTACTGAAGCCAGAAGTATATTTCTGTACATAATATGTACGTTTATGTGGTTCTAACTTTATAAACAAGGTCTATTTAAAATTAAGGTGGATAGACAAATCTTTATGGTGCAGTATTGGTAAATGACCCAGGCCGGATGGCAGAAGGCTTGCATCTTCTTCCAGCGATGGCAATATCTAGTTTAGTAACTCTTTTTTTCTCTCTAACCTGAATATGGTCTTTGGATTCTGAAGTTTGTAATAGTGGAGGTGAATGGGATTTCTACATTGTAAAATACTCTATTGATACATAATGACTGTTACATTTTCAAAATGTAGGCTTCTTGTTTTTTTTTTTTGAGACGGAGTCTGGCTCTGCCGCCCAGGCTGGAGTGCAGTGGCGCGATGCGGCTCACTTCAGCCTCTGCCTCGTGGATTCAAGCGATTCTCCTGCCTCAGCCTCTCGAGTAGCTGGGATTACAGACGCCCGCCGCCATGCCTCGCTACTTTTTGTATCTTTAGCAGAAATGTGGTTTTACCATGTTGGGCAGGCTGGTCTCAAACTCCTGACCTCAGATAATCTGCCTGCCTTGTATTACAGGGTGAGCCACCGTAACCGGCTCAAAATGTAGACTCTTAGAAGTGTAGAAATTCAGGAAATATGTTACATAGTTAAAACAGTAAGTTCACTACTGGAGAAAAACATAACACTATAATACGTAAGCTATCGTCAGAATAAAAAACAGGTTTAGAACTGATGACCCAGGTACTTAATTTCTGAAAATAGTAAAAGCAGTGACAGGGTCTTGGCAAAATCGGTTTAATACAGAGGAAAGCTTATGGAATTCTTTTTATGATCATCCATATTGTAAACTGCTCCAACAAGACCTGAGTGAGTTAGGTGCCAGTGTTTCACAAACATACTTAAGGCAGCCATATCTATTCAGTTTTGGAAAATACTAGGATTATTTTTAGCTCATAAAATACCCACATTAATGCCTTTGGTAATATAGACTGGTGCTTTACCTTGGAACCTGAAAGTAATCCCAGTAATAGGAAGAGACTTTTCTTTCTTTTCCTTTTTCTTTATTTTAAAAAAATCTTGTTTGTTGATTGCCTGATTTATTTGCTGTCATGCTGTATTTTGTCCTTGCAGGCTTTGGGGTCTGACTTTATTTGTATTATTTATGTTCACATACGTGTATCACATCTAGTGGGAAGAAAAGTGCTATCCTTTGTCCTAGTTTGCAGGCTGTTCTGGCCAATGGATTCAGTGGAATTTTCATGAAAATATTTTTTGTTTGTTCTTCATTTGAAGCATTTCCTAACCCTTACAAAGCATTTCATTCGAACTTTAGAAATTTAGAAAATATAGTACAAGAAAGGTTTAAAAAATCCATAATGTAACCATTTGGAATGAACTACTTTTAACATGTTAGTATATGTGTCTAATATTTTATGCATTTTTATATAGATTAGAGAATACTGAAAATAAAGTTTCCTTTTTGTTCATTTACCATTATGTCATTTCAATTTCACAAGTGTTACTATAGCTTCTTTTTAAGCATAAAGTAGCTGGTTGATATTCTAGTTATGGCTGTATTATATTTTGCATAATTACTTCCATGTTCTTTGTCTTTTTGGTCAATTCCATTAAAAACACATCTTTGTGTACAAAGCTTTTTCCATGTAGGACTGTTTAGAGGCTGGATCTGTGTGCTCCAAAAAGGTGATGCCACTGAGCAACTCGTTCCTTATATGTTTAGAAGAATATTTACTTAGTGCCAATTATGATACCACCTTTAAGAACCTTAGTTTAAGAAGGAAAGACAGAGAAGTAAATTGGCAATGTTAATATGGTGTAATAAGTTTATTTCATAGGTTTTATTTTATTTGACAGCACCCAGTCAGCGAAGGAGGGAGAAGATAGGAAAGGTTTCTTAAAGGAGATTATCTGGGCAGACTCTGAAGGAATGGTAGTAGTTGGCTGGCCCAGTGAAGAACAAAGGAGGGCATGCTGGGTGGTAGAGACAGCATATTCAAAGGGTCAGCATAGTGAGAAGCATGGGAACTACAAGTAGTTGATCAGTGTGAAAGATGTGTGTAGAGAGAAGCAAGAGGGGAGACTGAAGCAGTAAGTAGGGTTTGGGTCATGGAAAGTCTTGTGTACCAACTGAAGAGTTGGACTTGAACCCAGTGACAATAGGAAACCATTGATGAATGTCTATCAGCTCTTTGCTTGTTTTAGGTAGACTTAACTGAATTTGTCAGAAGCAACATAACTTTTCTACTTTATGAAGAAGGGTGTAAATGGCCTACGCTAAAATTCTCTAATGAAATGCATAATATGCAGCCCTAAAAAGAAATATAAAATGGCAGACAGCATGATGTTGTGTCTGAGTGTCATCTTTGAAGTCAGATCAAAGTTCCATTAACTACAGGTGTAGGAATAGGAGTTAGAAGCTAAAATGGGGTGATAAATCAGGAGAGAAAGAAGTTCAATAGGACTTTACTGTCTACCCATTTCTAAGTGCTTGCTATGCAGTGATTGGCTATAAGGGAAGGCATAGTATTCTCTGGAGTACTAAAAGCATACCTGGCCCCATTAACAGCTGTGAAGGAGTCCATAGCCCATAATCACAGCCCCTGGTGGAATGAGTTCCTGGTTTAGATGGTGAAAGTGTATCTGGGTATCTGAAGCCCCCACTCATGGCTGAAACATGGCCCTGGCCTTTTTCTACTATGTCCTTACATCCCAAGAGCAGATTACAAATTGAAGCCATTATCTCCCAGTGCACTTTGGAGGCTACAGAGGACTTGGGCAAGGTTGATAACTTCCACGGAGTAAGCTGGGTAAATTCCTAGGATTTCAGGCCACACCAGAGGGTTTCCAGGGGTTTACATCTTTATTAATCTCTTGACAGCTTGCCTCACTTGCTCTCTGGGGTAAGTGGAATGCACATCCTAGAAGGATTATGGAATTGCCTCCATAAATGGCCTTTAGAATCTTCTTTCCTTGCAGCATGTCTAGACTTTATTTCTTTTTATTTATACTATCGTCATAGAATGTTCTAGATTTAATTTTTTCTCTCTTTAACTCTTCAGCACCAGCTTTCACATTTATTTCCATGTCTTGATTATGTCTTCTTACTTTTAGGATAACACGATAAAAGATATTCAGCTAAATCCAAACTTAGCAATTCTAAAGTGTGTTTTGTGTGTGTGTGTGTGTGTGTGTGTGTGTGTGTGTGTGTATTAGTATGCATGTATTATGAAGAAGAATCCCTTGCTCCATGGCTTTTTTTCTTTTTCTTTTTTTTTTTTTTTTTTGAGACGGAGTTTCGCTCTTGTTGCCCTGGCTGAAGTGCAATGGCGTGATCTCAGCTCACCGCAACCTCCGCCTCCTGGGTTCAGGTAGTTCTCCTGCCTCAGCCTCCTGAGTAGCTGAGATTACAGACACGTGCCACCACGCCCAGCTAATTTTTTGTATTTTTAGTAGAGACGGGGTTTCACCATGTTGACCAGGATGGTCTCGATCTCTTGACCTTGTGATCCACCCGCCTCAGCCTCCCAAAGTGCTGAGATTACAGGCGTGAGCCACCGCGCCCGGCCGCTCCATGGCTTTTTAACTATGGGTGTTCATCACATGCAGGGTGGGTGAGGTGTTTGGGTTTTGAGGGTTCTAAGCCAGCCAATAAAGTCATAAAATCAACTACTGTGTCAATCTTGTGCTTCTGGGTGGTTGTTTCCTTTAACACACATAAGACACTCAGCCAGCTAAAAGAGATGAGCTCAGAGATGTTAGCTCGGAGGAAAAGAAGGATCACATTGAGGTCATTGATGGGGCATCCTAGCATCTTTCTGCTGAGGAGATCAAAAGCTGGGAGCATCTCATAGACAGATAAGAGTCGTTTGTCCCACTGACATAGTCGTGTGAGGTTGTATATTATCACTGGAACCAATATGGTGTATATTGCTATGCTGGAGAGGCTAACAATCTGGAAAACGGACAGCAATGTCAGCCTGCACGTGATTAAACTGGGGACATGGGTCTCATCACTTAGCAGCCCTGTCTTGATGGAGCAGCTGAATTCTTCCTGGAAGAAGATATCCAGATGGAAATGACCAAGGTATAGGTAAGTGGCGGAGGTGAAGAGGAGCAATAGGGAGTTCCTCAGAAAGTAGGTAGCCACTAGTGAATGTGAACGCTGCTTACATGCCAGGTACCGCTCTAGCAAAGGGAATTCAAAGTATCGTTCTTTCCGAGCCCTGGGCAGTGGAAGAAAGGAGGCAAAGTTAGTAGTGACCATTTAGAACCAAACTCCAAGAGAGCCATGTGACGAAGCAACAGATCTGTGTTTTCAACATGGCATTCTTGGCTCCCATGAAAATCTGCCTTCCCCGAACATACCCATACTTCTCCCCAAAACAGAGGCATGTGAGTATATCCTGATTCTCCAAGTTCTAACTGCAATGTGATAAACCCAGTGAATGATCAGTGAGTAATGATTTGTTACACTGGATTTCTGCCTGGCAAGGCAGATAGAAGTTCTAAGCTGAAGTAGGAGCTTTAGAATACACTTATGAAATTAGCACTGGACTGGAAGTTTAGCTAAGTATACTCTGGACCAGGCATGGTGGCTCATGCCTACATATAATCCCAGCACTTTGGGAGGCCGAGGTAGAAGGGTCCCTTAAACCCAGGAATTTGAGATCACCCTGGGAAACACAGTGAGACCCCATCTCCATGAGAAAAATACAAAAATTAGCTGGGTGTGGTAGTGCACACTTATCGTCCCAGCTACTCGGGAGGCTGAGGAGGGAGGATTGCTTGTGCCCAGGAGACAGACTGTAATGAGCCAATGTGCCACTGCATTCCAGCCTAGGCAACAGAGCGAGACCTTGTCTCCAAAAAAAAAAGTTCATTCTGGTTCTTGGCTTGTGTACTATGTGTATGATTTTTGGGCCAATTCATTCATTTTACACAAATAATTTGGCTCACAAATGTTTCTTGAGAGCTATGGTGTTCAGGTACATGTAAGCCAGTCTGTGCTCTGAAGAAGCTTAGAGCCTGGCTTGTGAGGAAGGGGCAGATAAGACATGCAGATATGGAATAAAAATGACACTTGGTTTGTTGCTAAAATCATGGACACAAACTGTAGTAGCTGCAAAATTTAGGAGACGAGGTAGCAGTGTGGCCTTCAGTGTTCAGAAACACTTACGGAAAATATTGACTGAAATCTGGGCTTCAAAAGGTAGAGATGAATATTTTTCAGAGGATAGAGTATGTGCATAAATACGGGTCAAATGTTAACGCAACTGTCCCCTTGTGCGGTCTAGCCTGGCCACTCTGTATAAAACTATCCCTCCAGCTTCCTCCTGCCCCTACTTTACTTTTTCTTTTCTTCATTCCACTTATTATCTCAGAACATATATTTCACTCCTGCGTTCTGTTTATTCGTCTGCTTTTCCTTAATAGAATGTAAACTCCACATGGGTAGGTACAGTTTTGTCTCTCCTGCCCTCACCCCCAACACATACACACGAATGTATCAGAAGCACCCAGGACAGTGCCTGTTTGCAGGTGGAGGGATGATTAAATAGATAAATGATTTGTTCAGGGGAAAAGGAGGAGGCTGCCTAGGTGCAGTGAAAGGTTTTTGTCACCTGGTAGTTAGAATTTTGAAAAGGTAGTTGGTGACAGTGTGCTGAGGGCCTTGAACATATATTTGGGAAAATTTGGGTATTTTTGGTGGGCATGAAGGGAGCTATTTAAGGTTTCTGAAGGGAGTGGTGTACGCAAGTGGAATTCCAGAGAGATGAATTCCTTTGTGGGCTCAGTGTGGTCACCTGTACACTAGAGAAAGGGTCCCTTCTCTCTTCCTTTACAGAAACACTAGAAAGTTAATGAGATGATGTGTTAAGCACGTTGCTTTCTTAAGAAGGATGGCATGGAAGATCATTTAAAGATGACTATGCAAAGATACCATTTTAACGCTTGAGTGAATTTTTCAGAAAAAGATGGAAGAGACAACTCACTTCTCCAGCTCATCCCAGAACACATAGGGGTCGGAGCTCTTCTGCCGGATCTTCAGCATGTGCTGCACCAGGCGGATGGAGCGATTATAGGATTTGTCCAGTTCGCTGATGATGAACAGCAGATCGGAGCTGAGGGCTGGCACAGCTGCATACTGCCACAGCAGCACTGGCAGGTACATGAGCAAGGCCAGGGCCAGCAGGGAGTAGGGGAGGGCCTGCAGGGTGAAAGCAGCTGAAGGGAGGCTGGGGCTGCTGAGACCCCCCAAAGTGACAGCATTGAGTGAAGAGCTCTCTTTTCCTCAGTTCTCGCCTCAGCAGAGGAAGGCTGTGTGGGGAATGGGTTCGCCCAGGCTGAGGCCCTGAGGCTCCCTACTGACCTGGCTGAGTATAGGGAGGGCTGCTTGAGAAGGGATGAGCAACTTCATGCTCCCCTGGTTCACTTTTCTGATCCAGGGTCTGTGTGGGGTGCCAGGAAGAAGAGAGAGAGAGGAGGGGCGGGGAAGGGGAAGAGAACAGAGAAGGGGAAGAAGAAGGCGAATGGGGAGATACATATAGAGAGATAGGGAGGGAGAGAGAGAGCTGTCTCCTTACCTCCCTCAAAGTAGTCTGGGCAGCTAGGGATCCTGGCCAGCAGAGGCCATGTTGTCTTAAGGGAGAGAAAATACCATTTCTTCCCTGTCACCTTCCTGGACTTGTCTGATGCACAGTGGTCTTTTCTGATTTTTGGATTCTTGGTAATGCCAAACTACACCATCAGACACTGTCTTGGGACCCTTTGGGGGCTCTTTCAGGTATGTAAATCTACAAGCGTACTTTTAGGAATTGTCTCCTCAGTGACTGTATCATTATCTACCTGCAATAAGGGACTGATATGGGTTGAATGGTGTCCATGTCCACCTCCCTCCATTCATACACTGAAGTCCTAATTCTTAGTACATCAGAAAGAAACCCTATTTGGAAATGGGTTTGTTGTGGATGTTAATTTAAAATGAGGTCATACTGGAATAGAGTGGGCCCCTAATTCATTATGACTGACGTGCTTAAAAAAGAAAAAGGCAGGTAAAGAGGCAGACATGCACTCAGGGAGACCGCCCAGGGCACTGCATATACAAGCCGAGGAGTGGGACCTGGCAGACCTTTCCCTCACAGCCCTCAGGGGAGCCAATACTGATGACACTTTGATCTTGGACTTCGGTCTCCAGAACCACGAGACAATAATTTTCATTGTTGAAGCCACCCAGCTAGTGGTGCTTTGTTTTGGCAGCCCTAGCAAATTAATATAGGGACTTTTCCTTAGGTTTCCTCATCAGACTTACCACACCTAGCAGGGTTGACCAACTATTTTGGCTACAGTGAAAAAAAAAAAGAGTTTTTTTTTTTTTTTTTTTTTTTTTTTTGAGATGGAGTCTCATTTCTGTCACCCAGGTTGGAGTGCAGTGGCACGATTTTCGCTCACTACAACCTCCACCTCTTGGGTTCAAGCAATTCTCCTGCCTCAGCCTCCTGAGTAGCTGGGATTACAGGCGCTTGCTACCACACCTGGCTAATTTTTGTGTTTTTAGTAGAGACAGGGTTTCACCATGTTGGCCAGGCTGGTCTTCATTTCTCAAGTAATCCACCTGCCTTGGCCTCCTAAAGTGCTGGATTACAGGTGTGAGCTACCACATCCAGCCTGCAAACATTTTTTAAAGCTACATTTTTGTTAGGTGCTAAACATGGATTATTTTATTTGATTTTCACAAGGATGTCATCAGGTAGATATAGTTAGCATCTCTATTTTACAGATAAAGAAACCAAAGCATAAAAAGATTAAGTAACCCGTGCAGAGTTGTACATCAAGTAGGTAGGAGAGCCAGCATTTGGAACTATACACTGTCTGATTTTGGAGCTTATTCCCTGAATGACTACCTCACTTACAGCTTCTGCAGAACCAGGGATGGTTTTCAGAAGTGAGTTTGAAGAAAAAGGGAGGATACATAATTGATTGCATCTGGGTAGAAAAGAAAGGTGTGTGTTTGTGTTTTCTGAATTAAATGAGAAAGACATGTTAAGAAAGGCACACCAGGCTCTAGAGAAAATTAGAAACTTTTTGCTCCTAAAAAAGGACATTTCTTGAAAGTAAACCCTTCACACTTAGGGATTCTGTTGTAGTAGGCTGAAGTGGGGTCTGAGAATTTGGGTTTAAAGAGCTTCCTGGTGGCCGGGTGTGGTGGCTCACGCCTGTAATCCCAGCACTTTGGGAAGCTGAGGCAAGTAGATCACCTGAGATAAGGAGTTCAAGACCAGCTTGGTCAACATAGTAAAACCCCATCTCTACTAAAAATACAAAAATTAGCCAGGCATGGTGGCATGCACCTGTAATCCCAGCTACTCGGGAGGCTGAGACAGGAGAATTGCTTGAACCCTGGAGGTAAAGTTTGCAGTGAGCCAGGATTGTGCCACTGACCTCCAGCCTGGGCAACAAGAGGGAACAAACTCTGTCTCAA
>NW_016107315.1:20390527-20392466 GCF_001604975.1 Cebus imitator
TTTTTAAACTATCTAGATCCTTCCTGAACTTCTAGTGACAGAAATCTCATGAACTCTTTCCATTAAGTATCTGGTTTTGTCTCAGTCCTAGAACTGTGGCAATTTGAGCCCCTGTAAACTGTCATGCCTAGAAAATGCTACAAGTGTCTTCTGACTAAACATCATGAATCAAACATACATGTTACCACTGCTGCCTCCTAAAACCCCACTAGGCTGTCAATGAGGTATAAAAGAAGACATATTTTTATAAGATCAAAGAGAACAGGGGAAGAGACAAACCCATTATTGAAAACTGGAAAGCTGCAGGATAGAAGACACCAGCCATGGGGAGGATGGGGAGAGCAGCAGGGACAGGCAGCTGTTTTCACCACTGAACCAGGAATTGGACACACCAGATACTTCTGAAAACAAATGTGCAGGAGGGGCTCAAAACAGGGAACTTTTTGGAAAAATTTGTGTAAGAAATAGCCTGCGTATCTTTTCTGTAGCATGAGGCAGACAAGCAGCTGCTCTTTCCCTCCCCTAACAGAGGCTTGATGGTTACTCCCTGGAGAGATTAAATCAGATTAAACTCTCCTCTTGGGTCCATTGAGGCAGGGGAACCGTGCTGAGGACAGGGTGAGCAGCTGAGTGAATTCTGAATGGTGAGACCCACAGCCGAGTTCCCAGAGGGTTGGCAGCCGGGCTTAATTCCAATTGCACCCTGCCTCTCCCCACAAATTAAGGATTCAATGACTCTTCTAGGAGGAAACTGACAAGCCCAGGAGAGAGGACTACAGAGTCAATATTTCAGATACTAATGAAATAGACCAAAGGGATCACCTTAAACCGAAGTCTGCTTGTTTATATGCCTCACCCTTACAAACAAAGCTTCCAATTAGATAAAAGTCAGCAACCAAAGATCACCAGATTCAGAGAATGCCTGAAATGTGAAAGTAAGTGATGAAAATAAATGGGTTGGGGATGGGGGAGACAGAGGCAAGAAGGAGTAGAATGAAGTGGTTCTGCCGTACTCCACTCAGCTGTGATGCCGGCCTTACAAGGGTTTGCTTTACCTTGTGGGGCCAGAGAGATTTCATCTTGCTCTGGCCAGGCCCGTCCTGCTCATGGTGAACCAGTGAGTCCCAACAGGAGCTGTCCACATAGGCCGCCTGCCGGACGCTGAAGTTACTGGGAGAGAAGCAGCTGATTGGAGACCCTGCAACAGGAATACAACTTTGAGGCCGTTGGAGTGGAGCAGTGGGGAGTCAGGGGCAATCATGTAACTCTTTCCCAGTTTCTGCTTCTGGCAGAGACTGTCTTCTTCCCACACCTTAGTTTTCTGGGTTGAGCACTGCTATGTCACCGTAGGACAGGGCACTCCTGGACACATCTCACTATATGGCCTGGGCCTGCCAGTGCTGACTCATCCTTTTGGGTCTGGCAGTTCTTTGCTCTCAGTGCACCCCCTGGCCTCCTTGTGCTCCTATAGTCTGGTACCAGAAGGCTTGCAGTTTGATGGTGATGTCTCTTTCCTTAAATAACTGACATCCTTTAGGCTCTAAAATGTTGAGGATTGATTGCCTGGGCTTCTGAGCCTAAATGAAGAGAAAGAGTGGGCAAATTATGCCGGAAGGAATGTGGGCTTGGAGGAGAGTTCCTGCCTTTTGTTTTCACGTCATTCTCCAGAAAGAGGCAGAAGTGGGAGCCATTTCTTCTCCCCTGGTGTGGATGAATGAAGAGGCAGTGGGAGGCTGGCATACCTTTTTGGGAACTGTAGTAAGCATTGCCAGAAAGGAAAGCCAGAAGTCTCAGTTCTCAGGAAGTCCACATTCTCTTTAAAAAAGGTAGTTGTTGGGCCGGGCGCGGTGGCTCAAGCCTGTAATCCCAGCACTTTGGGAGGCCGAGGCGGGTGGATCACGAGGTCAAGAGATCGAGACCATCCTGGTCAACATGGTGA
>NW_016107315.1:20392671-20396816 GCF_001604975.1 Cebus imitator
AAAAAAAAAAAAAGGTAGTTGTTTTGCTGAGTGAATCCAGCACCTGAAACCCTAGATGTATGTGTATGCTCTTGTCTGTGTGTGCGGCTGGGGTTTGTAGACAGGAAGCAGTGGGTTCATCCAGCATCTCTGATGTGTCTGGGTCTCAGGCACTTAACACATGTTCTCAAATCAGTAACTTTGGAACTGGGGGGCTAGGGGTGGGAAGAAGGCCCAGAGCAAATAAGAGACTTGGTGACAGCCCAGATAAGATGAAGAGGTCTAAGGTCTTAAAAACATCGCCAAGGGCATCAACTTCTTTAATCCATACTGAAAACTAAAATAAACGTTTAATTACTTGAAATGAAGTAACATATATGAATACTAAAATTACAACTAATTTTTTTTTACTGTAATATTTTGGAGATGACTTTCAGACTTTTTGGTGCCTCTCCTTTGCTGGTGCCCTGAACTCATGTGTCATCTGCCTTTTGGGTAATCCAGCCCAGCCCGAAATCATGGAATCCAGTCACTGTGCACACCATCTCACTTCAGAGCCCATGCAGAGAGTGACGTGAAGAGGTGTCTCTCTTGTGCACTGGGTCTTGGAAGCAACTTACCGGAGGAGAACTCCTGGGCGAATGCCAGGGACATCAGCAACAAGGGGGAGCCGACAGCTACAAACTTGACTATCCGGTCCAGGGGCAGTTCCAGGCGCAGTCCTTTGAGGCGGGGGCCCCTGCGGTCAGGCAGCAGGGCATCCGAGAGCATGTACTCTGCAGCTGTGTGTGCAAGTGACATGATGCTGCTGAGCTTGAGGGTGCAGAGGGGGCAGGAGGGGTCCTGGGATGGTGGAATGAGGAGATGGCAGCTTCAGGCAGCTGGCTTTGAGCAGAAAGTGCCTGTTGCCCCAGCCTTATGGATATCTATGCTGGGAGCAGGCGATGGTTCCCTAAATAACTGCCCAGGCCCTGAGCCACGCCATGCTAATTAGAGGGAGGCATAGCCTTAGCGGGTCCTTGCTGGAGGAGGGTCGGGCCTCACCTGGGGCTGGTGCCATGCTGCTGTCTGGATCGTCCCAGAGCAGATGGAGTTCTGTGGCTTTATGCCGCCTTGTCATTAATAAAGTATTTTCAGCGGGGTGGTGGAGAGAAGCAGGGCTGTGGAGCCAGGCCCCCCCATGTAATTGGTGTGGAATTTGGGTTAGGATTGCTTAAATGTATTGAAGGCACTCATTTTGTGGTTTGGGGTGGGAATGGAGCCCCCACGACCC
The DNA here is from genome assembly GCF_001604975.1 of Cebus imitator. Taxonomy (NCBI): domain Eukaryota; kingdom Metazoa; phylum Chordata; class Mammalia; order Primates; family Cebidae; genus Cebus; species Cebus imitator. Next base: position 20,393,924 of record NW_016107315.1, read on the forward strand.
AGCTGGGATTGCTACCCTACAAAGCAGTCTTTGTCCCAGTGATGATTTTTGCTCCGGGCCCAGACTCTTTCCCAGAAACTGCTCTGTATTTGGTGTTAGGTTTCCTTCCCTGACTCTGGTCTTTTTTCCAAAATGTTTCAACTACATATTTACATTTTCCCGTTTCTTTTCAGCCCATCATTTTTTTAGGAACCTGGGGGATGCAAGGCAGTGTTGAGTTGTGGAAAGAGCACAGCCTTTGAAATTTGGAGGGAAAACTCCTTCACTGGAGACCTAGGAGTACTCAGGTTTTAACTGTGTAACTTCAGGAAAATCAGTTTTAGCTCAGTTTCACCATCTCTCAAATAGTAGTATGTAATAAGCATACAAGATTGTGGGGATTGATTAAGAGGATTGTTTGTGAAGGCGCTTTGTAAAGTGTAGCGCAAGTGTCAGCTCTTACTTCGATTTGGTGGGGTATAGAATAGAGCACTCTTGTCTAGCACTGCCCTTAAACTTGGCAACAAAGGCTCTTAACCTTACCCTCTTTGGTTGTGTTCTCTCTTGAGGCAAGGAGTACGTGGGGCCAGGGGGATAGATCCATTCAGTCTGTGTACCCAGCTAGAAACAACTCTGTAAGGCCCTGTCCAAATGGCCCCAGCCTGCTGCCCAGAACTGTGTGGGCCTTTTTTTCAGGAGTAACCTCCCAAGGGAAGATTGTGCTGCTGGTATGCCCTTCTAGGCCCAAGGAATGGCTGGTTGTTGGGGTTTGGATGCAATTTATAAGACTTGGGGTGTCCACATGTGCAATTTTGAGGTTTTTTTGCAATGTGGGCCTTAGCTGGCTTGGGAAGAGAAGACTGGGCCAGGGGCCTGGGAGAGCCTGAGGATTCTAAATTCGAACCTGGCATTCCTGATCATTATGAAGCTGGGTGTGTGTGTTTCTGTATGTCAATGTGAGCAAGGATAACATTTTATTCAACAGTTTGTTAACTAGCTTTATAACTTTTAATATTTTAGATATCTGGTGTTTGGACCTCTATTTGAACTTTTTTTTTCCTGGGCCACAGACATTTGAGTTGGGCTTACCTCTCTCCCCATCCCACAGGCTAGAGGCCAACTTGGATTCAGTGCTGCCCTGTGTGTGCTAACTGGAGTGTATCAGGCATGGGGCAGCAGAAGGATCCTTTATTTCTATTCCTCATTCCCCTCCCCACACCATATCTCTGTATCTTTTAATTAGGTATGTTTTTGCCAAATGTTTATTGTTGGTTTGTATGTATGTATATCCTTTTGCGTTTTAACAATACATTTTTATTGAGGAATAATATACACACCTTAATATTGTGTATAGTGTACACTACGTGGGTGGCCAAAATCTCAGACTTCTCCACTGTACACTTTATCCATGTAACCAAAAACTATTTGTACCCCAAAAGTGTTTTAAATAAAAAATTGAAAAAACAAAAACTAGAGAGACATTCACATACCACAAGGATACAGTTTAATAAATATTCATCTGATCAATAAACAGAACATTACGAACACCCTGGAAACCAGCTCTATGCTCCTTTCTTCTAGCTTTTCCAAATGGTAATCATTATATAAACTTTGAATAGATTAGTTTTGCCTTTTTATACATTATGAAAATGGAATCATCTCTATATACTCTTTTGTGTCTGGCTTCTTTTGGTCCACATTGTATTTATGAGAATCTTCCATTTTAATGCCTGTTTTTGTACTTTATGTAAATGGAATCATATGCATGTGTTTCTGTGTCTGGATCCTCTGCTCAACGTATTTTTGAGATTCACCCATGTTGTTGTATGTACGAGAAATTAATTTCCTTTGTGTAGATATATAACAATTTGTTTATCCATTTATAAGCTGACACATATTTGGGTTTTCAGGTCTGGATGTTATAAGATACTGTTGCTGTGAACATTCTAATATGTGTCTCTTGGTGAATAGATGTATGCATTTATGTGGATACATGTTGAGGGGGGGAATTGCTAGGTCATAATGTTATGCATATGTTTATCTCTGTTGTTTTTCAAGAGGTTTACACTTTTACCAACAGCTTTTGGAAAACCTAGTTGCTCCACATCCTTGCCATTACACTTTTGGAATTACATTTTTTTTTTTTTTTTTCGAGACGGAGGCTCACTCTGTCGCCATGCTGGAGTGGCTCGATCTGAGCTCACTGGAATCTTTGCCTCCTGGGTTCAAGGGATTCCCGTCTCAGCCTCTTGAGTAGCTGGGACTACAGGCACACACCACCATGCCCAGCTAATTTTTTTTTATTTTTTTATTTTTTATTTTGGTATAGATGGGGTTTCACCATGTTGGCCAGGATGGTCTGGATCTCCTGACCTCATGATCTTCCCGCCTTGGCCTCCCAAAGTGCTGGGATTACAGGCGTGAGCCACTGTGCGTGGCTCTGGAATTAGAAACTTTTTAAAGCCATTTTGGAAGGTGTGTGGTAGTAATGCATTGTGGTCTTAACTTGAATATCTCTGTTGACTAATGAAGTTGGCTACTTTGGCCATTTGGATATCTTCTTTTGTGAGCATATGAGTCTATTGCCTGTTTTTCTGTTGGGTTGTCTACCTTTTGCTTACTGATTTGTAGTACTCTTTCAAATAACCTGGATCTGAGACCATTGCCAGCAATATGTTTTATTTATATCTTCTCTCACTCCACTGGTTGCCTTTTCATTCTCTTAATGGTGTCTTTTGATGACCAGAAATTCTAATTTTAACGTAGTCAACGTGCTATGTGTATTCTGTTTAAGAAACCATTGGTTATTAATTACAACGCCATGACAAATTTCTCCGTGTTCTCCAAAATATTTTTTTTTGTTTTATCTTTCTCACTTGGGTCTGCAGTTCATTTATAATTGTTTTTTAAATAT
>NW_016107315.1:20396963-20398310 GCF_001604975.1 Cebus imitator
TTTGGCCAACACTACACTGTCTTAACTAGTATAGCTTTATAATAGGTCTTGGCACCTGTAGTATTAGTCTTCCAGTTTTATTGTTCTTCAGGATTTCTCTGGCTATTTTTTATTGTTGCTATTTTTGATTTATGTGAATTTTACAATCAGTTTGTAAGTTTCAGCAGGAAAAAACCTGCTACAATTTTCGTTTATGACTTTAAATTTACAGCTTAATTTGGAAAAAACTGCCATCTTTACAGCATTTAATTTTCAAATCTACAAACATGGCATGTCCCTCCATTTGTTTAAGACTTCCTTCTGTCTATAGCAACTTTTGGTTTTAAGTGTGGATGTCTTACACATCTATTGTTGGATTTATTCCTAGGTATTTGATGTTTTTTGGTGCTATTGTTAACCATATATTTTTTTAAATTGTTGCTTATATATGAAAATACAACTGCTTTTTGTACATTGATCTTGTATATGTCAATCTTATTAAATTCATTTATTGATTTAATAATTTGTAGATTCACAGATTTTTAGAATCTATACAACCATATCATTTATGAAAAATCACAGTTTTATTTTTTCTTTTGTTCTATCTTTATGGCTTTTATTATTATTTTTCTTGCCCTATTACACTGGTTAGGCCATCCAGTATAATATTGAATATAAGTAGTGATAATGGGTATCCCTGTCTTGTTCCTTCTCTCAGGGGGAAAGTTTTCAGTGTTATTATTGAGCAAGATGTTCATGGTAGTTTTTTCTTTTCTTTTCTGGATTGGTAGGCATTCTTTTTCACATTAAAGAAGTTCTCCTTTATTCCTAGCTTGCTAAGTGTGCTGGGTATGAATAAATATTTAATTAAAAAAATATTTTCTGTATACTTTGAGATGCTCATATAATTTTCATCTTTATATGCGTTATTGTGATGAAATATATTGATCAATTTTTGAACATTAAATTACTCTTATATCTGTGAAATAAATCTCACTTGGTTCAGATATATTACCTTTTAAATTTTTGTTGGTTTCAGTTTTCTAATATTTTGTTAAGGATTTTTACATTTCTATTTAAAAAAGAGAGAGAATTTGATTTAATTTTCCTTTTTTATAAGGTCATTGGCAGGTTATGCAGGCCAACAGAGTTAGGAAGTATTTCTTCTTGATCTGCCTTCTCTTGTAAAAGTTTGTGCAATATTGGTATTATTTCTTCACTAAATATTTGGAAGAATTTACAGGTAAAACCATCTAGTCTTGGGATTTTCCTAGTGTGGAATTTTAGTAATGGATTCCATTTCCTTAGTCAATATTTGACTATTCTAATTTCTCTTTTTTCTTTCTGTTTTTTTTTTTTTTTTTTTTT
>NW_016107315.1:20398485-20416742 GCF_001604975.1 Cebus imitator
CATGCCTAGCTAATTAATTGTATTTTTAGTAGAAGCAGGGTTTCACCATGTTGGCCAGGCTGGTCTTGAACTCCCAACCTCAGGTGATCCACTTGCCTCAGCCTCCCAAAGTGCTGGGATTACAGGCATTAGCCATCATGTCCAGCCTGACTAATTAGATTTTCTAGTTTCTCTTATAGCTTAAATGCACTAGTTTTCTCTTGTTGCATAAAAAATTACCCCCAAATGTATGCCTTAAAACAAAAAAAAATTTATTATCTCAAATATTCTATAGATCAGAATTTGGGAGGGGCTTAGATAGGTTGCTGTGGCTTAGGGTCTAGTGGAGGTGTTGACTGGGGTTGCAGACATCTAAGGGCTTGATTAGCTGCAGGATCTACTTCCATACTCGCTAAGCAGTTACTGGCTAGGAGTCTCAGTTTCTTGTTGAGTGTTGGTGGTAGGCCTCAATTCCTTACTGCATAGGCTTGTCCTTAGGGTGACACGGGTGCTGGTTTTCCCAGAGCAGATGATCCAATTCAGAAAGCAAACAGGAAGCGACAGTCCCCTGCATGACCTAATCTCTGAAGTTGCAACTGCTGTTTCTGCTTTTTGCTATTCACTAGGAGGCAGTCATTAAGTCCCCATATGCACAGGGAAGGGAGTTAGGCTGCACAGTTTGAAGGAGTGTTGAAGAATTTGCAAACTATTTTAAACTGTTACATTAATAAGCTAAAAATTTGAGAATATTGTCCATTTTCCATTCAAACTGTCAAATTTGTTGGCATGCTATTAATCATATCCTCTTATTGTATCAAATTGTGTTATGTAATTTTAAATATATAGCAAAGCTGAAATAATTTTATAGTGAATGCATGCAATCCTTAATTCTATCATTAGCACTTCAGATGGTTTGATTTGTTATTCATCTATCCAGCCCTCTGTGCATCCATTAACTCATCTTTTTTTGGATGCATTTCAAAATAACTTGCAGACATTGATATTCTCTTCCCTAAACATTTCAGCATGCACATCAACTATACCTCAATGTTAATTTAGTTTTTTTTTTTCTTCTTTTTTTGAGATGGAATTTTACTCTTGTTGCCCAGGCTGGAGTGCAATGGCATGATCTTGGCTCACTGCAACCTCCACTTCCTGGGTTCAAGCCATGCTTCTGCCTCAGCCTCCCGAGTAGCTGGGACTATAGGCATGCACCACCACACCCAGCTAATTTTTGTATTTTAGTAGAGACGGGTTTCACCACGTTGGTCAGGGTGGTCTTGAACTCCTAACCTCAGGTAATTCACTTGCCTTGGCCTCACAGTGCTGTCAGCCACTGTGTCTGGCCCTTTTTTTTTTTTTAGATGGAATCTCTCCCTACAGCTCGTGCTGGAGTGCAGTAATGTGATATCAGCTCACTAAAACCTCTGCCTCCTGGGTCAAGCAATTCTACTGCCTCAGCCTCCCAAGTAGCTGGGATTACAGGTGCCTGCCACCACACTCAGCTAATTTTTTGTATTTTTAGTAGAGACGGGGTTTCACTATGTTGGCCATGCTGATCTCAAACTCCTGACCTCATGATCTGCCGGCTTTGGCCTCCCAAAGTGTTGGGATTACAGGTGTGAGCCACTTTTCCTGGCCTATTTACAGTTTTTTTAAGAGGTAAAATTTACATACAATTAAATGAACAAAGTTGAGGTGTGCATACATGAAGTTTGACAAATGAATAAGCCTGTGTAATCCACACCCCATTGCAATTAGAATATTATCATCACTCCAGAAAATTCTGCTTGATTATTTTTTAAAGATCCTAGTTTTCTGGCAGAAATATCCACAGCTTTCATCTAATTCACCCATCTTATATATATTTTCTTGATCTTGCTAATCAGTTATTTAAAAATTCTTATTGCTAACTTTAGAATCTAAGTCTATGGATCTGCTTTTACTGTCTATTTTTTAATCTTTTTTATTGGTCATATGGTCTTATGTCATTGTAGATCTAGTGGTTTCACCTTGTGTGCTGAAGATTGTGTATACAAAACCGTAAGAACCATAGACGTTCTAGATGATGTTATCATTCACCAAAGATAGCTTGTCCTTCTAATAGGTAAGTAGGATGAGAAGCCGATTACAATTCTACCAGGAACTGAGCATGGTTAGACCTGTGTTGGAATTTTAGTCAGGCTCTGTCTACATTTAGTTTTCCCCATTCCTAAGCTTGACCTTGCCAGGTTTTTGATTGAGAAGCTGTTGGGTCTTTTCTCTTAAGCTATGAAAGATTGAGAAATTCTATTATCCTCCTTAGAGGATTTCCATTTGGCACTTTAGACTCCTACTGCTTCAAAATCTGGCAAATGTTTTTAAGAAGACACTGGCTCAGTGAGTTTGGATCAGTGAGTTCAATGCAGACCCCATCCTTCTGGAGGGTCTTTGTTTACTAAGCATCACAGAGTGTAGAAGTTTTCACTGTGTATTTTAGAAACTTCTATTCTAGTCTTCAGTCCACATGACTCCAGTGCACAGTCCATGTCCTCTGGGGAAAACTGGCCATGTGTGTGAAGTCTCTCAAGTTTCTAATTGTCACTCCATCTGGTAGCAATTATTAAAAGCTTTCAAGGTTCATTTTTTTTCTCAGCTGAGGTGCTTTGCTTGGACCAAGTCTCCTAGAAACAGAAAAAACTTGTTATCTTACTGCAAAATGGTTCTGTCTCCTCTGGAATTTCAATTCATCTCATTCTCATTTATTTTGTAGCTTCCAGATGCCCATAAAACATACTTTTTATTATTGATATACCTTTTTCTATTTGTTGCTGCAGGAGCATTCACCTGCCATGACATATTGCACCTTGCTTGAAAGTCTGTGCTTCATAATTTTAATATACATGAGTAATATTCCATATTATATTTCATTCTGTTTCTTATTTTTAAAAACACTCAGCACTATGCCTCTAAAGTCAGTCCATATTGTTATGTCAACAGCGAATCTGTTTCTACTGCTGCAAAACACTTTACCTATTCACTTGCCTGTTGCTGGAGACTCATTTTGCTTCCTCAAATAACATACATTTCCCCTTATGGTCCTAAAAGAAAATTCAGTTGGGATATATGTCCAGGACTAGAATTTCTAGGTCCTTTAGGGCTACTGGTGTAAAATGATATCTTATTACTTTAATTGGCTTTTCTCCTGATTACTAATGACTTTGGGCTTTTCATATGTGCATTATTTCTGAGTAATAAATTATCTTAAAAATTAACATCTTAAAGCAACAAGCATTTATTATTTCCCAGGTTCTGCAGGTCAGGAATTTGGTAGCATCTTAGCTAAGTTGTTTTTGGTAGCATCGTAGCTGGGTTGCTGTGGCTCAGAGTTGCTCAAAGGTTACAGTCAAGAGATTGGCTTTGGTCATCTTATGTCTTGGCTGGGGTTGGAAGATTCATATCCTGGATGGCTGTCTCATGTAGCTTTTGGCAGAAGACCTCAGTGTGGCAGGAGGCCTCAGTGCCTCACCATATGGCCCTTTCCATAGGACTGATTGAATGTTCTCATTACATGGCACCCGCCTTTCTCTGGAGCAAGCAACCCAAGAGAGGACAAGACAACAGCATGAATGCATCAGACCCATGGAAAAATCCCAGAATTTGCCCTTTGTAAAGCTGATGTGAAGAATGCTGGAGAGAAATGGATTAAAAAACAAAAACTGTTAATCTAGTGACTACAATGTTGAATCAAGTAAAAAAATTATCCTATCAAAATACATGCTAACGCATGAGAGAAGTATGACCGACAATAACTCACACTACTACTGTTTTAATACAAGGCACAGTATCTGTTGCTGTACTAGTCAGCTCCATATAAATACTACAACTACCAGCAGCGAGCTGACTTGATGAAATGTGATGACTGTAGTTGCTGGGCAACGTGTTACATTTGGCCATGACAATATAAGCAAGAAGTATGTGACATGCTGTCCTCATAGGAGATGATGGTCTTCTGAACACAAACTTCATCAGTATTTTAAGGGTACTAGTAGAGCAATTGCAGTGATCCACAATGATAAATTTCCGATGAAGTTGTGCATGGAAGGGTGAAGCTGAGAATTAAGGAAAACTAGAGTGATCAAGATGAGGGCCTCCATTATGGAGCTAAAACAGATCCCTAGGACAAGGGGAGCTGGAGCCGTTCCTGGCTTTTTCCTGAGAATTAACTCTGTCACTGTAGAGTGATTTCCTGCCGCCATTCTCCTGATGGAGCTAGGAATGAGCATCTCCACCGGCTGAGCTGTTTCCTGCATTTCTTTTCTTTCTTTTTTTTTTTTGAGACGGAGTTTCGCTCTTGTTACCCAGGCTGGAGTGCAATGGCGCCATCTTGGCTCACCGCAACCTCCGCCTCCTGGGTTCAGGCAATTCTCCTGCCTCAGCCTCCTGAGTAGCTGGGATTACAGGCATGCGCCACCATGCCCAGCTGATTTTTTGTAGTTTTTTAGTAGAGACGGGGTTTCACCGTGTTGACCAGGATGGTCTCGATCTCTTGACCTAGTGATCCACCCGCCTCGGCCTCCCAAAGTGCTGGGATTACATGTTTCCTGCATTTCACTCATGCCATTACTGCTAATGTTCTCCAGGAGTCAGACCAGCCACAGAATGTTCCAGAGATTAAACTGGTTAGAATAAATGGGTTAGACCTGGTGTTTTCACTGCCTATACACTTTTCACATATTTAAATATAAAAATTTTTATGTTTTACTTCTTGGGTTTGGATGCTTACTTTGCTTCTGCAATTTAATCTCCCTTTTTGTATAAGCAATCCCAAAATATTCACTAGATTTTGACAATATAAAACTGACATTATTCCAAATCTAGAGAGTACAGTGTCGTGTGGTTAAACTACTTACTGAGTGACAAGTCATTTCCTTATCTGTAGAATGAAGAGTAACAATGTCAACTCCCAACGTATGTTGTAAGCATAAAGGGGGATGATGTGTGTGAAAATATTTTTCCAATACTCAGTTGCTATAGAAACATAAGTTGCCCTCAAGCATCTAAAAATCATCCTTAGTTTTTCCCTGGACTTGAAACTCTATGATCTAACATTGTCGGTGTCTTTTCACTTTGGGGAGGTCAGTTAGCAGCAAAATTGGAGGGAAGTTGATGGCGTGAAAATGTCATATGGTGTGGTTCCTGAGAAATCATTTCAAAAAGAAGTACAATCTGCACCCTGACAGGCCATGCATATCAATATTAATGGAGCTCAATGAATTGAATTTTAATGCACACAGATGTGAAAGTTAGAAGACCAAGAAGAAACATTGCTATAGGTGTCTGCATGTGCCATGTCTGTGGTATTGGCACAATGTAACCAAAGAAGAAAGAAAAGAATAAAGAATTGTACACATCCATAAAAGCATACATGTTATCACAGTTATGTATTTGTGAAAAATTATATATATGTTTGTGGGGATATGTATTGAAAATGAAAGAAAATATGAAAATAAATAGGATATACCACTTTGTGTATTTATGCCAATAAGTAGGTTTGCTTCGCATATGAAATTGAATCCAATAAACTTGTAGTTGGGCTTAAGCCATGTGGTTGTGGAAAAGCCAGCATCTATGACTCTAGACAGGAAGTTGTGTTCTGCCACAGAGGATTAATTAATGTCAACTGAGAATTTTGTTGTTTAGTTGGGCAAGCTAGACTTCAAATGTAGTTTATCCTGAGTAAAATAAAGGAACTAAGAAAAATAGGTAAGGTCTATTCCCTCCTATGCTCAGAGGAGCTCAGGAAAATTCAGGTTAGGTCAAGGTTAGAAGTAGGTGGAACTAGAAATAGAATATAACATGCTCACAAAAGCAAAGTAATTTGAACTGGCTTATCTTCCTCTGTGTGCCCTTTACATTGAAGTCCCAAAAAGTCTTCATGTCCTTGACTTCCTCTTCCCATTTCACATTTTACCCCTGCAAAATCTCAACTGCTCTCATTGCTTCACCATTTTTCTAGTTTTTAGCTTTGATTCCCAAATCACTGTTTATTAGTTTTCCATTTTTAGGGTCAACCCATGGTTAGGGCAGAAAGGCTTGTAGCTGATGATAATTGTATGCTGCCGGCCAAGAGGACTGCTAGAGGAATCTTGGGATATTTAAGACAAAAATGCAGGTTAAAGTTTGGTCTTTAAAAAGCAATGCTTTTAAAATTATACAACTCTTAGAAGAAAACACAGGAATAAGTTTTTCTGACCTTGGATTTGGCAGTGGATTCTTAGATACAACACCCAAAGCAGGAGCAACAAAACTCAAAATAGATAAATTAGACTTTTTCGAAATTGAGTACTTTTTTGTGCATTCAAAGGACACTAATCAAGAAAGTGAAAAAGCAGTCTACAAAATGGGAGAATATATTTGGAAGTTATATATCTGATAAGAGTCTAGGATCCAGAATATATAAATAATTCTTAAAATTCAACAACGAAAGACAATTTAATTAAATGGGGAAAGGGCTTGACCAAATATTTCTCCAAAGCAAATATATAAATGGCTAACAAGCACATGGAAAAGTGCTCAACATCATTAGCCATCAAGGAACACAAATTAAACCTACAATGAGATGTCACTTTACATCCAGTAGGATAACTATAATAAAAAGGTGGACAATTGTTGCTGAGGATGTGGAGAAACTGGAACTCATTATACAATGGTACAGCTATTGTGGAAAATTTTGGCTGTCACTCAACAAGTTAAACATGTGACCCAGTGAGTCCATTCCTAAGGATATATCCAAGAGTATTAAAATATAAGCTTACACAAGAACGTAAATATTCCTGGTAGCATTATTCATAATAGCCACAGAGTGCAAACAGCCCAAATGTCCATTAACTGACGAATGGATCAACAAAATGTGGTATTTCCATGCAATGGAATGTTATTCAACCATAAAAAGTAATGAAGTACTGATACATATTACAACACAGAAAATGTTAAGTGAAAGAAGCCAGTTGCAAAAGGCTGTATATCTATATCTATATCTATCTACCTACCTATCTATGATTCCACTTACATGAACTGATCCAAATAGGAAAATCTATAGAGATAGAAAGTAGATCAGTGTTTGTCAGAAGCTGGGGGAAGAGAGGAAGTGGGAGTGATTGCTAATGTGTGCAGGGTTTCTTTTTGGGATGGTGAAAATATTCTGAGTTAGATGGTGGTAAAAGTCACAAAACCTTACGAATATACTAAAAAGTACTGAATTGTGCATGTTAAAATGATGAGTTTCACAGTATGTGAATTATGTCTCAATTTTTAAAAAAGCAATTGCTATCATTGTATCACTGGATTTTACACCGTCTTCTGACACATACATACAAACACATATACGTTTATTTTTTATTTATTTTTGCTATTCAGATAGAAAGCTGTAGAAGAAATGCATAACTTGTAAGAGCAAATAGGACCTTTCTTTTGAGAAAATTGTTTGTTGTGATTGGATTATTCCTACAGAGAAGTGATTTGCAAAAGGGGGTGATTTTGCCCCAAAGGAATTCTTGGCACTGTCTGGAGACATTTTTTACCTGGGGTTGCAGCATATTACGGGCATCTAGGGGCCAGACATGCTGCTAAGTATCTTACAATGCACAAGACAGCCCTTCAAAACGAATTCTTGGCTCTCAAATGTTAATAGTGCCACGGTTGAGATTTTAAGGTAGTCCCCATGATCCCTGCCTTCTGGTAGTCATACCTTAATGTCATCTGCTCATTCTGAGTGTCGGTGGGCTTGTGACTTAAGGTTCATGACAATAGAATGCAAAGGCGATGGTATGGATGTGATCGTGTGTGTATGATTGTGTAAGAGTGTTAGTTCCCATTTTTCTGGAGTCTGTCTCTGTTGCTGGCTTTGAAGAAGCAAGCTTCTGTGATTCTTACAGCCACAAGAAACAGAATGCTGCCAACATGAGTGGGCTTGGAAGCAGATCTTTCCCTAGTCAAGCCTCCAGATGAGAACCCAGCCCTGGCAATCCCTTGATTGCAGTCTGGTGAAACCCTAAACAGAAGACCCAACTAAGCTGGACTTGGATCCCTGACCCATAGGAGCTGTGAGATAATGAATGTCTGTTGTTTCAAGCTCCTAAATTTGTGTAATTGTTACCCCAATTCAGGTAACTCCTTATAAAGAGTCCTAGACAAGATGGGTGGTTGGGTGATTGGACAAAATGACTCTATATTTCGCCAATCCTCTGATTTTGTGATTTTAAGATATGGATGAGGAAAGAAAGGTTCAATGCAGGTGAAAAAGCTATTTTCTCTCAAGTCTGAAGGATTATATAATACAACAATTCAGAGTAGTTAAAGATAGTGAGTGAAGTAACCTAGCTAAAAGGTATTAGTATTTCTGGGAATCTTTATTTAATATTTATTGTTGAAAAGTGTCCTTTGTTATGTGCACATAATAGGAACAGAATGATATGAAAAATAAACAGTCTATATAAAGAGGAATTTTTCTGAAAATAAAAATATGACAGGTAAAGTTCTAATTCCAAGGTATTAGTATTTCTGGGAATCTTTATTTAATATTTATTGTTGAAAAGTGTCCTTTGTTATGTGCACATAATAGGAACAGAGTGATATGAAAAATAAACAGTCTATATAAATAGGAATTTTTCTGAAAATAAAAATATGACAGGCAAAGTTCTAATTCCAATAGAAAGCCTACAAAGTGAAGTTGATAAAAGTCTCCTAGGGAAATGAACAAAAATTAAAAAAAATGGAAACTGGGAGGGGAGGTTGAATCTGTCAATAACATGGATTCCAGAAAGAAAAAGAAACAGAAATAGTGAATGGGAAGAAAATAATAATTAAGAAAATTTCCTAGGGTTGAAAGTTTTTTCCCCCAGTTTAAGAACTCACTGAATATACTGTATTCATAAGCATTCAATAAGTAAGAAAAAGAGATCATACATCATTGAGAGATTTTTAGAACACTCTGGAGAAGAGAATATATTGAAAGCTTCCAGGGAGAGAGAAAAATATTACATACAAATAGAGCTTCCAGATCAAATACAGGGTACCCAATTAAATTTGTTTTTTAAATAAACATGAATAAATTTTAAGTATATCCCAAATACTTCCTGGGACATATTTATACTAATAATATTTTGTTACCTGAAAGCCAAATTTAACTGAGTATTATGTATTTCTATTTGTTAGATTTGACAGTTCTGCACATAAGAGAAATGAGAATGGAATTCAAAATCTGAATGGCAATCGTGATTACTAAAATAAAAGACAACAGAGGAATCCTTTCAATGTTCCATGGCAAAAATTATTCTTAATGTTTTTAAGTATAAGGGTTAGAACTAAACATATGTTCAAAAATAAGAACTGAAAAAATTATCTCCCACCTTCCTTCTCTGCATTCTCCTCCTCCTCCTCCTCCTTTTTTTTCTTTAAGGGAGCTTTTGAATAAAGTGTTCTAGCAAAACAAAGGTCTGATTCTAAACCAAGGCATGGAATCCAGAAAAGAGCAGATCCAACCCAACAGTGCAGCAAAAGGGAGTTGCAGGATGACAGCTGTGCTTCAAGCCTGGAGAGCAATCCAGGTGGGAATAGGAAAAGGGAATCCTCCAGGCGAAAATGAAATTGACATATTGTTGCATGTGTTTGTGCTTTTGGGAAATAATATTGATGGGTACTTGACAGTTATAATGGAGTGTGTGGAAATATTAAGAAGCAGCACATAGAAAGTTATGAGGACAATATTTACTCTGGGAAAAAGATAATAGAACAAGTTAAAAAAATCCCCACATACAGTAGACATTTAGTGTTGAGAAATGAATATTGTGATTTATCTATATTGGGAAGATAAGAGAGAAAGTTTAGGGATGGGGGACATAAGAGAACTAAATTCCAATCACATCTAATTGGTAGCAATTCTTTTAGCAAAAAATTATTGAAGACCAGGTGCGGTGGCTCATGCCTGTAATCCCAGCACCTTGGGAAGCTGAGGCCTGTAGATCACTTGAGGTCAGGAGTTCGAGACCAACCTGGGCAACATGGTGAAGCCCCATGTCTACTAAAAGTACAAAATTAGCTGGGCATGGTGGCAGAAGCCTATAGTCCCAGTTACTTGGGAGGCTGAGGCAGGAGGATTGCTGGAACCTGGAAGGTGAAGGTTGCAGTGAGCCAAGATTGCACAACTGCACTCCAGTCTGGGTGACAGAGTGAGACTCCATCTTAATAAAATAAAATAAAATAAAATAACATACAATAAATAATTGAATAATTATTATGAGTTAGCTACTATTCTGGACCATAAACCAATCATGTCTAAATTAGATGAATCAGCAAATAGCACTGTAAGCATGCTATTTAGAAACCTTGCTTCTGATCTTTTCTGTGTGAGCCTGAGAAAAGACCATTTGAAGCCTAAGGTTTCTTAAGCTACAAATTTTAAATTATTACAAGTGGCTTCCTCATAGGATTGTGAGGTTTAAATTAGTACAGTGCCTAGTAAATAGGAAACATTCAATATATTTTAACTACTGTGATTATTATTATCATTCACGTGTTCACATCATGTGTCTAACCAGGCACTATTATCTTCCTAGTAACAAAGTATTCATATTTCAGACATGTATTCTAGAAGCATGGATCCTCACTGTTTGGTTCCTAATATGGAAATAATGTAAATTTTAGCTATGATAGTTGCTTAACTTATATAATTAATGATACTTCATAATTCAGTAGAGTTTGGGCATTCCTTTCACACATTTAAATCATTGAATTCTCATATGTATTTTGGGGACAGGTGATATTTCTTAGCTAGAATTATGCTTTTTGTTGGTGAAGAAGTCGAATTGCAGATTAAGAGATTTGCCCAAGGTCACAGAGGTAATGGAGATGACTTGGAACATGAGCCTGAAGAGCCTGAGCTTGTTGTCTTGCCTCGCCTCTAGTTCAGTGGTTCTTAACTTGTGGTCTTCAGACTAGCATCATCAGCACTGCCCGGGAACTTGTCACACACATTCTTGGGCTTCACCCACAGACCTACTGAATCAAAAACTCTGCAGATGGGGTCAAGAAATCTGAGTTTTAACAACTTTTCTAGGCAGCTCGAATGCATATTAACATTTGAGAACTAATCCTCTAGTTTGCAGCCTCATATCTGTGCACCTGTGTCTCTTAGGCATGGTAATTGCATGAGCTTTACTCTTTTAGAAATATTATTATTATTTTCTTCTTTTTAGTACAGTTGTAAGAGGGCCTACCTGGTGACCTGAAAGGCAAGTGCTTCTACTCTTGTTACTCTTGATTGTCTAGCATAGGGAAAAAGAAGAATCCTGTATTTCTTTTTTTTTTTTTTGCATTTTCTAGGGGCTGAGGTGGGAGAACCCCTCGAACCCTGGAGGTTGAGGCTACAGTGAGCCAAGATCGCACGACTATACCACTCCAGTGTGGGTGGCAGATTGAGACCTTGTGAAAAAAAAATAAGAAAAGGAAAGAAAACAAAACACATAAAACATACAGTTTTATTTTATTTCACTTATCCTCCCTACCCCCACACCCAGTAACAATACCTATCCTATGTTCCTTCTTAGGTGTGGGAAAATTTCTTTAAGCTTTATGTTGTGGTAGTAAAGACAGAGAAAGCATATTACATCACACTGGTGCCAGAAATAGCACCATTAATTTATCATTATAATTCTTTGAGTTTAGGCATTATTATCTTTATTTTAAGTTAAGGGATTTGAAGTCCAGAGAGGCTAAAGAAATTTATCACTGTGTTCAGCTAGGATGTGGCAGAGCCAGCATTTTTACTGAGATCAGTCTGATTCCAGTTTATTGTCTGAATACTTAGTAGTAATATAATTTGTCATCCAAGTGGGATACAAAGGGGGTTGATTTTAGAGTGATATCAGCAAAAATGGCAGAGTAGGGAACTCCAAAACTCTTTTTTGCACCCACAAAAGCAACAAATAAACTACTAAAAACTTGCAGAATCAACTTGCTTAGAATTATGAATACTAGTAAAAGAAAACTTGCATCAACCAAGGGAACACCTAAGGAAAAAAAGCTGAAGTTCATAAGAGAGCTTGGTGGCATTTTAACTTATCCTGGGGGCTTCTCCAGCTCTTACCTAGTTGGCAGCAGTCTTGAAGACAGGAGTCCACATTCCTGTCACAAGTACCCAGTACCTGAGTTAGTAAAACAGACCATATTCTCAAAAAATTGAGATTAAAAAAAATTGTAGACACTTATGGTGTGCAACATGATTTTTGACATACATATCATATTGAAATAATTACTATCATAACCAGCTTACCAGATCCATGATCTCACATAGTTACCTTTGTGTGTGTGGGTGTGTGGTAAGAGCACCAAAAATTCTTTTTTGGAAAATTTTCCAGTATACAATATTATTAACTGTAGTTCTCATGCTACAGAGAACTAGATTTATTAGATCTCTAGATTATTCATGGTACATAACTGCAACTTTGTACCTTTTGACACAAATTTTTCCACTGTTCCCCACCTGCTGCTGGTAACCACTGTTCTTTTTTGCTTCTATATGTTTGACATTTTTTTAGATTCTACATATAAGAGAGATTGTGTGCAATATTTTTCCTTCTGCATCTAGCTTATTTCACTTAGCATAACATCCTCTAGATTCGTGTTCATTCATGTTTCCTCAAAGGGCAGAATCTCCTTTTTTAAAGCTAAATAATACTCATTCTTGTGTGTGTGTGTGTGTGTGTGTGTGTGTGTGTGTGTGTATTACAGCTTCTTTATCCACTCATCCATCCACGGATGATTTAAAAAAAAATTGATGTTTGTTTTGGCTTCCCCGGTGGCTCTTTGAAAGATCAGCTCAAGGGATTTGCCTGTATCCTGCCTAACCTGGGACTCTCCCAGGGCTAAGGTGGCTTTGTAGGTGCCAAATAGGAGTACAGAAGTGGGGCTTCTTATAAATATTCAAAGGCAAATGTAGTAGACACAGTCAAAAGCAAGAGATAACAACTGGGACAAAAAATAGACGAACCAAAAGCCTGGCATAGTAAACTGAGAATGAGATGCTTTAGGAAATACGAACTTTGAAAAGCTCCCATGTATTCCTGGGAACCTAGAAGGTCACATGCATGCTTAGGGCTGAACACTACTCAGAAAAGATCTGAGAAGGCGCTATCTCTAAGATCTCACCTTTGGCTGACATTCACGTAGTATTATTTATAATCGCCAAAAAGTAGAAATAATCCAAATGACCATAAACTGATGAAAAGGTAAATAAAATGCATATACACAGAATATAATATTATTCCGCCATACAAATGGAGTGCCATACCGATATATGCCACAATCTGGGTGAGCCTTGGAAACATTATGCTAAGTGAAAAAAGCCAGACACAAAAGGAGGTTGTATAAATTTATTTATCTGAAATGTCCTGAATAGCCACATCAGTACAGATGGAAAGCCAATTAGTGGTTTCCAGGGGCTGGAAGTAGGAAGGAATAGGGGCGTTTGCTAGGTATGAGGTTTCTGTTTGGGGGTTATAAAATATTCTGGTACAAAAATGTGGTGATGGTTGCAGAGCATTGTGAATGTACTAAACGCCATGGTATGTATACTTTAAAAGGCCTAAAATGGTGAATTTTATCTCAAGAAAAATAAAAATAAAAATAAACAAAAAGGCAATACATTAATTTTTGAGATGCATTTGAAATGAAGCCTCCATGGCCACAGTCTCTGAAGTGACACCTCCTCAGAGGAACTTGCACTAGTGTTGCATCATCCAGACAAGAATCCTCAAAAGTTCTTAGAGAAAAGTCAACTCTTAATGCATCCCTGAGGTCTTATTTGCTTTTGAGTCTCAAGGAGATTCTGCCTTATGGGGCTTATTTGATGTTCATAATGAATTGTTTTCTCTAGTTGTAAATTTTGTGTAGTGGGATTGAGAACAAGGAATGGGATTTATTAATAACACTGAAGGATGTGGCAGCATTCTCACTGAAAATCTACACATGAGGCATTGTTACTGCCGAGCCTTGGTTGAATATGGGCCGAGGAGGAAGATAAGCAATAATAAGTTTGTGCCTATACTCATAACCATAATTAGGCCTTGCTAGGAAGAACATGGGCTTTGTCCTTTGTGTTATAATTTTATAGCTTCTCCATGAGGGCTCTATCCCTTAACTCTGACCGGAAACATCTATAACCCATCTGCTAACTGAGATTTCAATTTCTCCAAATAGAAATTTATTGCTTTGGGTAAAATGCCTGTCCTCATTAAAACATAAATTATTTAAAATACAAATATAATATTAATATACTATACATTCCTAATACAAAAAAATAAGAAATGTGGACTACAGGTGGTCATATACCAAGTTTATTAGTCCCTGAAAGACTGAGTGTTATGAGATCCCTTTCTGAAGCTGAGTACCTTTGTATGGAATTGAGAGCAGCCATAGCTGGGTGTCTAAGGAAGAGAATTGGTTGTTCACAGTTACCTTCATTATATTACTTGTGATTTCTTAAAATGCTCAGATATTTTGCTCATCTAAACTCTCAGTATGTCCAAATTTTTCTCCCTTTAGATCTGGTGGTTTGGATTTAGACATAGTTACTAAGATGTCTGATAAAATTTATTGCCTGAGACAGATGTTTCATTTAGCCATGATTACTCAATAGTACATTAGGGTTGCTAATATTATTGCGAAAAACTCTGATCATCTTTCTGAAGTCTTTGAACAAATATCACCTTCACAATGAGGCCTAACCTCACTACTTGATTGAAAACTGCAACCTATATCCCTGCTCTATCATTTTTCCTTGATTTATTTTTAAGGATATTAAAAATTGGGAAAAATATTTTTTTATATTTACCCATACACTTATGATTTCAAGTACTCTTTGAGTTTACATTTAGTTCATATCTGCAAGGTTACTTTTTGCAATTTCAGGAACTCTCCCTGCTTCCAACTAGTACTGCTTCCAACTAGTATCTGTTTTCTTTTGCCTAGATGACTCCTTGTAACATCTCTTGTAGTGCAGTTGTTACTGAGCAAAAGGAGCTCTTTGCCCGATATGCTAGAAGCCAATACTATGACACCAGATTTTTGAGAAAAGAAAAGTTTTGTATTGTAAGTTGACTCACAAGGAGACAGGCATGTCAAGCTCAAATCTGTCTCCCCACGCTGACTTAAAGGTAGCATTTTTATTAGAAAAGGTACAGGGGGTGGATTTTGCGATTAGCAGGTGATGGGTGGAAGTAAAGGGGAGGTCTAGAAAGCCCTTGGGTATGTGCAATTGTTTCTTCTTGCTATATCATGGATCACATGTGCAAATTTGTGAGGCATTAGTATGAAGCATTTGGTAGAAATCCAGGCTGTGATGTCAGCAAACTCATTCTGCAAGAACTCCAGTCCGCCATATTGGTTCCAATCAATTTCAGCCAGTTTTTTCATCCCAGAGGTAGATGAAAGAGGGTTTTCACTGTTTTCAGCAGAGGGAGTTTAAGTGTTTCAGCAAGTTTTTTCTTTTCTTAACTGCTGTCTGCCAAACTCTAGAATTTCTGTTAGAGGTATCTTTAACTCATTGGGGCATGGTTTCACTTTCACTTGTATTAAGAAGTCTTTATTTTCCCCTTTAATTTTGAAAGATATTCCACTGAATATAGAATTACAGATTGACAATTTTTTTCTTTTTGCCCTTAAAAAGTTTCAAAAGAATGAAATCCTGTCATTTGCAACAACATGGATGTAACCGGAGGACATTATGTGAAATAAACCAGGTACAAGAAGATAAATAGCACATGTTCTCGCTTACATGTGGGAGCTAAACAAATTTAATCTCATGGAAATAAAGAATAAATTGATGGTTATCAGAGTCTAGAAAGGGGAGTGGGGGATAAAGAGGGGTTGCTTAATAGGTAGAAAATCACAGTTAGATGGAAGGAATAAGATCTAGTGTTTGGTAGCACCATAGGGAGACTATAATTTGCAATAATTTAACGCATATTTCAGAATAACTAGAAAAGTGGAATTGAATGTCCCAAACACAAAGAAACATTAAATGTTTGAGATGGTGGGTACTCCAGTTACCTTGATCATTTCACATTGTATGCTTGTATCAAAATATCACATATACTCCATAAATATGTACAACTGTTATGTATCTATAAAAATAAAAAATAATATTAAAAAAGATTTTTCATTATCTTCTTGTCTGCATCACTTCTGGTGAGAAATCTGCAGTAATTCTTACCTTTTTTCCCTTGGTATATAATGTGCTCTCCTCCTCCATCTCACGTCCCAGGTTGCTTTTAAAATTCTTTCTTTCTAATTGATACTCAGAAATTTAATAATGATGCACCTTTGCATGGTTTTATTTGTGCTTATTTTGCTCACAGATTCATTGACCTTCTTGGATCTGTGGGCATATAGTTTTCAGCTAACTTGAGAAATTTCAGCCACTACTTATTTATATGTTTTTTCTTTCCCCTTTTCTCCTGCAGGAACTCCAATTACAACTATGTTAAACTGCTTGATATTGATGTTGTTCCATAGGTCACTGAGGCTCTATTCAATTTTTGTGTCAGCCTTTTTTTCTCTCCCTGTTTCAATTTGGATAATTTCTATCACTGTATATTCAAGTACATTGATATTTTCTTCTGCAGCATCTGATGTTAATACAACCAAGTCATTATTTTTCTTTACATATATTATATGTTTTAACCTCTAGATGTTCCATTTGGTTATTTTTTGGTATCTTCTGCTTCTCTCAGCATCATGTTTACTTTTTAAAAATTATCGATCACATTGAACATATACTAGCTAGTTATAAAGCTCTAATTTGCCCCTTCCATCATCTCTGTCATTTCTGGGATGTTTTGTTGAGAAATTTCTTCAGGTTACAAGGTCACATTTTTATGTTTCTTCCATAACTAGTAATGTTCAATCAGACATGGACATAATAGATTTTATGTTGTTGAGTGCTGAATTTTGTTATATTCTTTTAAAGTGTGTTGGAAATTCTTTGGGAAGGCTTTTAAGCATCTTGAGGGTCAATTTGATCTTTTTGAAGTTTATTTTTAAGCTTAACTTAGGTATCAAGCCAAAGTCTCAAGCAGACCTCTACGCAGATTTGTGGGGTTCTTTTTTGCATGGCTCCCCCTTCTCATTTTCTGCTCCACAGATTCTTGCTACTCTGATCTCCCTAAACACATCTTTATCTTCAGTTCAGTGAGACTACCAAGCCCTTTTTGCTTCCCAATCTCTGCATTCCTGTTTGGAAATTGTCTCTAAGCAGAAATTCTCATTTGTTTTCCCTTTTCTTCCCCTGGAATAACAATCTTCTGCTACCTTTTGTCAATGTCTGAAGACAGTTGTTCTGCATATTTTCTTTTCTGGTTTTCTAATGATTTCGGGTAGGGGACAAGTCTGGACTCTGTTACTCCATAAAGATTAGAAGAGAAAGTCTCAACCCTCCTTTTCCTTGAAGTATCTTTCCTATCGTTTTAACCTGCATTTCTTGTATGAGAAACGTTGAATATATTTTTATAGATTCAAGAGCCATTAATATATCTATTTTCTCTGAAATCTCCTATGTCTTTTGCTCATTTTTGGGTTGTAGGTCTTTTTATTTTCAAATACTAGAAGCTGATTGTATTAAATATATTAGCTTTTTGTCAGAGATATAAATGCCATATAGATTTTTCTCATTTGTTATCTTTTGACTTTTCTTACAATTTTTTTTCCCAGGCAAAAAGTGTTTTCTAGAATGTAGTGACATTTATTAAAATTTTATTTATAGGCTCTAGGTTTTGAATAATTGTCTGCCAAATAATCTCTACTTTCAGGTTATAAATAACTTCATCTATGTTTCATTTTCCTTTCCAGAACTTGTATGAATTTAATTTTTACATTTGGATATATTTGCAATTTATGCTGTTTATGGTGAGATAAATAGATCTAATTTTATTATTTTTCATACAGCTATCCAGTTATACCCTCACCATTAAAAAAATGATAACCTATCCTTTCTCTATTGATTCTAGTTGCTACCTTCATCAAATATTGAACTAAATTTCTACTTCTTTTATATTCTGTTCCAATGGGTTACCATCCTATTCATGTGCTAATATTTTGTTTTAATTATAGAAGCTTTATATTGTTTTCATGTCTGTCAGAGTTAGCATCTACCAGTCATGAGCCCTCATGCCCCCAGGATTTTCCATGGTATTCTTGCCTGTTTATTCCTTCAGACAAACTTCATCATCAGTTGTTTTCCTTCA
>NW_016107315.1:20416752-20419128 GCF_001604975.1 Cebus imitator
AAAAAAAAAAAAAAAAAAAAAAAAAAACCCAAAAAACCAACCAACAAACAAAAAAACCCTCCTGCTGTATTTATTGAGATCATGTTACATTTACAAACAAACTTAGAACTAGCTGATACATTTTGGTGTTGAGTCTGGCAATGGGAGACCATGCTACACCGTTCTGTTTGTGTGTCCTTTAGATGTGCATATACTTTTAGTCATACAGGTTTTGTACATTTTTTGTTAGATTTTTGCTTAGAAATTTTATTTTCTATTGTAATGAAATCTACTGTGAAATGTTCTGCCAGGTTATTTTTTGTATATGAAGTACATTGATTTCTAATTTTATTCCTGCAATTTAGCTGGTATCGTTTTTAGTATTTTTCATGGATTCTTTGAAATTTCCGAATCAATAATAATAGAATCTGCCTATACAGATAGCTTTCCCTCTTCCTTTCTGATTCCTTTGCCTTTAATTTCTTTCTCTTGTCTAATTGCATTGGTTCCCTACTTTACAATATTAAGTAATAGAAGAGATAGTATTCATATTGGTCTAGTTCAGGTTTTAATGATGAGAGTATATCTAATATTTTTACCGTAAGAATGTTTTCCTATTTATCTTTAGAGTATGTCTATTAATTTCTATTTCACTGAATATTTAAAAACAATGAATGAACTATTGAAGGTATTGGTCAAATGCCCTTTCATGTGCTCTTAGTCCCACCCCCTCCCATCCTAAGTATTTCAAATCCTTAAATTTCATTCTTTCTTTCTTTTTTTTTCTTTAAATCTTTTTGTTTCCATTGGTTTTTTGGGAACAAGTGGTATTTGGTTATATGAGTAAGTTCTTTAATAATGATTTGTGAGGTTTTGGGGTACCCATCACTCAAGCAGTACACACTGAACCCAATTTGTAGTCTCTTATCCCTCACCCTCCTCCTACCCTTTCCCTCTAGTCCTGAAGGTCCATTCTTATGTCTTTGCATCCTCATGGCTTAACTCCCACTTATTAATGAGAACATATGATGTTTGCTTTTCCATTCCTGAGTTATTTCACTTCAAGTAATGGCCTCCAATTGCATCCAGGTCATTGCAAATGTCATTATTTCATTTCCTTTTATGGCTGAGTCATATTCCATGGCATATATATATGTCAAAATTTCTTTATCTACACGTAGATTGATGGGCATTTGGGATAGTTCCATATTTTTGCAATTGTAAATTGTGCTTCTTTAAGCATGCATGTGCAAGTATCTTTTTTCATATGACTTAATTTTCTCTGTAGATACCCAATAGTGGGATTGCTGGATCAAATGGTAGTTCTTTATTGCTTTAAGGAATCTCTGCATTATTTTCCATAATGGTTTACTAGTTTACATTCCCATCAGCACTACAGAAGTGTTCCCTTTTCACTGCATCCATACCAACATCTAAAAAAAAATTTTTTTTTTATTATGACCATTCTTTCAGGAGTAAGGTGTTATCACATTGTGGTTTTGCTTTGCATTTCCCTGATCATTAGCAATGTTGAACATTTTTTCATATGTTTGTGGGCCATTTGTGTATTTTCTTTTGAGAATTGTCTATTCATGTCCTTAGCCCACTTTTTGATGGGGTTGTTTGTTTTTTTCTTGCTAATTTGAGTTCCTTGTAGATTCTGGATATTTGTCTTTGTTGAATGTATAGATCGTGAAGATTTTCTCCCACTTTGTGAGTGGTCTGTTTACTCTGCTGACTGTTCCTTTTGCTGTACAGAAGCTTTTTAGTTTAATTAAGTCCCACCTATTTATCTTTGTTTTTGTTGCATTTGCTTTTGGGTTCTTGGTCATGAAGTCTTTGCCTAAGTCAATGTATAGAAAGGTTTTTCCAATGTTATCTTCTAGAATTTTCATAGTTTCAAACAGTTTTAGGTCTCAGATTTAAGTCCTTGATCCATCTTTGATGAGGATCCAGTTTCATCCTCCTACATGTGGCTTGCCAATTATCCCAGCACTATTTGTTGAATAGGGTGTCCTTCCCCACTTTATGTTTTTGTTCGCTTTGTTGAAGATCAGTTGACTCTAAGTACTTGGCTTTATTTCTGGGTTCTCTGTTCTGTTCCATTGGTCTATGTGCCTCTTTTTATACCAGTACCATACTGGCTTGGTAACTGTGGCCTTAAAGTATAATTTGAAGTCAGCTAATGTGATGGCTCCAAATTTGTTCTTTTTGCTTAGCCTTGGTTTGGTTATGCAGGCTCTTTTTGGTTCCATATGAATTTTAGGTCAAATCCTCACATTTTCATTTTTTTTCTTGTACTGCGAATGTTCTGTTTTTACTAATTTTTTAAGAAATTAAAAAAGTTTTGGGCCGGGCGCAGTGGCTCAAGCCTGTAATCCCAGCACTTTGGGAGGC
>NW_016107315.1:20419697-20444128 GCF_001604975.1 Cebus imitator
GGGTTTCACCATGTTGACCAGGATGGTCTCGATCTCTTGACCTCGTGATCCACCCGCCTCGGCCTCCCAAAGTGCTGGGATTACAGGCTTGAGCCACTGCGCCCGGCTTCAATTTTATTTTTTTATTTTGTAGAGATGGGGTCTCTGTCACTATGTTGTCCATCCTGGTCTTGAATTCCTGGGCTCAAGCAATCTTCCTGCCTTGGCCTCCCAAAGTATTGGAATTCCGGATGTGAGGCACTATGCCTGGCCTATCTCTCTTATGTTATTGCAAAAAATTTTAAAATGTTTTGTATATTTCTCTTCCTGTCAACATTCAAGTGCTGGTGCTAACTTTTCACTGTTATACCATTTTTTCTCTCTTCATATGCAGCGCAACTTCCCTGTAAAGATGTACTTGGATGTCAAATCTAGGTTTCCTACAGTTTAGAACTTGCATAATTGTCAGGCTTTCCCTGGGCCAGAGAGCTACTGAGAATGTTTGTTACTCTGCTTGAGTTTTAGGCATGCTGCCACCAGGTGGCAGCAGCAGAAAAAGTCATCCTGTCTGAACTGACATTAAATGCATTTAGGCCTGTGCTGATTTTTAAATACTATCTTCTCTTTTTATGGGAAGAAAAAAAAATGTATATATATATATATTTTTACTTTTGAGATATATATATATATATATATATATATATATTTAAATATTCCCGAAAGTAATTAGACACAGCTTCTTACAAAGACTTTTTTTACTTAATAAGGAGAATATATCTACACACATATACATAGTATACAAATATATTTATATATGATGTATATATTTGTTTTAAGAAGTAAATTCTAGCAAGCACTAAGGCATTATTCAATAAATTTATTCTAAAGAAAACAAAAAAATACTGGGCATTAGTCTTTATTTTCTATTTTACTTAGAATTGCAGAAAGTACAAGAGCATTAAATGTTTTTTGACTAAAAGGATGATGCATTCGTGTAGAGGGCTTCTGCTTTTCTGAAAATAACAGCGAGTGTATGGCCAATTTGAACCTCTAAAAAGAAGAAAAACGTCACATGCTTATGGTGTGACTCTTCCCTGCTGACTTCAATGGCACAATATTACCCCCCAGAACCAACAGCAAAATGAGCAGCTTTTCCTCTCTACTTCATATAAACTGATTTTAAGCTCTCTCAAGGGCACTACCTGCCATTACTGAAGAAAACAGAGATCTTAGTAGCGTTGGATAATTTTATATAATTTAATTGAAGATGCCGATGTGAAAAAGGCTTTGTCATGTATAGAATGTAAAAACCCTGCCCAATTGTCAGCTCCACAAATTGTGTTACTGAATTTCGGCCATTTTTGTGGAGAGCTAGCCTAAGCATTTCCACTTAGCATCAACCCTGGGCCCCAGAACCAAATGGGGGAGGGAGACAGAGTAGCCACCTCCTTTCATTGCTCTCATTGCCGAAGCAATATCGAACATGAAGACTGTTAAAATTGCTACCTGTGTAAACTCAAAGGACATAATTTCTTGTTTTCTGTAGTAACTCTAGGAACTAACTGAGGGAGCCTTCTCTGGATTTTTACCGAGGCCTCTGAAATATGCAAAAGAAAACTCAAAGCTGTTAGGTTGAGAATTCTCTGGTTGCTCTTGACTTGAGACACACTTTGGATATTTACCCCCGCAATTGCAGCAGGGCTCCCAGAAGCAGATCCAAACTCTGACTAGCAGAGAGAAACAGCTAGGCTAAGGGGGAAAAAAAGTCTTTCTAAGAAGCTGTGTCTTAAAGTTTCTTAATTACTTTTGGGATGTATTAAAAAAAATTAATACATCCCAGAAGTAACGTAGCACAGTACTGAACTACGGCAGAACTTTGTAAGCAAGTATTTTACATGTCACAAGAAGGAGACTTGCTGTCATTGGGGAAGTGATTGCCCCTTCAGTGACTGAACCCAAAGCAGACCAGCATGTGTAATGGGATTCCTAACTCTTCAGTGCCTCAGGAAGGTAAAGAGTGGGAGGAGCCCTTTCTCTTGTCCTTTTTCCCACTAGGCTCATCCCCCAGAAGGAACAGCGACTCCTGACTCTTGAAGCTGGGAAACAGTACTGGTTAAGTATGGCTGAGCCCCCTGAGCATTCTCATATTGGGATCGCCCTGACCTCAGGAGTCTCTTTCTTCCTATTGTAAGCGCTCTCCTTTCATAAAGAAGAGCTGCAGTTGCCATCTCTGCTTGTGTCTAGGTTTGTAAAATTAATCTAGGGAAGCAGAGAGAGAATTAGGGAGTCCTGTTGTGGCTGTAGCTCTAAGCTATGCCCTTCTATGAACGTCATCAGTGTTCAGGCTGATCTTCATCTCTTTCTATCTGGCTTCTATGTCTTCTTTCTCAATTCTCGCAGTGTGGAGGGGAGGATGATTAATAATCACCTATAACCTCTTTTATCAGTCCAGGTTCTCCAGAGAAACAGAGCCCTATCTATATGTATCTCTAGATATCTATATCTATATAGCTATACAGATGTACTATATAGATAGATGATATATCTGCAGGGAGCTGTGTTTTATGGAATTGGCTCACATGATTTTGGGGACTGGAAAATATAAAATTTGTAGGGTAGGGACAGCCTGGAAGTTCAGGTAAGAATTGATGTTGTAGTTTTGAATCTCAAATTCACAGGGCAGGCCAGCAGGCTGGAAACTCTGGTAGATTTCTGTTACAGTCTTAAGGCAGAATTCCTTCTCTGGAAACTCCTTTGCCCTTAGGCCTCCAATGGATTGATGAAGCCTGCTACATGATAGTCTGCTATAATCTGCTTTACTTAAAGTCATCTGACCATAAATGTTAATCACAGATATAATTCATATCCACAGTAACATCTAGACTAATGTTTGCTCAAACAGCTGGATTCCATAACACAGCTGAGCTGATACATAAAGTTAACCATCACAGTTTAGCCCTTGTTTACTCGACATCCACACACATTTTCTTGCACTTAATGTCCTGATAAAGGTAATAACACAGCTGTTCTTCCATCTAACATGATACAAAGTGACACGTAAGTTAACAGTTGTGCCACTGTTCCCCACAGCGCTCCTATTTCACTTTTCCACACATGCAGTGATTTATCCATATCACCTAGCCTTCCCTAAATATATGCGGGTTTTTTGTGCCTCCATATCTTTTTTTTTATATTGTCTTCTCTGCCTACAAAACCCTCTCCCATTCTTTTCTGGTCATTTTCTATTCATCATTCAGGATTCATAGCAATGAGTTTTTCATGTATCATAAATCTGACCATGTATTTCTATAGTTACAGTGTTAAAAAAATAGGACATGGTTTCTGAATAAAGATTGAATACAAAATAAATAAAGATATGGCCAGTTTCCTGTCATTAAAGCAAAGCTATAATGATTTAAAAACAAAGTACCATAAAATAAATCTTGTAAAATGAACAATGAGCTATTCTTGTATTGATTACATAAAGAATTTTAACAGATAAGGTGTGTGGTATCTCTGTGTGTGCCTGTGTGTCACATAGAGAGAGGTCTCTGCTATAACAGTGAATG
Organism: Cebus imitator; assembly: GCF_001604975.1. Classification (NCBI taxonomy): domain Eukaryota; kingdom Metazoa; phylum Chordata; class Mammalia; order Primates; family Cebidae; genus Cebus; species Cebus imitator. The sequence goes on from NW_016107315.1 coordinate 20,423,246, forward strand.
TTTAAAATACAAATGCTAACTATGCCACATGGGTAACACTTAAATAGTAATTATGTCATTCACTTTGTTAGATTTTGGTAATAATTTTGGGAATAAACTAAATTATTTTAAGAATCTTCTCAGTAAATCTTGAGCTGATACAAATATAGATATCTATATAGCAAGCATGTGTATTTATAGTTGTTTTGCTGACATTAGAGCATTAGTATTTGGGTTAGTCTCTTAAAATAGAGTTCTCATAAGACAAATCGGCTACAGATTTCCTCACACTCTTTACCAGGGATGTCGGTCTCTGGATCTGGTCTGTTCGTACATTTTTTGTTTTGTTTTGCCTTACTACACCAACAAAAAGAGTCTGGAAGAGAAAAACAAGAATAAACGCAGCATGAGTATGATGTGGAAAAGGAAGGGAAAAGCTGTTTCCACTTTACCAGGAGAAGGGGGCTGGTTCATGGCCCGTCACAGGCGCCTGAGAGGGCTGCCGTGCTGTCGGACGCTCTTCTCGCTCCCTGTCATTTCCCTCAGATGCACCATCTGGCCAGCTCCTGTTATAACCAGCAATGGCTCTTAGCTGCGAAAAAATAGAATCTGACTCTGGTGAACTCCAGCAGGAAAGGAGTGCACTGAAAAGATATAGGACAACTAGATGATTAGAGATCCAGGGGAGCCAGGTGGCCAGAATCCCAGCTGAGGTCATAAGTGAGGCCTGCATTGGTTTAAGTAGCCCTGGTCTCTGGCCGCCTGATAGCACCACACAACACAGCTGGTTGCTAGTGGTTGCCATCTTTGTGTTTTCCATTACGGACCTGTATCTTAGTCCATTTTGTGTTGCTATAACACAAATGGATAATCACACCTGCAGCTAGATCACTTACACAAAAAAGAGGTTTACTTAGCTCCCAGTTCTGCAGGCTAAGCAGTATGAGATGCAAGGCACTGGCATCTGCTTAGAGTCTGGTGAGGGCTTTTCATACTAGGTCATAACATGGCAGAGAAGTTCAAAGACAGAGGTAAAGAGGCAAACTCCAAGGGCCGTCTTGCCTTATAAGAATCCACTCTCGGGGGAACAAATTCATTCCTATGAGAACTAATCCAGTCTCGCCAAAGCAAGAACGAACTCACTGCCGCAGAAGGACACCGAGTCACTCATGAGGGATCCGCCCCCATGACGCAAACGCCTCCCAGCCCACAGCCCAACACCACTACAGTGGGGATCAAATTTCAACATGAGTGTTGGCAGGGACAAAGAAACCATAGCAACCTGAAATTATCTTTGTTTCTTTGCAACACTTGCTCCAGAAGTAAAGTCCTGAGTGGGAGCATCTAGTTGGCTGAGGTCGAATGTTCCTGTTACCTTCAACAGAGGGCATATTCAGAAATGGCTCTGGCCTTAGCAGCTGCCAGGTGAGAAAATTTCAATAAAGACTTGAACAAAGGCAGATTCTCCCAACAGAAAAGTGGGTTCTGATGCTGAGAAGCCAAATACCGACCACACTCCCTTATCCTTCAGGAGCCTGAATTTCACTTCCTCAGAGAGCCTATTCCCGACTTTGGAGACTCAATTCAGTTTCCCTCAGTTAAATGCGTTTGTATAATCCTACGCTTCCCTTTGGAGCACTTACCACACTTCTAATTCGTTGTAAGTGATAACATCTAGGACCTTCTTTATAATATATTTTTGGTGTGGGGTTCCACAAGTCATAGAGAGACTTCCATCCACATTTGAGTAGAGACTGTGGTGAAGGATTTTCAGGAGAGAGGGTTTTCCATTTTGTCTCCCCGCTCCTTCCAGAGCCAAGACTGAGACCAGCCTGTGTCCTCACCACCTCTCTGAGGGGGCAATTCTTTTCCAGTTCATTCACTCAGGTTTCACCATTTTTCAGCATGAATTTATGGGGGTGATGGGGAGCTGACATGGCCTCTAATCCCTCTTCTGTCCTGCGTGGTCTCCAGGCCTCATCTCTTGCCCTTCATGTGTGAAAGCCCAGGCTGCAGCCTCCAAGGACTGGCAGACATCCTTAGGTGAACATTGACTCCAGCCTTCATTTGCATAGCCAGATCCCTGCTTTATCTTTTTTTTTTTTTTTTTGCCTTCATATCAACTTCCTTTACCTTCTCACAGCCCATACCATTCAATAAAAAGTTGCTTTAATATGACTTATGTACTACTTTTGTATGTGCTCCAGTGAGAGAGGTTTTTTCCTTTGATCATATAGCCAGACAGCGCTATTTATGTAAATATTTTTCTATTTATGTAACTATTTTCTAAACACAAAGTTATTTATCAATGAATAAACGAATGCTTTAATAATTGTCTTAATAAACAGATATTCCATCTTCTTTCATGCTACTCTTATTCATTACTGTGTAGCTGGTGAATCTCCTGTAGGAGAGGAATAAAAAGGGAAAAGCCATTTTTTTCTGAAATAAACCAGAAACATTCAAATTTGAGGTTGGTTCTGGGCAGGGAGGAATGATTGGACCAAGCATCTCAGGCTCTGTTCTGGGGAATATCCCTGTCCTTTCCTGTGTCTTCTCTCTGCCGTGTGCCCCCAAGTGTGCAGGCCTCAGAGGGCTTCTGCTTCCCCTAAACAGTGGGCAAATAATCAGAACCTTGCTGTTCTTTGGTGCATCTTGAGACAAGATTCAGAGGGTCCAACATGACTGTCCTAGGTCTAGGTGATGATAAAAGGGAAATAAAGGTGGATTGTGTCTAGACAGTATGTCTTGTGAGATTATTGTTTAATCATTGTCAGCTTGTGGGGTCACACCGAGGTTTCCATACCCTGCCCCTGCTGCAGAGGCTGTCATTTGCCTCACTGTCTGAGATCGCATTTGAACTTGTCTACCTTTCAAAGTCTATGCTGAGAAATGAAACCAGCTCCTCCCCTTTTCCCATCCAGGCCTCTCTTCTTACACATTGGTTTCCCGTATGAGGATCCACTTTTCTTTCTTTCTTTCTTTCTTTTTTGATTGACACTGGCAATGCCTTTATTCGGCAGAAGCACCCAGTGGGGCTCCTATTTGTTTTTGCAGTCAGTGAGCATCAAGAGAAGATTTAAGTGATCTTGATTGCAAAGCTCATATGGCTTGCACAGAATGATGCTCCTGCAGGGTTTGCACCTCACCTTGAGCCCATGTGGATTTGTATATGAATTCCAATCTTAAGTATAATATAAGGACATCCTTATATTGTAGCCTGGCACCTGAAGAAGAAAGCATGCTCTTTTGAGGTCTACCAGATGTGTGCTTGCATGTCTGCTCTGCTTCTTACTAACCACAGAGCTTGTATAATTATTTCACATTTGTTAACCTCAGTTTACTTATTTTTAAAATGGGAATACACTTGTTCCTTAAACAACATGGGCTTGAACTGCATGGATCCATTTATATATGAATTTATTTCAATAAAAGTTACATCAAGTGTGCCTGTCTCTCTTGCCTCCTCTTCCAGCTTCTCCACCCCTTCCTCCTCTGCCACCCATGAGAAGACAAGATCAAACCTTCCTCTTCTTCCTCCTCCTCAGCCTACTCATGTGAAGACAATTAGGGTGAAGACCTTTATGATAATGTACTTTCAAGTAATGGATAGTAAATATATTTTCTCTTCTTTATGATTTTCTTAGTGGTATCTGTATTTCTCTGTCTTACTTTATTGTAAGAATACAGTGCATAATACAGGTATTGATCGACTTACGACCTATGCAACTTACGACCATTCGACTTTATGACCACAATCGCTAGCCACGACTGCTCCGCGTCTGGCAGCACAAACGTTGCCCAGCTGGGCGTACGACAGTGCGGACCAGCTTCCGGCAGCACTACCATCTCCGTGTGCATATAGCCGACTCAACTTACGACCAAATCTTGTTACGACCGGTCTGTCGGAACCAATCGCGGTAGTAAGTCGAGCACGAGCTGTACATGTACAAAATATGTTAATTGACTGTTTATGTTATTGGTAAGGCTTTTGGTCAACAGTAGGCTATTACTAGTTAAGTTTTTGGGGAGTCAAAGCTACAAGCAGATTTTTGGCTGTGTAGAGGGTTGGCATCTCAACCCCTCCTGCAGTGTTAAAGGGTCAACTGCACTATCTACACCTTAGGTACTTAAGATACAAAGAACAGTTTGGAAAGTTTTCAGTAAAAACAAGGGGATTATGTGCAAGTCTGTGCATTAAGTCATGACACCCTGTTCTTTCCATGGCTGGGTTCTTATAATGTTGGCAGCCAGTCTCATTAGGAGGCTGGAGGGTTTCCTGGTGAAACTGACAAGACTAAAAATGTTACAGTCCCTGATGAATGGACTCGCATAGACATCCTTCCTTTAAAGCGGTAGTTCTTTCTCTTTATTATTCTTGTTTTTTTATTAAAAAAAATTTATTTATTATACTTTAAGTTCTGGGGTACATATGCAGATTGTGCAGGTTTGTTACACAGGTATACACGTGCCATGGTGGTGGTTTGCTGCATCCATTGCACTGTCATCTACATTAGGTATTTCTCCTAATGCTACCCCTCCCCAATACCCCACCCACTGCTATTCCTACCCTAGCCCCCCATCCCCAGGTCCCAGTGTGTGATGTTCCCCTCACAATACATGTGTTTGCATTGTTCAACATCCACTTATGAATGAGAACATGCGGTATTTGATTTTCTGTTCTTGTATCAGTTTGCTGAGAATGATGGTTTCCAGTTTAATCCATGTCCCTGCAAAGGACATGAACTCATCCTTTTTTTATGGCTGCATAGTATTCCATGGCGTATTTTCTTTAACCAGTTTATCCTTGATGGGCATTTGAGTTGGTTCCAAGTCTTTGCTATTGTGAACAGTGCCTCAGTGAACATACATGTGCATATGTCTTTATAACAGAATGATTTATAATCCTTTGGGTATATACCCAGTAATGGGATTGCTGGGTCAAATGGTATTTCTGTTTCTAGATCCTTGAGGAATCGCCACACTGTCTTCCACAATGGTTGAACTAATTTACACTCCCACCAACAGTGTAAAAGCATTCCTATTTCTCCACATCCTCTCCAGCATCTGTTTCCTGATTTTTTAATGATTGCCATTCTAACTGGCATGAAATGGTATTTCAACATGGTTTTGATTTGCATTTCTCTAATGACCAGTGATGATGAGCTTTTTTTCATGTTTGTTAGTTGCATAAAAGTCTTCTTTCGAAAAGTGTCTGTTCATATCCTTTGCCCACTTTTTGATGTTTTTTTTTTTTTTCTTGTAAATTTAAGTTCTCCATAGAGTCTGGATATTAGCCCTTTATCAAATGGGTAGATTGCAAGAATTTTTTTCCCATTCTGTTGGTTGCTGGTTCACGCTATTGATAGTTTTCTTTTGCTGTGCGGAAGCTCTTAAGTTTAATTAGATCCCATTTGTCTATTTTGGCTTTTGTTGCCATTGCTTTTGGTATTTTAGTCATGAAGTCTTTGCCCATGCCTGTGTCCTGAATGGTATTGCCTAGGTTTTCTTCTAAAGTTTTTATGGTGTTAGGCTTCATGTTTAAATCTTTAATCCATCTAGAGTTAATTTTTATATAAGGTGTAAGGAAGGGATCCAGCTTCAACTTCCTGCATATGGCTAGCCAGTTTTTCCAACACCATTTATTAAATAGAGAATCTTTTCCCCATTGCTTCTTTCTGTCAGGTTTGTCAAAGATCAGATGGTTGTAGTTGTGTGGCATTCTTTCTGAGGCCTCTGTTCTGTTCCATTTGTGTATATCTCTGTTTTGGTACTAGTACCATGCTGTTTTGATTACAGTAGCCTTTAATAGAGTTTGAAGTCAGGTAGCGTGATGCCTCCATCTTTGTTCTTTTTGCTTACTATTGACTTGGCTATGTGGGCTCTCTTTTGGTTCCATAGGAAGTTTAAAGTGTTTTTTTTCCAATTCTGTGAAGAAGGTCAGTGGTAGCTTGATGGGAATTGCGTTGAATCTATAAATTACTTTGGGCAGTATGGCCAATTTCACTATATTGATTCTTCCTAACCATGAGCTTAGAATGTTTTTTCATCTGTTTGTATTCTCTCTCATTTCCTTGAGCAGTGGTTTGTAGTTCTCCTTGTAGAGGTCCTTTACATCCTTTGTTAGTTGTATTCCTAGGTATTTTATTCTCTTTGTAGCAATTGTGAATGGGAGTTCACTCATGATTTGGCTCTCTGTCTCTTATTGGTGTATAGGAATGCTTGCGATTTTTGCACATCGATTTTGTATCCTGAGACTTTGCTGAAGTTGCTTATCATCCTAAGGAGATTTTGGGCTGAGACAATGGGGTCTTCTAATTGTAAAATCATGTCATCTTCAAACAGGGACAATTTGATGTTCTCTGTTCCTATTTGAATACCTTTATTTCTTTCTCTTGCCTGATGACCCTAGCCAGAACTTCCAATATTATGTTAAATAGGAGTGGTGAGAGAGGGCATCCTTGTCTTGTGTCAGTTTTCAAAAAGAATGCTTCCAGTTTTTGCTCATTCAGTACGATACTGGCTGTGGGTTTGTCACAAATAGCTCTCATTATTTTGAGATACAACATCGATACCTAGTTTATTGAGAGTTTTTAGCATAAAGAGCTGTTGGATTTTGTCAAAGGCCTTCTCTGCATCTATTGAGATAATCATGTGGTTTTTGTCTTTGGTTCTGTTTATGTGATGGATTACATTTATTGATTTGCAGATGTTGAACCAGCCTTGCATCCCTGGGATGAAGCTTACTTAATCGTGATGGATAAGCTTTTTGATGTGCTGTTGGATTTGGTTTGCCAGTATTTTATTCAAGATTTTTGCATCGATATTCATCATGGGTATTGGCCTGAAATTTTCTTTTTTAGTTGTGTCTCTACCAGGTTTTAGTGTCAGGATGCTGTTGGTCTCATAAAATGAATTAGGGAGGATTCCCTCTTTTTGTATTGTTTGGAATAGTTTCAGAAGGAATGGTAATAACTCCTCTCTGTACCTCTGGTAGAATTTGGCTGTGAACCTGTCTGGTCTAGAACTTTTTTAGTTGGTAGGCTATTAATTGCTGTCTCAACTTCAGACCTTGTTATTGGTCTATTCAAGAATTCAGCTTCTTTCTGGTTTAGTCATGGGAGGGTGTAGGTGTCCAGGAATTCATCCATTTCTTCTAGATTTACTGGTTTATTTGCACAGAGGTGTTCGCAGTAATCTCTGATGGTAGTTTGTATTTCTGTGGAATTGGTGGTGATATCCCCTTTATCATTTTTATTGCATCTATTTGAATCTCCACACTCTTTTTTTTTTATTAGTCTGGCTAGTGGTCTGTTTATTTTGCTGATTTTTTAAAAAACCAGCTCCTGGGTTTACTGATTTTTTTGAAGAGTATTTTTGTGTCTCTGTCTTCAGTTCTGCTTTGATCTTAGTTATTTCTTGCCTTCTGCTGGCTTTTGAATCTGTTTGATCTTGCTCCTCTAGTTCTTTTAATTTTGACATTTGGGTGTCGATTTTATATCTTTCCTTGCTTCTCTGGTGGGTATTTAGTGCTATAAATTTGCCTGTAGACACTGTAAAGCAGTACTTCTCAAAGTGTGGTCCCCAGCCTAGCAGTGTCAATGTTACCTGGGAACTTATTAGAAATGCAGCGTCTCAATCCTTGCCTCACACCTAGTAAATCAGAAGCTGTGGGGTGCAGCTCAGCCCTCTATATTCACAGGTGTCCTAGGTCATTTTGATACAAACTAAAGTTTAAGAATCACCAATCTGTCCACTAGTTGATCAATTGTCTTGATTACATTGGGGTCCTAAAACATTATAGTGCCCAATCTCCCTCATCCATGTAAAATTCAAAATAAAAATTAATATTGGAAATGAAACAATAAATACATACATTCTGAAACTAAAGCTGTTTGTTTTTAGTTTCTTTAATTGAAAAATTGTGAAAATGTTTACCAAAACCTTCTTGGTGCCCTGATTTTCTGGTGCCTAAGCACATATTTTGCCTGCTTATTTCATTATATCCAACCCAGCCAAAATAATGAAGCTTGCTTAGCATATGAATCATACTCACAGCTGTCTTACTCCAGCACCCATGCAATGAGAGGAATGAGGTAGTGTAGGCTCCCCCTGCTACACCGAGTAGTGCCAGAAACACACTAGAAGACTCCTGGGCCGAGGACATCAGCAGCAGGGGGAAGCCCACAGTTATGAACTTGCCTGTTGAGTTGGCAGCAGGGCTTCTGAAGGCATAGGGTCTGCAGCCATGTTCACAAGCAACAAGATACTGATGGGCATGGGGGTCAAAGACAACCTGAAGGGATCCCAGGACATATAGAAAAAGGATATGACAGCTTCAGAAAGCTGGCTCTGAGAAATTATCTATGCTAGGAGCAGGAGATGTTCTCTAAATAACTGGCCAGGCCCCTGGTAATTAAAGGGATGCTTGTCCTTGAGCAGGTCTTTGCTGGAGGAGAGTCTAACTTCCACTGGGACGGGTGCCAGGCAGCTTACCCCAAGCTGACCTTAAGTCAGTGGAGCTCCCTTTGTTCTAAACCCTTGCGAATGGGAACTTTTCAGCAGAGTGACAGGGAAAGGGAAGGTTATGGTCTGATTATATGGACTCTGTGTAATTGGTGTGAAATATGAATGGCATTTGCGTAAGTGTATTGAGGGTTCTTATTTTGTAGTTTGGGAATGAGAACAGAGACCCCATCACTGCCTTGGATTGCTTCTTCTGCATTTTATTCTTTTTCTCAGTGAAGGCTTTGGTTTTGAACTCTGGTTCCTTTTCCAAAACTGCTGTGTATTTGAAGGTAAAGATTGTTCTCCCTGTGTACTTGCTGTGGACTTTTTGTAATCTGTTTCAACTACATTGAGTCCTTCTGAAAACCTCTGGATGCACGGCAGGGCACAGAAGTGGAGAAACTGTGGAAGCTATGATCAAAAGTCCAGGCAGATGATAGTGCCAGTAGTACCAGTGAAAAACTGGCATACGTAAAAGTATGTCACTTTGGAGAGACTGAGTATACAACCAGACAACGGCCAGACTATGTATAAGAATATAACTCTTACCCTCAACCCCTGCAACAGCCAGCCTCAGAAGTCAAATACAACCTCTGCAGCAATTGGCCCAGAATGGTCAAGACTTGGTCAATGATTGGCAGCTTCTCTGATTTTTGCCCTTGCTTCCAACTAGAGAGCAATCAGAGAAAGCCAAGTATGCTTTTTAAACCAATCACATAGGTGCTCTGCTTCTAGTTAGCCTCCCTCCAGCTTCCCAGTGGCAACAACCTCCAATGAGAACATATCTGAAGCCTCCCCCTTTTTTTGCTATAAAGCTTTCCAACTCTCCTTCCTGCCTGTGAGTCTCTACCAAGTCCAGTGATGGTGGTAGACTTCCTTGCTATTGCATGCTATGAATCAATAGCCTTTACTTATTCTTATTTGGTGGTCTTTGTTTTGTTTACACTTTGAAGAAGTCACTTAGCCTCATTTTTCTTATTTGTAAAGTAGTAGATTGATGATCTCATCAGATTGTAAACATTGATTAGTACTGAGTATTAAGATGCTTTGTTAACTGTAATATGAGGAACAAACAATATATCTTATTTCAACTATGGGATTTGCCAGTCTAGGGAGAAGAGAGGCAGCTATGGGTAAACACATGGACAAAGGTCACTTTATTTATTTATTTATTTATTTATTGCATTTTAGGTTTTGGGGTACATGTGAAGAACATGCAAGATTGTTGCATAGGTACACACATGGCAGTGTGATTTGCTGCCTTCCTCCCCATCACCTATATCTGGCATTTCTCAAAGGTCACTTTAATAAAACTTTCCTTAGATTTTGGGAGAAGTGGCTGTGTCTTCAGTCCTCCCCTGGCTATACCTTTCCTTATGGGGTGAATGGATCTAAGAGGATGTGCCCAGTTAGAGCCTATGCATCCTTTGTAGTGTTGGAGATACCAGAATTCCCTCCCTAAATACCCTGTACCTGCTTATAAGGCTCTTCCCCAGGACCATGTCCTCAAGGCAGACCACTACTGGCTGTTCAAACTTAGACAAAAGGGACAGTCAGGGGTTGCTTTGTGTAGGTGTATGGACCAAGAGTTTGAATACCAGGTTGTCCATCTACGTGTACATGTGAGGTCTCTTGTGGAATGGAACACAATGTGGGGGGGAAGTGGAGGGAGAAAGCCATGATTGTGAAGAGAATGCCAGGGAGAGCCTTTTCCTAGTGCCACATTCTGGCATGGAACTCTTAGAATTCCGAGATTTCTAAATTTGAACCTGGCTGTCTAGCTTGTTATGAAGGTATGTCTATCCAGATAGAAGGAAGGAAAACATTTAACACTTTGCTAGCTTAATTTACAAATTTTAAACATGTAGATAGTCTATCCCAAGACCTCACACATATTAAGGGTGGACTTGTCTGTCTCCCTATTCAGTGGTTCAGTGGCTAGCTCTGATCCAGAGCTTCTTGAATGTGTTCACTAGTATGTACCTGAGGGTGGTGGGTCTAGGAAAAATAATTTTTATGTCTGTTTCTTCTTTTTTAAAAAAATAGAATTTATTTTTAAAGATAGTTTTAGGTTTACAGAAAAATTGAGCAGAAGGTACAGAGATTTTTCTATATTTCCCTTACCACCACACATACATAACCTTCCCCAATATCAACACCCACTTCCAGAGTGGTACATTTGCTGCAATTGATGAGCCTACATTGACACACAATTATCACCTAAAGGCTAAAGTTTACATTAGTGTTTCCTCTTGATATTGTACCTTCTTTGGGTTTAGACCAATGTATAATGACACGTATACATCATTATAGTGTCATACAGAGTATTTTCACTGCCCTAAAAATACTCTGTGGTCCACCCATTCATCACTCCCTACCACCCTAATCCTTGGCAGCCACTGTTCTTTTTACTGTTTCCATAGTTTTGCCCTTTCCAGAATGTTAGACACTTGGAATCATACAGTATGTAGCCATTTAAGATTGACTTCTTTCAGTTAGTAATATGCATTCGAGTTCCTCCATGCTTTCTCATAGCTTGATAGCTCGTTCCTTTTTAGCACTGAATAATATTTCATTGTCTGTACATATCACAGTTAATTTATAATTCACCTACTGAGGGACAGCTTGGTTGCTTCCAAGTGTTGGCAATTATGAATTATTGAGTCTTCCTTTCCAAGAATATGGAATATCTCTCCATTTATTTAGTATTTGATTTCTTTCATCTGAGTTTTGTAGTTTTCCTCTTTTTGATCATGCACATAATTTTTAGATTCACACTTAAGTATTTAATTTTTTGGAGTTCTCACATAAATGGCATTGTGTTTTAAATTTCAAATTCCACTGTTCTTTGCAGGCACATAAGAAAGCAATTGACTTTTGTATGTTAATCTTGTATGCTGCAACCTTATCATTGTAAATGCTTATTAGTTCCAGGAAGTTTTTCTTTTTCTTTTTGTCAATTATTTTTAGTTTTCTAAATAGACAATCATGTCATCTGTGAACAAAGACAGTTTTATTTCTTCTATCCCAATATGTATATATTTTATTTCCTTTTCTTGTATTACTGCCTTAGGTAGGACTTCCAGTACAATGTTGGAAAACCGCAGTGAGAAGGGACATCCTTGCTTTGCTCCTGATCTTAGTGGGAAAGATTAAATTTTGTCATTATTAAGTATGATGCTAGCTGTAGGTTTAAAAACAATTCTTTATCAAGTTCAGGAAGTTCCCCCGTATTCCAGTTTGCTAAGAGTTTAAAAAAATTATAAATGAGTGAGGAATTTTGCCAAATTTTTTTTTCTATATCTATTGATATCACCACATAATTTTTCTTCTTTAGCCTGTTGATGTGGATTTGGATTACATTAATTGATTTTCAAATGTTGAACCAGCCTCACATACTAGGGATTTACAGTTGGTTATGGTGTATAGTTATTGAATACATTGCTGAATTCAATTTGTTGATATTTTGTTGAGGAGTTCATTATCTCTGTTCATGATAGACACTGATCCGTAGCTTCTTTTTCTTATAATATTTTTGCCTGATTTTGGTATTAGGGTGATGCTGGCCTCAAAGAATGATTTAGGAAGTATTCCCTCTGCTTCAATCTTTTGAAAGAGATTGTAGAGAATTGGTATAATATCTTTCTTAAAATGTTTGGTAGCATTCACCAGTGAACCCATTTGAACCTGGTGTTTTCTGTTTTCAAAGGTTATTAATGATTGAGTCAGTTTCTTTAATAGATATAGGCCTTTTCAGTTTGTCCATTTCTTCTTGTGTGAGTTTTGACAGATTGTATCTTTCAAGGAGTTGGTCCATTTCATCTAGGTTATTAAGTCTGTAGGCATAGAGTTGTTCATAGTAATTCCTTATTCTTTTAATGTTCATAATGATATCCCCCTTTCATTTCTGACACTAGTAATTTGTGTCCACTCTCTTTTTTCTTCCAGTTAGCCTGGCTAGAGGCTTATCAATTTTATTGATCTTTTCAAAGAACCAGCTTTTGGTTTCATTGATTTTTACCTGTTGATTTTGTTTTAAATATTATTAATTTTTCTCTAGTTTTTTTTCTTTTCTTCTGCTTACTTTGGATTTAATTTGCCATTCTTCCAACCTAGTTTCCTAAGGTGGAAGTCTAAGTGATTGATTTTAGATCTTTTTCTTCGCTAATGCATTCAATGGTGTAAACTTCCCTCTAAGCTCTGCTTTTGCAGCATCCCACAAGTTTTGATTAGTTGCGTTTTCATTTTCATTTTATTAAAAATATTTTAAAATTTCTCTTAAGATTTTCTTCTTTGACCCACGTGTTATGTAGAAATGTGTTGTTTAATTTCAAAATAGTTTATGATTTTTCAGCTGTCTTTCTGTTATGATTTCTAGTTTAATTTCCTTGTGGTCTGAGAGCAGACAGCAGACATTGTATGATTTCTTTTCTCTTCTTTTCTTTTTTGGAGACAGAGTCTTGCTCTGTTGCCAGGCTGCAGTGCAGTCGCATGATCTCAGCTCACTGCAACCTCCACCTCCTGGGTTCAAGCTATTCTCCTGCCTCAGCCTTCCAAGTAGCTGGGACTACAGGCATGAGCCACAGACATTGTATAATTTCTATTCATTTAAATTAGTTAAGGTGTGTTTTATGGCCAGAATGTGGTCTTTCTTTGTTTTCTGTTTCATCTTTGTTTGTGCATCTTATCTCTCTCAACAGCCGTTCTAACCTACCTAATGAGTATTTTATGTTATGGGTTTTTTTTTTCCTAAATGTGCTTTTTGGGGGGGTGTGCACATGCAATTTCAATGTACATAAATAATATGTTTTATATCTCATTATCTTTCTTACTTTTCTCACACAGCACTGTACTTCTAAATTATATTGTTCATAGCTAATTCTTTGCTTCTAACCATTGAAAAATCTAGAAATTGTAAGTAAATGGATAAAATTTATCCACTTACTTTACCAATGGTGGACACCTATTTTTTCTCTAAGTTCCCATCGCCAAAAATAATGGTATAATGAATGCCTTTCTACATGCCATCTTAAAGGCCTGAAAGAGAATGATTTTGGGCCATATATACCCTGGACCAGATTTGCTATGCCCTGTGGGTGCATATACTTATTTTTTCTAAGCAATGTCTTACTGTTTTCCAGAATAGCTGTAGTACATGGGAGTTCCTAAATCCCTACCTCCTTACTAACACTTAGCACCATCCAGCTTTTAAAAGTTTTGCTAATCTTATAAATGTAAAAAGATATATCACTGTTTAAATTTGCACTTCTATGTTTAGTAATCCGTTTGAGCGTCTCTTTACATGCTCTGTGGTACTTCAGGTTTTCTCTTTTGTAAATTGTTCTATATACCTTGCTCATTTTTGTTTTTCCTGCTAATGTTGATGTCTTTTTCTTGCTGGTTTTCTAGGGTTTATTATTATATGTGCTGGTTAGGCATCTTTTCTCATTCTATTATAGATGTTGCCCATAAAGGGAAAGAGGTTTGGGCAGATGATAAAAGGAAGAGATTTGAGAAATTATTTTCAGAAGGCATTTGAAATGGGACGAGCATAGTTATGGGAGGCTTAATAGGCTGTTTAAAGGGACTGTTAGCCTAAAGTGAAGGAAGCAATATGTGAGTGCCCAGAGTCTGGGCTCTGGAGTCACTGGGACTGGGGTTTGAATCCCAGTGTTGTTACTCCTGCTCCAAGTTTCCCTCTCTGTGAAATGAGGATAGAATAGTACCTGCTTGTTGTGCAGTATAATTGAAATAAAGCAGAAAGCACATAGAAGAGTTGCATGGATCAGAGTAAGCATCCAAATACATGCATCCAAAAAATGTTAGCTGTTATTATCATTATTAATGTTACTAAGAAAATTACATAAAGAGATCAGGAAATTCTTGGGCAGAAGTAAGTAGAGAGGGGTGAAAGAGAGGAAAGGAAGTCTGCTTTTGCTTTAAGCCAGAGGCACCTGGAACCCTGGACCTTATTGGGAGGGCCAACTTGGAGGATCGGTGCTGGCTGAGAAGCCTTCTGCCTCGTTGCCTGCAGAAGGGCCTGGCACGATCACCACCTCCCTGCCTTCATGCCAATAATAAAGCTGATCTTTACTCCACCTCTGTCTCATACATCATGGGGAAGGAAGGAAGACTATGGGAAGGAAGGAAAGAAGACTATGGGACTCAAGGCCTGGGCCATATCAAGAGGAAGGGAACCAGGATGCCCTCAGCTAGGTTCATCCCATCCTAACACGTTCATCCAACACTTCTTCATACATTCTTCAAAGCGTTTAATAAGTGAAGCTTTGTATGTTTTTCCTCAGGAGAGAGGCTCATAGTTGTTTGTTTTTTCACGTCCTGGTGACATTCAAATTCATCTCTCTTTGCCTCATTTATTTCCAAATACAAAAATAAAAAATTGGGCTGAATAATATTTTCTACATAGAAGGTAATAAGACTATGAATGACTCTAAAACTCAGTGTTGAAATTTTAGCATTTAAGTTAAATTGCAATTAAGGTAGGAAACATTTATTAAAGGGCTTGGGATAGAGGGATGGATCCCAAGTGAAAGAAAACCTGATCTTAAAGTTGGCTGTTTTCAAACAGAAGGGACAAGAGAGGGAGGGAAGGAAGAGGAAAGAAGGTAAAAGGGCATTCACCCAGCCATGTGGAGAAGTGATTATTTTCCATCCACAGCTGGTTAGCATTCAGAAGCTGTCACTCTGGTATTTATAACAATTACTACTAAATTGAAAAGGAACAATAACATTTGCATCAAAACAGTTTACGCCTCAGTGTTTTCTGTATGGCAGCCTTTACTTCCTTGTTCCTCAGGCTGTAGATTAGGGGATTTAACATGGGGATTACTGTGGTGTAGAACACAGAGGCGACATTCTCCTGGGCCAAGGAACTGATTGTGGAGGGTTTTAAATACATGAATGCAGTTGATCCATAGAACATTCCCACAGCTGCAAGGTGGGAGCTGCAGGTGCTGAAGGCTTTGGATCTACCCTCTGTGTTGCTGATGCAGAGGATGCTGGAGAGAATGAAGATGTAAGAAACAAGAACTGTTAAGCTTGTGACTATGATGTTGAATCCAGCCAAAAAGAAGACTGTCATTTCAATATCATAGGTGCTAGAGCAGGACAGTTTCATGAGAGGGAGGATGTCACAGAAGTAGTGACTGATGAGGAGCTTACAATAGGGCAGTTTTAACATGAGACCAGTTTCTATTGTAGAGCCAATGAGTCCTATGGTGTAGACCACAGCCACCAGCAGGGAGCAGGTGAGAGGAGACATAATGATGTTGTAAAACAAAGGGTGGCAGATGGCAACATAGCGGTCGTAGGCCATCACTGTCAGCATGTAACACTCGGCAATGACAAAAACAAGGAAGAAGTAGAGCTGTGACATGCACCCTGCGTAGGAGATGATGTTCTTTTCTGACACAAAGTTCACCAGCATTTTAGGGGTAATGACGGAGGAGTAGCAGAGATCCACAAGTGACAGATTGCTGAGAAAGTAGTACATGGGGGTGTGAAGCTGAGAGTTCAGCCAAATCAGAGTGATCATGCCCAGGTTCCCCACCATGGTGACCAAGTAGATCCCGAGGAAGAGGAGAAACAGGGGGAGCTGGAGGTCTTGTCTCTTTGTTAACCCCCTGAGAATGAACTCTGTCACTGTAGAGTGATTTTCTGCAGCCATCCTCCTCTGGGTGGGAAGCCTGCAGAGATACGTGGGAGACAAGAACCCCATTAAAAGGCTAACCTTGGATTGCTTGGGGAAGCTAGTCTTGAGCCTTTGGTGCTAGTTAAATATCCTGGGCTCTCTGCTGATACATCCTCCCTGCCCTCCTCCCCTCCTCCTGCTATTTGCGGATCTTTTTGCAGGAAGACCACCCTGAGTGTTTCAAAGATCATGAAGATGAGAGGAAAGCAGGCCAAGGTCCGGATCTTTTACCACGCACATGCTTCTAAAATATCTTGGGGCAGTGTTTCTCAAAAGGAGTCCCCGGACCAGCAGCACTGACATTACCTGGAGATTTTTAGAGATGCAAATTCTCAGGCCTCAGCTCACATCTACTTAGTCAGAAACTCTGGATATGGGGCCCAGCAATCTGTGAATTAATCTCTCTGGTGATGGTATTGCATAGTAAAGTCCGAGAATCTCTACACTGTAGATAATAAGTAGTATATTTCATATTTTGTAGTTGGAGATGGATTTTGCTTTAGAAATAAACTTTCCTTGTCATGTGTATAATTCCTAAATATTCACTGGATGTGAACATGCAAGTACCTATCTGAAATTTATGCAGTGTCGGGGTGATATGATAGTTGCAAGCTGTGTCATTGATGGACACATCAATTTCTATGTCTGAAAGATGAAGAAATTAATATCGATGTAAAAATAACATGGGATAATGCATATTTAGAAATCTTTTTTTTCAAATACTCAGTGCCTATAAAAATGTGAATTGTCATTAAGAGTCTGGAATTTATTCTTAATTTCTCACTTGACTTGAGATCCTAAGGCAGTGATTCTCAGAATTGGCTATATATTATAATCACATGGAGCATTTATAAAGTATTGATTCCTGGGTTCTACCCATAAAAGTTCTGATTTAATTGATCTGTGGTGCACCCTGACCACTGGCCTACTGAATGTTTCACAGTGAATGCTAAATAGCTAATTATTATTATCATTATTGTTATTTTCAAATCATTATATCAAACCATGGTCCTATTATAGTATTCAAATTACAGACATATCTCTAGGAAGCATGAATAATCATTGCCGGATACATTATGTATAGATAGTCGCATCTGTGGGATGTATTTCTTAAGCTATAAAACTTAAATTTCCCTTATTTTAATTGCTTCCTTACGTAATTACTAACGTTTGCATAATGCTTTACAGCTTACACATTTGTTTCAAAGGTCAATCTCGTTAACTTCTAAAATTTTGGGAAATGGGGAAAAATATGTTTAGGGAAGGATCTTAATTTTCATTTTTATATTGAGAAAACTGAGATTCCAGACACTAAGTGATTTGCCCAAGGTTTACTAATTATTGGTGACTTGGAGCTGGAACTTACCCCGCTCCCTGAGTTTCCCGATCATGAGTTTCCTCTTCTGCCTCACATGTGTAGCCTTGGAAATCTGCACACTTACAGTTCTAAGCAATGTGTGATTAAAACAGGTTTATGCTTGATATCTTAGTATATGCATGACATAGGAAAAAGAAGAATGCTGTATTTTGTTTCATTGCTTAGGAAATTGAAGCTCTAAAAGTTAAATAAGTTACCCAAGGTAACCAGGCTAGTAAGAGGCAGAACTGGGCCTAAAACCCAGGACTTCTGACCACGAGTGTGTTTTGTCTCCACTAAACTAAATTGTTTTGTTTTAGCTTATCTTTGTGTAGCACTTTATTATTATTTAATAACATTTAATTTACATAATTTTTGAAGATAGATGAAAGATCCATTGCTAATTTTGGGTGAATTTAAAAAATTATAAAGGCCATATATATGCATTGTAGTGAATTAGAAATGCAAATAAGCAAAAATTTAAAACAGCCGTTTTCCACTACTTGGAACCAAACGATGGTAGTGAATATCCATCTAGACTTTTCCTATGCCATATATGTATTTACATGTATATAAATACATACATATATTTACAAAAACATTTATAAACTGCTTTTTTAGCATAGCATTCACAAATGCATTGTCTCATTTGATTCCTATAATAATAATAACTGGCATTAACTATATTCCTTTTTCTTAGATGTAAGAGCCTTTAAAATCATTAGGATGTGTTGTGAAGACAAAGTCTGCATTGCATTGTAAACTTTATATGTCAAATTATTGGTAATGAGGCATTTAACTTTACAATAGCTAGTATGAGAGATAGCTAAGATTTTTTAAATTCAAGTTGAGCATTCCTAATCTGATAATTCAAAGTCCAAAATCTGAAACTTGTTGGACACCAACATGAACCACAAGTGGAAAATTCCACACCTCCTCTCATGTGACTAGTCTCAGTCAAAAGGTAGTCAAAACTGTTTTGTGCAAAAAAGTTATTAAAAATATTGTATACAATGGCCGGGCGCGGTGGCTCACGACCCCAGCGCTTTGGGAGGCTGAGGTAGGTGGATCAGGAGGTCAAGAGATCGAGAACACCTTGGCCAACATGGTGAAACCCTGCCTCTATGAAAAATAATGCAAAAATTAGCTGGGTGTGATGGCATGCACCTGTGGTCTCAGCTACTAGGGAGGCTGAGGCGGAAGAATCTCTTGAACCCAGGAGGCACAGGTTGCAGTGAGCCAAGATTGCGCCACTGCACTCCAGTCTGGTGACAGAGCGAGACTCCATCTCAAAAAAAAAAAAAAAATTGTATAAAATTATCTTCAGCCTGTGTGTATAAGATGTATATGAAGCATATATAAATTTCATGTTTAGACTTGGATCTCATCCTGAAGATATCTCATTATGTATATTCAAACATTCTAAAACATGAAAAAAGTTGAAATTCAAGACACTTCTAGTCCCAAGCATTGCACATAAGGAATTACTTCCATTTATTACAATGGAGATAGAAATGTATTATTTTCACTTATTACAAAGAAGAATTTTTTTCTAAATAACAATAGTAGATTTAAAACAATTTACATTTCTTTTTTACCCAATTTCTGCCTCCCAAAATGATAAGAAATACCCAACTTGAATAACTATAACTGTAGATCATGTGCTTTACAAAGCAGTGTGGAGTGAACACCATTCACTGAGTGCACAGCAGGTGGGAACACCATTGAGTAGGAGAATGCTAGACAGCATTGATTTAATTTTTCACTCTTATAGTCTTCTAATAACATGAAAGAGGCAAATATAAACTACATATTTCTTTTATTTTTCTGTTTTTCTTCTTTTTAAAAAACGGAATCTTACTCTGTTGCTCAGGTTTGAATGCAGTGGTGTGATCATAGCTCACTATAACCTTGAACTCCTGAGCTCAAGCAAGCCTCTCACCTCAGCCTCCTGGGTAGCTGGGACTACAGGTGCATGCTACCATGGTGGGCTACTTTTTAAAGTTTAGGGTACAGATGGGATCTCTCTGTATTGCCCATGCTGGTCTCCAACTCCTGGCCTCAAGAAACCCTCCTTTCTTGGTCCCCCAAAGCTCTGGGACTACAGGTGTGAGCCAGGCCATATATTTTATATTAGTTACTGCAATTATCACCTCTAGTTTCACCAAGCCATCAGAGCCTTAGGATTACTGTCAGTGAGAACACAGCACACAGATTAAAAAAGCACATAGAGGTGAAGGTAAATATATGGTTGTAAATAGTCTGCATTATAAGCAAGAGTTCATGAAAGAAATATTTTTCTCATCCAACTGCTTAAAGTTTGTAATTAAATACCTGTGATAAGGAAAAACGGAGCACAGTCTGTTAGAAACTTTAGGGGCTGCCTTGGTTTCAGCAATCAGAAAATTCAGGATCCGTATACTCAAAGTCATAAAAAACGGGTCACTAAGGTTGGGGGCTTGGGATTGTGTTTATGTATACATGGGCACAGTGTCTCCTGGGCTGTAATCACTTGAGAGACTGGGGTCCTCACTAATGGAGCAATTAGAGCCTTGCTTTACACTGGCTCTGTGAAGCATGCTTTGTCTCCCAGGTGTGTTAATTTTCCTTTTATTGGTAGAGTGATCTTGCAGCTAGGAAAACTTACAGTCTAATGCCAGCTTTAGGTAATTTTACAATCAACAACCCCATTACTGTTGTCACAATTGTCATGATTGGGATCATTATGCCCATCATCACCACAACCATCTCACTCATTACCATCAACACCATCATCAGTGACTACCATTATCATTGTTACTTACTAGTTATTCATGATTATGTGCAATTGACCAGCTTTAAAATGTTTATTATAAAGTGTTTTAAAAATGAATTCAAAATTTTTTAAAAAACAAGCTGTATAGTTTTAGCAAAGGAATGTTACCTTCCTTACATTTATAAGGGAATGCTGACTTTGGCACTTTGCTAATGCACCAGTAAACTGACAGCATAGAATGCAGGAGGTTGAGGAGCATATGAAGGTAGACTAAACTCCTCATTCGTATAGGCTCATTCAAAAGAGAAATGTGTTCATAAGAAAATTTCCTATTCAAAAACATATTCAGTATTATGTTATTCATGAATATATTACTAATGAAGATTTTTAAATTAAACATTTTATTTTGAGTTAATTGTAGTTTCACATGTAATTGTAAGAAATAATGAAGAGGCCTGGCACGGTGGCTCAAACGCCTGTAATCCTAGTACTTCGGGAGGCCAAGGCAGATGGATGACCTGAGGTCCGGAGTTTGAGAGCAGCCTGGCCAATATGGTGAAACCCGTCTTTACT
>NW_016107315.1:20444811-20457682 GCF_001604975.1 Cebus imitator
ATACCACAGTCAACATAAAAACACATCACCTGAATTTTCTAAGTTTCAAAACAATAATTTGATTTCCTGTTATACTCCAAAGGTGACTAGTTATTTTTCTTTATTATAAACTCACCACTCTAAACATATTTTATGTGTAAGATAACCGCAATGGACAACAAAGGTAATTTAATGCAGTTATTTTTGTTGATCAAATTTTTCTACCTTTGGCCTGTAGAATTCTCTTCAGTTTGTCTCTGGAGTCTTTGACACTGTGCTAGTAGTTTCTAATATTATACCTTCCGTGCTGTCTGATAGGGCAAGGTGTTATGAACTCATTTCATACATTTAATTCCTCAGACCTGGAATCAACCATTTCTCCAAGAAACTTGATTTCTTTTAGCAGGGAAATGATATTTCAAGAACACAAAGTAGGTGCTAGAGAAGCTCAATGCTCTTGGCTTAGCCATTGTTTCTAGCTCTTTTCAAACAGAACTAGGAAATGTAGGACTACATAGTTATCAAAGTGTCTCTTTTTTTTTTGGAAATCTAATAATCTTACTAGGATATATTTTAATGTTCATCCGGAGACAATTTTCTTAGTTGCAATGTTTCTTTTAACATGTTACTTTAAATCTACTGTTTTATGCCAGAAAGTTTCTTGAATTATAGTTTTTATTACTTTTTCTATTGCTTTAGAGTTCTCTGCTGAGGCTCCTGCTCTATACCAGGTGCCAGTTGGATCATTATCTAGTGTCTACACTTGCTACTTTCCCCCAAATCCTCATCATTTAATTTTTCCCCCTTTGTTTTCACCTTTGATTTCTCCTAAAGCACTATTTGTTGTGCTTATTTCATTACTGTTACTCCTCGTCCAGTCTCAATTCCTGAAACTGTCTTTTATTTCTAACAATTTCCTGTGTTCCATTGCTTCATTTATAATTTTTTACTAATTCTGAGTTTTACTATTTGTTTGTGGACATGTCTTTGTGGCTTACTCTATTTTCTGTAGAAAAACATTTTTTTCTTATAATAATTGTATATGGGATTTTACCTTGATTGTTTTCTATCCATTTTTATATCAAATTAGTTTTTTCCTAGTTTCACACCTTCTTTGTTGTTTCTGTGAAATGTTAAAAATGAAGCTTCCAAAATGAGTTTTGTCCAAGACATTCAAATTATAGCACCACTTTACAAATAAGTTATTCAATTGTACATTCCCAACAGCAGTGTAGGAAAGTTCCAGTTGCTCTTCATCCTCAACAAAACTTGATATTGTCAGCTTTTCACTATGTAAAAACTGAACGAAATATATAAAACAATATTTCTTAGATATTGGACAAAAGATGTTGCTTAATTATGGTCTAGGAAGAGAAACAAACAAGATGAGCCCTGCGTTCACCTGACTTTTTGTGTAGAGATAGCATCCAAATCATGGCCCAGGGAGGGGAATGCAAACAAAGCACAGCATTTTTGCTAATTGGGAAGATGCAGATTAGAGTTCTGAGAGGCTGAAGCGCCTGGAACATTGGAGAAGCATGTTGAAGCAACACACACACAAAAAAAAGAGCTCTAGAAATATGCAGAGGGGTCTCTCTGTGCCTTTGAGTACGAAGATGTGAATGCCTAAGGTAAAACTCCATAAAGCTAGGTAAATAACAACTATCTGGAAACTTCAGGCTGAATAATTAATTATCAGAGCTTACATAGGGCTGTGAGATGTTTGTGGCACAACCAGCAATAAGGAGATGTCCTTTAACACCTCTGACATTCAATAGGAAGCCCAGAAAGTTCATGTCTTAGTGTTGGGGCCAACCTAGTTTGAGTATAAAAGCTACATTGATGTTTCCTAATAAAGCTTAATATCAAGACTTAAAAACAACAAGGTGATCTACAAGTAGCTTAACAGGCTGCCTAACAAGTTTTAAAACTTTTTATAAACATAGAAAACAATTCAGAGAGTCAATCATGTCCAGCATCCTATCAAAAATTACTAGATATTCAGATAAGCAGGAAAATATATCCAAAAACCAGGAGAAAAATAAATAGAAATAACAGATCTGATATAATTAAAAGACAAGAGTTTTAAAACAGCAATTATAAATTTGCTTAAGGACTTAAAAGAAAATGTGAATATAATTAAAAGAAAAATGGAAGGTATACAAAAGAACAAAGTAGTACTTCTATTGATGAAAAATGTACAGAATAGACTTAATAGCAGATCAATGATAGAGCAAAAGGAGCTATTAAAACTAAAGCACAGAGTCATAAATGAACGACTCAATCAGTGAAGCAGTATCATATGTCTAACAAATGTGTAATTAGAGTCCCAGAAGGAAGGAAGAAGACAGAAAAATTATTTGAAGAAATAATGGCTAACATATTTTAAATGTGATGGGTGAAGATAGAGATCATACAAGAAGTACAAAATATTGAAAATTGCTGGAACTGGTATTGGTACATGAAAATTTGGTATACTATCCTCTGTACTTACTTATATTTGAAATTTTCCATACATGAAGCTAAAAAAGTTTTAAAAATAGATAATAGATTCAAAAATAAAAACAAAAACTCTAAAATTTCTGGAAGAACAAATATATGTAAAAATTATCTCTGGTGTAGGCTAAAAAGTTTTAGACTAGGCAAAAAAAAAAAAAACACTAACCATAAAAGAAAAATATTATAATTGGACTTAAAACAAAAGAAAGCCTTTTATTCTTTGAAATATGCCATTAAGGAAATGAAAAGGAGAGACACAGATTGGGAAAAATATTCAATGCTTCAATGCATATATTAAAGGGCTTGTTTTAGGAGATAAAGAGCTCTCTTACAACTCATTTAAAGACAAACAACCCAATTAAAATTGGCTCCAAAAACTCCATAAAAGAAGATATGCAAATGGTCAAGAAATACATGAAAAGATGCTCAATATCATTAAACATCAGGTAAATGCAAATTGAAAACACACTGACATAACACTACATACCCACTAGAAATGTTAAAAATGTAAAAATCTGGCAATATCAAGTTTTGTTGAGGATGTAGAGCAACTGGACTTTTCCTACACTGCTGTTGGGAATGTCCAATTGAATAGCTTCTTTATAAAGTAGTGTTATAATTTGAGTGTCCTGGACAAAACTCATGTTGGAAGCTTAATTCCCAGTGCGGCAATGTAGAGAAGTGAGACTCTTAAAAGGTGGGGCCTACTGGGAAGCATTTGGGTCCTGAGGGCTCACCTTCATGGGCAGCTTGGTGCTGTTCTTATGGTAGAGAGTTCTTGCTCACAAGAATGAGCTCTCACCAGAAACCAAGCAGACACCAGCATCATATTCTTGGACTTTCAGACTCTGGAATCATGACCCAAATAAATCTCTTTTCTTTATAAATTACCCAACATCAGATATTCTGTTACAGCAACACAAAACAGACTAAGACAAATGATTTGGCAGCTTTTATAAAGTTAAATTTACCTGTGACCCAACAATTCTAATATTAGGTATTTATCCAAGATAAAGGAAAATACAGTCTTACAAAAAGTTCTGTACGTGAAGGCTTATATATGCTTTGTTCATAAAAGCTTGAACGAGAGACAGTTTAACTCTCTATCAATGAGTAAATGGATAAACAAGTTTGTGGGAATAATCATACAGCCAGATAGCTACTCATCGATACAAAGGAATGCATTACTGATATACTCAATAATATGGATGAATCTCAAAAGATTATACTAGGCAAAAGATGCCAACGCAAAGGAGTACATACGGTAAGATTTTATCTGTATAAAATTTTACATCAGGCAAAATAAATCAACAATGATAATAGCAAGTCAGTGGTTGCCTGGGCTCAGGGATAGTGGAGGGATTGAATGCAGAGGTGCATAAGGGAGGTTTTTTTTGATAATGGACATGTTCACGTACCATAGGTGCATTTTGCATTGTATTTAATAATTTACTGTACTTAAATCAATAAAGTAGATTTAAAATAAAAAGATATGGTCAACCAAAAAAGATCCAATATTCAGCACCACTAGTAATCAAAGAAATATGATCAAAATATGTAATTTTAGAATCAAATTGGGTTGAGAAGTTTTTGAATGATACTATCCACTATTAGTTAGGGTGTAGGGAAAAAGGTACTCTCATATATTACCTATGGGGTATGTATAGGTAAACTGTTTACTCCAGCTGAACCCATGGCTGGAGTCACCTCAAAACAGTGGCAGGGGAATTTCCATAAGGAAGTTCCCCAAACCCTCCTAAGATGGGTCTGGTTGAGATTCCAAAGAAAGAAATAGTAGACACTAGGGTGATCAGCATTTATCAGGAAAAACTTACAGAGGGCTATGACAATCCCCACCAGAGACAGCAAGAGAAAGTGGATGTTTTACATAGGTATGCCCACAGTGAGGGGGCCAAGGTATGGAGCTTTTATGAGGGTTTAAAGAATTTGGCTCAGGGCTGGGGCTAGTTTCTTTTAGTGTTTTGGGCAACAACCTAGGTAACCTTTATCAGTGCCTGGGAATGTTCAAGGGCTTAGATTCCAACCTGCTGGGATAAATCTGCAGCTGGCTGGGTCTCAAAGTGGTCAGGGCACTCCGTGATTTTCAGTGAGGACACACAAAAAAAGTGGGGGGATCTAGGGGACACTACACAAATACTTATGTATGTATAGTTCAGCAGTATGTATAAAAGATTTTAATAAAGAGGAAGTCTGTAGATACAAGAATTGTACTTCAGGAGTTTATCCTAAGAAAATAATGTTATGTTTGCAAAAAATGCACATTCTTCTCAGTATTGTTTATCATCGTGAAAAATTGGACATAGAAATTGTCAAAGAGGAATTGACAGATTTAATTATGCATCTCCTGTCAAAGGAATACCTTATACCCATTAAGAGTGATGTTTAATTGTATTTATTTATATGAAAATGTTAATAATATTTTTAAATAAAAACTTTAAAATATTATATACAATGTGATCTACTTTTCCTAAAAAAATACTATGCAAATTAAATAAATGCATAAAATATATGGAGAAATATACATTCAAATGTTAGCTGATTATTTATACATTGTGGAAATATAAGTTATTTGAATTTTCTGTTTTATGTTTACTTATTTTTGCAATTTTATGAAATAAGCACATATTTCTTACAAAAAAACTTGAAACTAAAAATAAATTTAGTAAACTGGTAATTTTACAAATTGAGTATTCAGTGAATCGGCTTTCAGTAAATTGATTTTTTGGTTATTATCTTTCAGTGATTTGATTTTTAGGCCACCAGAATGTATTGTTGAAAGATAAAATCAGCTCACGCCTGTAATCAGAGCACTTTGGGAGGCTGAGGTGGGTAGATCACCTGAGATGAGGAGTTCGAGATCAGCCTGGTCAACATGGGGAAACCCTGTCTCTACTAAAAATATGAAAATTAGCCAGGCTGGGTGTATGTAATCCCAGCTACTTGGGAGACTGAGGCAGGAGAATCACTTGAACCCGGGAGGTGGAGATTGCAATGAGCCAAGACTGGGCCATTGCATTCCACTCTGTGCAATGGCCCAGAATTTTGAGCAAAATTCTGTCTCAAAAAAAAAAAAAAAAAGAGAGAGAGAGAGAAAATCAGGCCAACAGTGGTGGCATATCCCTCTAATCCCAGAATTTTGAGAGGCTGAGACATGATGACTGCTTAAGCCAGAGAGTTTGAGACCGGCCTGGGCAATACAGCAAGACCCTGTCTCTATCAAAAAAAAACAAAAATGATAAAATCAGGTGGTTGATTCCTGTAATCCCCAGTGCTTTGAGAGGCTGAGGCACTAGAATCACTTGAATACAGGAGTTTGAGACCAGCCTGGACAATGTAGTGAGACTCTATCTCTACAAATAATTTAAAAATTAACTGAGTGTGGTGGTACGTGTCTGTAGTCCTAGGTACTCAGGGAAGGTTTATTTGAGTCCAGGAAATTGAGGCCACAGTGAGCTATAATTGCACCATTGCACTCAAACCTGGGTGACAGAGCAAGATCTTCTAAGCATAAATAAACAAATTAAAAGAATATTTAAAACAGATGAGATGAACATATTTTAGATATTGATGAAGGGGATTAAGAAACTAGAAAATGGTGCCATATTTTGACATAGGGTAACATGGGAAAAAGATAAATTTTAGAAAGAATGATATGTGTCCTCACCCAAATCTCATCTTGAATTATAATCCCATAGTCCCCACATGTTGTTGGAGGGGCCTGGTGGGAGGTAGTTGAATAGTGGGAGGCAGTTCCCTCTTTTCTGTTCTAGTGACAGGGAGTGAGCTGCATTTCCCCTGCTGGTGCTCATTCTGTCTCCTGCCACTCTGTGAAGAGGTGCCTTCTACCATGATTGTAAATTTCCTGAGGCTTCCCCAGCCATGCAAAACTGTGAGTCAATTAAACCTCTTTTCTTTATAAATTACCCCATCTCAGGTGTTTTATCATAGCAGCAAGAGAACTGATAAACACAGGGAAGATAATAAAATAAGTTTTCAATGTGTTTAGTTTTAAGTGTCCGGGGGATATTCAAGTGGAGATGTCTAGTAAGTTTTCGGTATTTCAGGTAAAAAAAAGTCTAGCCTAGAAATATAGATTTGATTTTCAACAGATCAAGACATTTAAAGCATGGGTATGGATAAGACCTTTCAGAGAAAGTTAAGTAGGATGAGAGGAAGAAGGTTAAGAATCTGTGAGTCATCAACACTTATGGGCAGATGAAGAAGACTTGAAGGAGAATGAGAGTGAAAGGAAGTAGCCAGAAGTTGGAGGAAAATCAGAAAGTTCACGTGTCTTGAAAGGAAAGGAATATGAATAGTTCATGAAGAAGTTAGCTATCAACAGCATCAAGTATAATAGTACTGAAAAGTTTTCACTGAGTTTAAAGACATCCTATTTGATTTATTCAACGACATCATGACATAGATAATAGATAAGTCAGGTTTAATTATTGCTATTCTACAGAGGGGGAAATGCCAGGCAAAGAGAATTTAATGTCTTGTTCAAGGCAATACAATAAGAGCCAAATCTTTAGACTCGACTTCTTCCATAATAACATATTTTTTCTTGACTTAAGCTACCTATCAGAGTAAAGTTCCTGAGCAGGCTTTGTGAAATTCTGGAACACCTTACCAAGAAAATCTGTGGCTTTCTTTCCCAGTAAAGGGTTTGTAAACCGGGAAATTCCCTTCAATCCTTGTTTTCTACTTATCTAAAACATCTGTTTTTTAAAAAATGTTCTTGTCCGTGGAGATGTCTCCATTACACTTGGAATCACCTCCCATCTTTTACATATTAAACCACATACCTTGCATTTGTAGATCATCTTAGATTTTTCCTCCTTAATTCCTTCTTTATTTTAATCTATTGCATATCTTGATTTGTTTTCTGCTCTTGGGAAATTTTAGATTTCATAGTATTGTACCAGCAGATTTTGCTTTATGAAATAACACATATGTTCCTGAAATGTAATTTTTTTTTGAGGCAGAGTCAAAAATGATGGCTTACTGTATGCTCTGCCTCCTGACTCCCTAGGCTTAAAATCTCATTCTATTCTATTCCTGACTCCCTGGGCTTAAAACCTTAGTCAATTTTGATTTGTGCCTCTTTCTATCATTCTCTCCTGTACCACTGAGACATCAAGTGATTCTCCTGCCTCAGCCTCCCTAGTAGCTGTGATTACAGGCACCCGCTATCACACTCAGCTAATTTTTGTATTTTTAGTAGAGACGGGGTTTCACCGTGTTGGCTAGGTTGGTCTTCAACTCCTGACCTCAGGTGATCTGCCCGCCTTGGCCTCCCAAAGTGTGGGGATTACAGGCATGAGCTACTGCGCCTGGAAATGTAATGTTTAAGAATTTTATTTTGGAGAGCTTTGTGGTACCTACTTGTAGCAAACATGTGTCCTGGGACAGCTCTGTAAACCAAATTATTTCTACTGCCTTTGTGGTAAGTTTCTGTGTAGTTTCTTTTACAAATACCTTGACTTTGGAAATCTCACTCAGTAGGCATACATTGTCTGGCATAATTGTCAATGAAACACCAGTACTAGCATATTAAAGGCCTTCAGTTAATTTTTAAACTAGTTCTCTTTCTTTTCATTTTGGCGTGGAGCAGGGTAGTTAAGGAGGGTCACCAAATGACTATGGGAACTCCTGGTGTATTACTTCAGAAAATGAAAGACCACCCCTGAATTTATGGGTTTGCTATATAGATTTTCATTGAAGTGTATTTATATAAAAGTCTGTTATATTCAATAAGATTTTAAAGGAGCACCTATAATGTGTTTGTCACTGTATCAGATACTGAGTGTGTTAGTGTACACAAAAGTTATAGAATATAGATTTTTCCTGAAAGGAGATTTTTATCTAGAATAGAGTTGAGTCTTGAAATAATCAATTAATAGTGGAAGGCTCCTTTAGACTAACACATATAGAGATTAATGTAATAGTGAGTGAACAGGAGGGCAAGAGAATGATCTGATCCAAAGTCATTTTCAGTTCTTCCTCTTGACTGCTCAGAAATATAGTTATTCCTCACCCTTGAAATGTACTTCTCTTTTGGCATCAGTGAAATTCTCATTTATTGCACAATTATTTTCTAAGTTGAATATTGACTAAGGCCACATATATTCTCACAAACACCTTCAAGTTTCTTATTGTGATTCCTGTTTTTCAGATGGGAACACCAAGTTCAGACAGTGTTAAGCAACTTTTGCAAGTTCACACAGTTACTTAGAGCAGGGATTTAATTCCAGGGCTGTTTGACTCCAAAGCCTGTTCTTAGATGCTACAAATGGCTTTTAAATACTTTGATTGGTCAACCCCTTTTTTCCATTTGTGGGCATTTTTGAGGAAAGTTTCAGTTTTTAGATTGCAGTTATTTTCTCTTTAAACACACTTGTTTGGAGCAATTCACCATTCCTCTGCTTTTTGTGATTGTCTCCGTTCTTACAATTCTCCACCTTTCATATCTACCTATTTTCTCCCAAGTTGTGATCTTTTGCTGCTGACTTCTTTCTGATCTTTGCCTTTTAAAGGTTCTGCCAGCACTCTATGGTCTTGTCTAAAATTGAGTTCATTACCCTTCGATTCTTCATTTACGTCATTCTATTCCTGACTCCCTGGGCTTAAAATCTTAGTCAATTTTGATTTGTGCGTCTTTCCATCATTCTCTCCTGTACCACTGAGACATCAAATCATGTTAATTATCCAATTACCATGTCTCCTATACTGTTCATCTCTTTCTGGATTTACTTTGTGGAAAGTCTTCTAGCTGATCTCCCTGCCTGCTGCTGTCTCTGTTTCAGCCTATTCTTACACTACTAGCTATATAAGACATCACGATTAAGATAAATAATTCTGAATACTAATGTTATTTAAACTACTTTGTTTTATGTCTTCTAAGTGCTGTAATCAGCACCACTTATTCATTACAATAATCATTTGAGGTTGGTTATTATATTCATTTTAAGATTACGGACTCGCAGTTCAGAGAGAGGTTAAACACTTCCTAAGGTCACACATCTAGTAAGAGGTAGAGCCAGGATTTGTGCTGAGGTTCATCTAATTCCAAAGTTCAGTTCTGAGTACTTAGGGAGACCATAATTTAACATCCATTAGAATATATCTGAGACAGAAAGAAGGTGCTATTAATAGTTTTGCTGAAACAACAGGTAAAAACTGGGAGTATTCTAGGCAAATTGACATGTGGTCACCTTACTGATACTACAATGGAAAGGAACTACAGTGTAGTACCCACTTAAACAGTGCTTTTGCAGAAGAGAACAGGAGCTCAGCTTTCAAGTTAGTATTCTAGACAGCCTATTGGAAATGTCTAGTAAAGTGATTGAATACCAGTCTTTGGGCTTAATAGAAATGTGAAAGCTATTAAATAGGGAATCCTTTCCCCATAGCTTGTTTTTGTCAGGTTTGTTGAAGATCAGATGGTCATAGATGTGTGGTGTTATTTCTGAGGCCTCTATTATGTTCCATTAGTCTATATATTTGTGGCACATATACACCATGGAATACTATGCAGCTATAAAAAAGAATGAGTCCATGTCCTTTGCTGGAAACCATCATTCTCAGCAAACTAACACAGGAACAGAAAACCAAACACCACATGTTCTCACTCATAAGTGGGAGTTGAACAATGAGAACACATGGACACAGGGAGAGAAACATCACACACCATGGCCTGTCAGGGGTGGGGGACAAGGGGAGGGAGAACGTTAGTATAAATAACTAATGCACGCAGGGCTTAAAATTAAATGATGGGTTGATGGGTGCATCAAATCACCATGGCACATGTATACCTCTGTAACAAGCCAGTGTGTTCTGCACATGTATCCCAGGACTTAAAGTATATATAAAAAAAGAAATATGAAAGCTAAAGTTACAAATTTGGAAGCCTCCATATAGAGGAGCTTGTTGAATAGATGAGCTCACCAAACCCTAAAGAAAAAAAGGAAGTGCATAGGACCCTGAAAAAGGTGAAATATGAGAGGAGAGGAAGAACTAACAGTACCAAAATGAACATAGTCAAAAGTATTTCTTTCTATGCTGTTTCGTGCTTGTGCTGAAGGAAGTCATCAGTGAATCTGACTTCGGAAAAGCCATGGTTGAAATGCATTTGAAATAAGTTTTCATGGCAATGGTCTCTGAAATGACATGAACCCACAGAAACTTTTCTTGATGTTGTATCATCTAGACAAGAAACTTTTTTTTTTTTTTTTGAGATGACACCAGGCTGGAGTGCAGTGGCATGATCTGGGCTCACTGCAATCTCCGCCTCCTGGGTTCAAGCAATTCTCCTGCCTCAGCCTCCTGAGTAGCTGGGATTACAGGCACGTACCACCACATCCAGCTAATTTTTGTATTTTTAGTAGAGACGGAGTTTCACCATGTTGGCGAGGATGGTCTGCATCTCCTGACCTCGTGATCTGCCTGCCTCTGCCTCCCAAAGTGCTGGGATTACAGGAGTGAGCCACCATCCATGCCCGGCCCAGACAAGAAACTTCTAAGGCTCTTAGCGAAAAGCCAGCTTTTAATGAACCCCTGAGGTTTTCTCTGCTTTTGGGTACCCAAGAGAGTTTATGATAGTTAATTGTTTTTCTCCATTTGTAACTTATGTGTAGTGGGATTAAGATCAGGCATTGGCACTCATTAGAGACACTGTAGGACATAGCAAATTTCTAAGTGTAAATCTACAGATGAGGCACCATTATTATGGAATACAGGTGGAAAACGTCTCCCAGAGATGGATAAGCAAACAGATGCTGATGTGTGCACAAATATAAATGTGAAGTGATTGGTGCTGTGATTGAAGATGGACTTGACAAAAAGTCATACATTTATGGTATGATTTCATAAACTTCTTAAGAGAACCCTGATTAAAAACATAGCTTCCCTATTTGCTCAATGAGGTTTGAGTTTCTCCAAATAAAAGTTTCTTTCCTTCTTGGCTAAAAGCATTGTAAATGGCCCTGTGAAAGGATTTGGAGTGTAGGTGGCTACTCAGCAGCTCACTCTGTCCCCATATAAATGACTTTAGCAGATCCCCTCCTGAGAGCGAATGTGGAAACGAAGGGAATTTAGAGCAGCTAGTGCTGGTTGTTTAAAGATCAAAAATGTGTACAGGTAGTGATCTTCATTGCATAACTTATGATTTTGTAAAACGCTCATAAAGGTCTTTTGCTTCTCTAACTTGTCATAATGTCCAGTATTTGTTCATTTAAGCCAGTGCTATGGGTAGAGCTATTGTCTGAAGCATGGAACAATGATGCACCGAGATACACTAAGCAACATTCACCCAGTGGTCACTACAGTAACTACTATTGACCAGCACAACTCTGATCACAGTCTTTCAAGACTGCTTAAATGTCATTCTCTCAAAGAGGCCTAACTCTACCATCCTATTTAAATGCACAACTTACAACCCTTGCCCTTTGTATTCTCTTTCCTTGCTTTTTTATTGCTGTCATCATCTAATATATTACATAAGTTATTTATTTATTGTCTGCCTTCCTTCTGCTAGAATACAAGTTCAATAAGGGCAGAGACTTGTTTTGGCTAAACTGCAGCCCCTAGAAGAGTGTCTGATATATAGTTTCTGAACATTTGTTGAATGAATTAATCAATGTCATTCTCTTACTTAGTGACTATTGGAGATTACCCAGTGGCTAGTAAATTGCTGTTAATTATAGCATTGTAGGTGATCTTCAGTGTGTTCCTCGTGTACTTTTCCAGAGAAATTTATTATTTTTTTTCAAGATTTCTCCCAGGTTGCTGCACATATCAATAGTCTGTTCCTTTTTATTATTGAGTTGTATTCCATTTAGTGATTATACCATGTCTTATTTATGTATTCTTCTGTTGATGCATATTTGGGTCATGTCTACTTTTTGGCTGTTAAAAATAAAGCTGCTATAAATATTTTTGTTTAAGATTTTTTTTGTGTAAATATGCATTAATTTTTTTGGTATATACATAGAAGTGAAATTGCTGGGTCCAGGGTATTTGTTTTATTAGATACTGCAACTTTTACACATGGTTGTACCATTTTACATTTCTACTAGTGATATAAGAGTGTTTTGTTTGCCCCATTCTTGTCAACACTTGGTCCTATCAGTCTTTTAAATTTTAGCTACTGTGATGGGTATGTGGTGATAGCTCATTGTGGTTTTAATTTGCATTTTTCTAATAAATAATGCTTGGAGCAACATTCCAATGCTAACTGGCCATTTGAGGTATCTTCTGAAATATCTGTTTCAATCTTTGTGCCATCAAAAGTTTTCAGTGTTTCAATAATTTATTTGTAGGAGTTCTTTATGTATTATAGATGAGTCTGTTTTTCTTTTTTTTTTTTTTTTTG
>NW_016107315.1:20457697-20461205 GCF_001604975.1 Cebus imitator
AATCTTAATTTTTTTTTTTGAGATGGAGTCTTGCTCTATTGCCCAGGCTGGAGTGCAATGGTATGATCTCAGCTCACTGCAACCTCCACCTCCCCGGTTCAAGCAATTCTCATGTCTCAGCCTCCTGAGTAGCTAGGACTACAGGTGTGCACCACTTCACTCAGCTATATATATATATGTATATGTATATATATAGCTATATAATATATATATTATATTATTATATATTATTATAGCTATATATTATTATATATAGCCATATAATATATATATAATAATATATAGCTATATAATACTATATATATATATATATATATATATATAGTATTTTTAGTAGAGATGGGGTTTCACCATGTTGGCCAGGCTGGTCTCGAATTCCTGCCCTCAGGTGATCCACTCGTCTCAGTCTGAGTTTTTTGATAGATACATATACGGTAACTATTTTCTCCCTGCAGTTTGCCTTTACATTTTCTTAGTGGTGTATTTTAAAAAGCAGAAGTTTTAAATTTTGATCACATTGAATTATTATTTTTTTCTTTTATGGTTAAGAAATCTTATTCTAAGTTCTTGAGAATAGGTTCTATTCTAAGGTCTGATTTTCTTCTAGATGTTCGTAGGCTCAGATTTTATATTTAAGTCTCTGATCCATCATGAATTAATTGTGCATAGAATAAGATAGGGATTAAGATCATTTTTGTTTATATATACCTATGTAGTTGTTCCAGAATCATTAGTCAAAAAATTTTTTTCTCCTGTTGAATTACTTTAGCACCTTTGTAAAAAAAAAAAATCAATTGACACTATAAGTGGGTCTGTTTGTGGGGACTGTGCTCTGCTCTATTAATCTATTTGTCGGTCTTTACTTCTCTACTAAACTGTTTTAATTTCTGCAACTTTATATAAATCTTAGAGTCAAGTAGTGTTAAGTTCTCCAACTTTCTTCTTTTTCAAAGTTTCTTGGCTATTCTAGGTTCTTTGCATTTTTATACAACTTTTAGAATTATTTTGTCAATTTCTGTCAACATGTCAGAAATTCATTCAAATTCAATATTTGAACCGCTATTGAATTGAATCCATTGATTAATTTAGGTAGATGTAATAACAATATTTAGTTTTCCAATCCATGAATATATCTTTCCAGATATATATGTTTTTCTAAATATTATTCAGTTATATCTTATAGTTTTCAATATAGAGGTATACAAAATTTTTGTTAAATAAATTCTTAAGTATTTTAATTTTTGTTGCTAGTGTCAATGGTATTGTAAAATTTCATTTTGTAATCTTTTTGCTAGTTTGTAGAAATGCAGTTAATTTTTATACAATAAACTTGCATTCTATGACTATTAAATTCACTTTTAAGTTTCAATAGTCTGCTTATAGGCTTACTTTGATTTTAATGTATACCTAAGTCATGTATGAATTAATATGGTTTTATATCTTCCATTCCCATTTTTTAGTCCTCTTTATGCAAACAAATCAGGGAGAACAAACTGACACTGGCAATCTTATGGTGGAGGATTTACTCTGAGAGCACTGAGCAGCTGGAAAGTCGGTTAGAAGCAGTGTTCAGCAAGGTGGTAGAGGGAGAGGCGGTCAAGAAAAATTTTTTCTTACATGCTTGATATTTTGGTGTCCTTCGTTTTCTTTTGAGACAGGGTCTCACTCTGTTACCCAGACTGAAGTGCAGGAGTGCAGTGGTGTGACCATGGTTCATTGCAGCCTTTCCTTCCCTGGGCTCAGGTGGCTTTCCCACCTTAGCCTCCTTTGTGGCTGTTGCCCAGGTTGGTCTCCAACTCCTGGGTTCATGTGATCCACCCACTTCAGCCTCCAAAAGTGCTTGCATTACAAGTGTGAGCCATGGTGCCCAACTTGTTCTTTTTGAGGTTGTTGGGAGGCTCAAAAATTTCCCCTATTAAGTGGGCTAGAATGTCCCATACAATGTTGGATAAAACTTATGGAAGTGGACATTTTAGGCTTATTATTGACCTTACAATAAAAACAATCAGTATTTCACTATTGAGTATGATGTAGGTTTTTAGCTGTAAGTTTTTCGTGGACATCTTTTATCAGATTTGGGATACTCCTTCCTATTCTTACATTGTTGAGCATTCTTATCATGAATAGTATTGCCTTTTATCAAATATTCTTTCTGCATCTATTGAGATGATTATATAATTTTACTGTTTTATTCTATTAATGTGGTGGATAATGTTAATTGACTTTTAAAATGTTAATTTAAATTTGTTCTTCTTAGGTTATTTACATTTTAAAAAATATTTCATTTTATATCTTCTGCTGGAATTTTAACTATACCTCTCTCTGTTATTTTTATTGCATTATTTGTATTACTGTATTATGTTTTATTGTGTTATTGGCATTTCATATATTTTACTTCTACACATTGTAAATCTACCATCAATTGTTTTCTATTGCTTTAAATGGTTAAAGTAATTTAAATTTAAAGAAAATTTTAAAATAGCCTTTTATATTTACCCACATATTCACTATTTTTATATTTTACATTGCTTCCTAGAGATCTAAGCTTTCATCTGGAACCATTTACCTCTCCCTTTCTCAGCTTTTTTGGGGTGTAGGCTTATTGGTGACATATTCTTTCACCTTTTGTCTAAAAATTCCTTTCTTTAAAGGATATTTTAGCCAAGATATTTTTGTCAATACAGGTTGACAATTTTTTTTCCTTTCAATATTTAAAGGGTCATTTCATTGTCTTCTGACTTCTATTTCTTTAATTACAAGTCAGTTGTTATTCTTATTTTTGCTTCTTTGAATGCAATATATCTTTTTATCTCGGATTGCTTTTAAGCTGCTTTTTTAAAAAAATGTGTTATTGGTTTTCAACAGTTGGAAAAATTTGGAAAAATTTTAGCTATTATCTCTTAAAAATTATTTCTACTAAATTCTCACTTTATTCACATTTTGGAACTCTAATTATACATATGTTGGACTGTTTAGCATTGCCTTAAAGGTTTTAGTTGCCATGTTCTCTTTTAAAATTATTTTTTCCCTGTCCATACTTTAGTATGAATAATTTCTGTTGATTTGTCTTTGCTTATACTTATCTTTTCTTTGACTGTGCCTGATGTGCTATTAAGCTAATCTGGTGAATTTTTATTTCCAATATTTTTTAGTTTTGAAATTTTCATTTGGTTATCGTCATCATTTCTATTGCTTTGTTGGAATTTACCATATATTAGTCAATTCTGTCCTAAAATAACATCTATTTTAAAGACTTTGTCTGCCAATTTCAACATATAGGTCAGTTGTGGATCTGCATCTAACATATTTTTCCATCTTGATTTTGGGTCACATTTTCTTGCTTCTTTGTGTTTCTAGTAATCTTTGACTTTATGATATTAAACACTGTGGATATGTTTTAGAGACAGTGGATTACATTGGCCTTTGCTACAGAGTGTTATATTTTGTTCTGAGATGTAGTTAATTTACTATCAAATCACTTTGATCCTGTTAAGACCTGGGTTTAGCC
>NW_016107315.1:20461775-20492488 GCF_001604975.1 Cebus imitator
TGTGGTCAGAGAAGTAAGTGCAATAATATCTATACCATCACACCTGAAATAACAAGTCTGATAACTTACATTTCCATTATTTCTGTTTTACACTGCAGCCAAAATGAAGGTCAGGTGAATTCATGAATGAGGAGAGGTTGGAAATGTGGAGACTTAGAAGAGATCTGTGATCTTGGACTAATGGCTTTACTTATTTGAACTTTTTAGTAGTCTTTGTCTGTAAGACGAGGGCAAATAATAGTTCTATGATCTACTAGTTCCTGGCATTGGAAATACTTGGGAATATTTAAAAACACAGCACAGCCACCATATGCATATCTGTGGAGATTCTGATTCCAAAGGTATTGTTGGAGCCCAGCATATCTTTTTAATGAATAGTCTAGGTAATTGTGATAACAAGCTAAGTTTGGGAAACACTGAATGGGATGCTCTCTCAAGTCTTTTCAGATCTAAAATGTTATGAGTTTGTGGGTTTGATGCTGAAGCAAATAAGTAAATATCTTAGAGACTGAGCCATAGGATAGTCAATTTTTTTAAAAATTGTACTTTAAGTTCTGGGGTACATGTGCAGATCTTGCAGAATTGTTGCATACGTACACACATGCCATGGTGTTTTCTGTCTCCATCCCACCTACATCAGGCATTTCTTCCAGTGTTATTCCTCCCCAACCTCCCC
The DNA here is from genome assembly GCF_001604975.1 of Cebus imitator. Lineage (NCBI taxonomy): Eukaryota > Metazoa > Chordata > Mammalia > Primates > Cebidae > Cebus > Cebus imitator. Next base: position 20,462,452 of record NW_016107315.1, read on the forward strand.
AACCCTGCTGTCCCTCCCCTGGCCCCGCATCCCCCAACATATTCCAGTGTGTGATGTTCCCCTCCCTGTGCCCATGTGTTCTCATTGTTCAACACCCACTTATAAGTGAGAACATGTGGTGTTTGGTTTTCCATTCTTGTGTCAGTTTTCTGAGAATGATAGTTTCCAGATTTATCCATGTCCCTGAAAAGGGCATGAACTCATTCTTTTTTATGGCTGCATAGTATTCCATGGTGTATATGTGCCACATTTTCTTTATCCAGTCTATCCTTCATGGGCATTTGGGTTCGTTCCAAGTCTTTGCTATTGTAAATAGTGCTGCAATGAACACACGTATGCATGTGTCTTTATAACAGAATGATTTATAATCCTTTGGGTATATACCCAGTAATGGGATTGCTGGGTCAAATGGAATTTCTATGTCTAGGTCCTTAAGGAATCGCCACACTGTCTTCCACAAAGATTGACCTAATTTACACTCCCACCAACAGTGTAAAAGTATTCCTATTTCTCCACATCCTTTCCAACATCTATTGTCTCCAGATTTTTTAATGATCGCCATTCTAACTGACGTGAGATGGCATCTCAATATGGTTTTGATTAGCATTTTTCTAATGACCAGTGATGATGAGCATTTTTTCACATGTTTTTTGGCCTCATATATGTCTATGTCTTCTTTTGAAAAGTATCTGTTCATATCCTTTGTCCACTTTTGAATGGGGTTGTTTGTTTTTTTCTTGTAAATCTGCTTTAGTTCTTTGTAAATTCTGGATATTAGCTCTTTGTCAGATGGGTAGATTGCAAAATTTTTTTCCCATTCTGTTGGTTGCCGGTTCACTCTAATGATTGTTTCTTTTGCTGTACGGAAGCTCTGGAGTTTAATTAGATCCCATTTGTCTATTTTGCCTTTGTTGCCATTGCTTTTGGTGTTTTAGTCATGAAGTCCTTGCTTATGCCTACGTCCTGAATGGTTTTGCCTAGGTGATCTTCTAGGGGTTTTATGGTGTTAGGTCTTATGTTTAAGTCTTTAATCCATGTGGAGTTAATTTTAGTGTAAGGTGTCAGGAAGGGGTCCAGTTTTGACTAGCTATTAATTTAGAGAAAGGCTGGTCTTGGCAGACATTGAGAGCAGTTACCTGATAGGGATTCTTATTATCATTAAACATACACTCCATAAGAGGACAGGCGAGGGGAATGGGAGAAGTCTTTTCTTGTCTGAGCTGGGAATAGTGCAATTAATTCCTGAGATGAATGGAATATGAGTAAATTTTTGAATATCCTATTCTAAATTACAATAGCCCTTTGTGCTAACCTTTCCAGGCTCCAATTGCTTCCTTTTAAAAATTAAATTTATTGAATATTTACTTGTTATTTTCCAAGAGACTGTCAGATCCAAGAAGGCAAGGGCTCTGTGTTATGGATTTCCGTAGCTGTTCTTGAGAGGTAGTTCAGTCTAACAGCCACATAAAGGGCTTGGAGTCAGACAGATCTAAGCATACCTGTGGAATCTGAAACATCTTGCCTCTGTGAGTCACTTACCTGTAAAATAGGTATTGTGAGAAATAAATAAAGATATGTTTGTGTATATGTACTTTGGATCTTGGCAGCCAGGAATAAGGGTACCATGTTAGGAACATTATTGGGTATTCAAGAAATGGTAATGATAATCATTTTTCTCACAATGATTTTCTCTTAATAGTACTGGATACATGTTAATTGAAAGCCATCAAACAATTCCAAGAGGTAAACAAACATTTCTTCTTCCTTAGGGAAAGTAATCCCTGAGGAAGAGGTCTTGAGGGAGGCTCTATCTTAATAATCAGTTCACTGAAGTCAGTAATCCAGAATGAAACTCTTTAGTCTTTTGTTATTCACTGGTCAGGAAAAGGCTTTGTCTCTTTCTTAGAAGCTGGAGAGGCCTTTGGGCAAAAGAACAATTGGAAGTCATGTTCTTCAGTGCAGGAAGTGTTATGAGATATATTGGAGGTTCTGATCCTTTGACCTGTACAGGGAAGAGAGAGAGGGCTCTGAGCTCAAAGCTGTCATTCTCTCTTCACTAGGGTCATCCTCCTCCTCAGAATGTGAACAAGAGGCAATAGGGTATAGCATTTACAGCTCTAAAGGGAAGGAAGGTAAGTGCCTGCCCTGATGCTGGTCATTTATGTAACAAGGTGATTTCGAGTGCAAACCTTTTGAGCCATACTGCCGAAATTCACCTTCTGACTGCAACTCAGTGGTTTGGGGACTTTTGGCTGGTTATGTCATCTTACTTGCTTCATCTGTAAAATGAAGATAATAATATTGCTACATGGCTCTTCAAACAGAGCCTCTTGTAGCAACTACTCAATAAGTGTTAGCTTTTATTTTTTTTTTCTCTTTTTGAGACAGGGTATCGCTCTGCCACCCAGGCTGGATTCTCCTGCCTCAGCTTCCCGAGTAGCTGGGCTACTTGGCCTGCCACCCACTGGGCTAATTTTTGTGTTTTTGGTAGAGACGGGGTTTTGCCGTGTTGCTCAAGCTGGTGTTGAATTCCTTGGCTCAAGTGATCCGCCTGCCTCTGCCTCCCAAAATGCTGGGATTACCGGTATGAGCCAATGCACCTGGCCATAAGTGCCAGCTTTAAAAAATTATTAAATGTATAACCACTTGAGCTAAGAGATCTTTGAAAAGTATGACCTCACTTTCTTGATCTGGCAGCGCGGACCCAGAGGTGGAAGCTCTGAGCACAGCCACTGTGGCTTCTGCATATCAGGACTCCCTTCAGGGAAGAGGTCCAGGTTTTACCAAGTGAAGCAGCGATAGGAGAGGGAAAGATATAGAAAAGGGACTGACTTAAGGATCTAAAAGACATTCAGCTTATTTTTGGTACCCCTTTCTGGGGTACCTCTTATTGGTAGCTCTTATTCTGCAGTTAAACTTTAGTCTCATATTACACTTTGGAAGTTATAATCGCTTGGACTCTGAAGATTGACCCTTAGTGAATGGTAAAAACCGCCTAGCAAACTTCAATTCTCTCTCCTAGAATTCCCTTTCCAAGTATGGGAGAAAGAGAATAGGAATGTGGTGGTGAGGTCTCTTTCTAAGTGGTCCTCTTCTCTTGTCCCCTCAGACTTCTCCTGCTGGACCAAGGAGAATGGTAGCCAAAAACTCTTCTGTGACAGAGTTTATCCTTGAAGGCTTAACCGACCAGCCAGAACTCCGGATCCCCCTCTTCTTCCTGTTTCTGGGTTTCTACATGGTCACCATGGTGGGGAACCTGGGCTTAATAACCCTGATTGGGCTGAATGCTCATTTGCACACTCCCATGTACTTCTTCCTCTTTAATCTCTCTTTAATAGATTTCTGTTACTCCACTACCATCACTCCCAAAATGCTGATGAATTTTGTCTCAAGGAAGAACATAATTTCCTTTACAGGGTGTATGACTCAGCTCTTTTTCTTCTGCTTCTTTGTCATCTCTGAATCTTTCATCCTGTCAGCAATGGCGTATGACCGCTATGTGGCCGTCTGTAACCCACTGTTGTACACAATCACCATGTCTCCCCAGGTGTGTTTGCTCCTTTTGTTGGGTGCCTATGGGATGGGGTTTGCTGGGGCCATGGCCCACACAGGAAGCATAATGAACCTGACCTTCTGTGCTGACAACCTTGTCAATCATTTCATGTGTGACATCCTTCCTCTCCTTGAGCTTTCCTGCAACAGCTCTTACGTGAATGAGTTGGTGGTCTTTATTGTTGTGGCTGTTGACATTGGAATGCCCATTGTCACCATCTTTATTTCTTATGCTCTCATCCTCTTCAGCATTCTTCACATCAGTTCTACAGAGGGCAGGTCCAAAGCCTTTAGTACTTGCAGTTCCCACATAATTGTAGTTTCTCTTTTCTTTGGTTCTGGGGCTTTCATGTATCTCAAACCCCCTTCCATCCTGCCCCTTGAGCAAGGGAAAGTGTCCTCCCTTTTCTATACCGTCATAGTCCCCATGTTAAATCCACTAATCTATAGCTTGAGGAACAAGGATGTCAAAGTTGCCCTGAGGAGAATTTTGGGGAAAAAAATATTTTCTTAAGAAAGGAGTAGTATTTGAGGAAGGAGATATAATGCTTTCCTTATTAGTGTGTGTTTTCAGTGAGATTCAAGTTCCATTTTTTTTCCTGTCTTATACAGAAAGAGAATTTTAAATTTTTACATTTGAATGAATGCTTAGTGCAGAAATATTCTCCCTGTCTCTGCTCTACCTCAGCTATTCTAAGATTTCTTCATTTTATGCAAATTTTTCAATAATCATAGATCACTTAATTGTGAATTGGCCTTATACATTATTTAGTCTAGCCTCCTCGATTAACAAGTGTTGGAGACTCAGAAATATGTAAGTTGCTCAAGGACACACAACCACTTGGTGCCACAACTGGGACTGGAGTCCAGGTCCTTGAATTCCAATCTGCTTTGTTTTTCTTTATGGCATTTTTTCATGCCTCATTGCTGCCCTTGTAGATTTCCTTTTAGAAGTATGAAAACTTAACGCATTAAAACTAATTCTGTTCCTAGCAATTTAATGTAACTGTTCAATAAATAATTTTTAAATATTGCATTTTTTAAGAGGATAGAAGATGAAACATTTTCTTAAATTGGTCTTGGCTAAATGAGAAGAAAATGTGTTAAGATTGTAGTATGTGAGTGACATTAAGATTGAGGTTGTATGAAACCCTAGGAACCCAGCCTAGGGAATTAGGACTTCCACAGGATTAAGCGTTATCAAGATGCTGAGTAGAAAATCATACATTCATTTGAAGATTAAAAGAATCAGAATAGAGCATTTTCAAGGGTTATTTTGGGTGTTTGAGCTATAATGGAGAAATCTATGGTTTAGGATAATCAACTAAGGTTTTGAAAGTTTTAGAGGCACAGTAAATAATGTTGGGAATCTTGTTAGCTATTAAAACAGCATTAAGCAGCTGATTACTAGAAGAGGCAATTTCCATTGAATTTTAAGATACTGCAGACAGCATTCATATAAGCATATGTGGTAAAAGATAATTCATCCAAGACTGGGTTATAAATCTACAACATATAATGATAGTTACATAGCACATCAGATCAATTTGATCACGTCGATCTAAATAATTTATTAGTAGCAAAGGAAGGTTCTTTGGATTAGCATTAATATGTTAAGTGCTGGGGAGCCACTTTGATTTATGAGCCTTTGCTTGGGAACATTCCTTCTTTGAGAAAAAGGGAAGTTTAGATGAGGATGTAGTTTTGTTCTTTGGTATGACACAAAGGGCTTGAAGTCATAAGACGTGTGTGTGTGTGTGTGTGTGTGTGTGTGTGTGTATGCGTGTGGTGGGGAATGTTTTTCTTTAGTCAGCATGGAATAGGAAAGAGAAGTGAGTTCAGGAGACTTGTGGGTGGGCGTCTGGTGGGTGAGGTGAATAGGCTATTTGAGGTAGGGAGCAGATGAAAACAGCGATTCGTGAGGCACATGATGAAGCTGGTTTTGTATCCTGGCTCAGTTGCTTAGTAATTGTGTGACTTTGTCAAGATACTTGATGTCTCTAAATATTAATTTTTTTATGTTTAAAAGTGAGACGATGATTCTGACTTCATGGGGTCTTTGAAGAGTTAAATGCAAGGCACTTATTACATTTTAGTTATCACCCTGCAATCATTATTTTAAGTAATTATCAGCACTTCCTTGAGTTTTTCCATGAACTGAGGCAAATCACATCATTTTCCTGGAGCTCTGCTTAGTCATGAGAAAAATGAACTCTATCATTTAAAACGTCATATATTTTGCCTAAGTAATACTTGCATGTGGTACAACATTAAACAATATAAATGGGGGTTATACAGTGAGAATATGTCTTCCTCCTATCTTGTCATTCCAGTTCTAAAATCCCCTTCCTAGAAACAATAGTTGTTGCTGATTTCTTATGAATCTTCTCATATTTGAACGTATCTATCTATCTACCTATCTATCCCATCTATCTATCTGCCTATCTATTCATCTACCTATCTTGTTTTAAAGTTGTATAAAAATGAATTTTCCAATGGAAACAGCTTAGAAGAGGATGGGATAAGAGAACAATGCAGGGGTAAAAAGAAGAGGAGCCAATCACAGAAGAGGTTTGGGAAGGGATGTGGCCAAGGAAGGAGAAAAAGAACAGAGGCGCCCTCGGCCCTGGATGCATCACTGCGGGACCCAACCCTAGAGCCATCGGGTAACATTTTGGTTTCCTGATCTCCTGTCCTCACCTCATGGTTGCACCACCCCCATCACTAGTTGGCTGATGTTGTGGTGGGGTCAGAGGCTCTGATAGTTAAGAATATCAGGATCGCAAGTATTTTTAATTCAGCAAAATGTTCTATATGTGTTCATCTATTTTAACTAATGAGGCTCATGGTTTTTCTTTTTCTGATTCTTGGAGTAACTCATATATTATTGTTGAAAATTTGGAATGTTAAATGTGTATGAAGAAAATGATTACCTATACCTCAATGTGGTAGTTTGCATTATTGGTCAAAATTCATCATTCATATAATAGTATTTATATCCATTCCCTTGCCATGGTCTTATAAAGGTAGGGTATATTTCCTTGCCCGGGACTGTTGGCTTGGCCAGGTGACCCATTTTGGCTAATAGGATATTAGCAGATGTGATGTTAGCAGGAGCCTGGAGTATCCTTGCGTGGCATTTGCCCTCTTGCACTTCTGCCATTGCCTTGAGAAGAGTCCCTCCTGGGTAACTGCTGCCGCTCCCAACTAATTCTCAGCATGAACACAGAAGGAGCAGTGCTCACTGTGCAGAGCAAGCAGAGAAGCCCAGCTGAGCCCAGACAAGATGAGCCACCACAATCAATTTGCAGGCATGTGAGAAACAAATGTTCCTTGTTGTATGCCAATGAGATTGTGTTTGGTTGTTATACAGCAATAGCTAACTGGTCTACTCCACCGTTCAGAGAACAGGGAAGGCGAATATCATCTGGAATATGAAAATGTCTTCCAGTGGGATCATCCTCTATGTACTCTGTTACAAAATGTTGTTTAACTTATTATTGTAATGTGATCTTTACTCCTTATCAACAGTTTTTTTGGATTATAATTTTCCATGGATTTAATCATGTAGCATTGGCATATTTTATTTCAGCTTTTTCCTAAACATTGATGCTGTGTCAGTCTCCCCAACATTTAATTGGTATAAATAATATCATAACTATAACTTTTGTGTTAAAACTATTTGAAAAATTAAGCAATCTCCTACTGAGAGAATGTGTTAAAATTTTTATCTAGATTTCTGATTATTTTTTCAGGATACATTCCTGTTGTGTCTTTTTTATTTTTCTATTCAAAATATTTTCCAATTTCCCCTGTGATTTCTTCTACCTTGACCCATGTGTTATTTAGAAATGTGTTGTTTAATCATTCTTTTCTCAGATATATTTTCGCTAATGTATCAGTGTGAACAGGTGAACCAGAACTTCAATTCTCTCTCTACTCTGTGTTTTGGTCACCCTAACTGGGATGAATTCCCACTGCCACACCTCCATGTACTTTTGTCTTTAGCTTTTCCTTCATAGGTTTCTTCTATTCCTCTGTCATTTCTCCCCAAATGATGATAAGCTTTGTGACAGAAAAGAACATCATCACCAGTGTGACATTGAATACTCAGCCTTTTTCTTTGTATTGGGTGAAACTGTCATGGGAGAAGAAATAATGGGGAAGAAAGTCACATTTCCTAAAATAAAATAAAAAATCAATTACAATGTAGAGCTGGAAGTTGACTTATAGACTCCTAGAGTTTGTGTCACTGGGCCCAATCATCTTTCCTGTGACAGTTTTACCCAGAGTAAAGAAATAACAATTTTACAGATTCATGAATGTTAGGTGGTGGTTGCTCTTTCACTTTGCTCAGTGAGGTAGCCTCTGTTTGCTGCAATGTGGGAAGTCAGAGGATGCCGTGTTTTTAATCAACCAGTCTCATTCTGGTTGCAGTGGCCAAAGCGAACGCACAAGAGCTGTGTAGGCAGCCTGCTTGGAGCGGATGTTGTGAGAATAGATGCTGGGACAGGAATTTGGCTTTGAGGCAGCCCCCAGCTTGCACGGAGGAGAAGGAGAAGTTTGGAGAGCCACCATCTAGGAGTCACTAGAGGCTACTTCTTTATCTGTTTATCTACTCTTCCAGTTTTCTTCCCCTGCCCCTTGCCATGCTCCTGCTTTCTGGGTTGGTACCTGCTGCGTAGTACAGTGTGGCAGGGGACAGCACCTGCTGTTTGCCCCAGTTCAGCCAAATGTTCTGACTCAGGCTTCTGGGCTTATAGCTCTTGCCTCTCAAAGATTCCTCTTGACTCCCAGGCAAGGCAGCAATGGGCTGTCTTTGTTGCACCACAGTGCCTATAGTTGGACAATAAACTCTCCTTCCTAGGGCAGCTGACATTTGTAGAAGACTTTCTGCCTAGATTTCTGAAACGGGAGTGTGGGGGCATGATGCTGCGGAGAGGAAAGGAGTCTTGAGTGAGAGCAACGCTTGTCTCCATCTTGTGGCTGAAGGACGAGGCAGTGGGGAGATTGGGGAAAGAAATGCTCCTGGGAAATGCCTTCAGCCTACAGCACAGCCAGGGGAGAGAATCAGAAATTCTAATTCTCACATGGCCCACGTTCTTTTTAATAGGGGTTGTGGAGTTGCTGAGTTGGAGCCTAAAACGATAGATGTGTGTGTTTGTTTGTTTGTGTGTCTTGAGTTTGTAAAGAGAAACAAAGGGAAGTGAAGAAAGAAGGGAAAGAAAGTGACGATTACTCACTACCTATTATGTGCCAGGTGTTGTGTCACTTAGGTGATGCATCAGTCTCCCAGGAGGTGGGGGGTAAAGAGGTCTTGGAAAGGATACATGACTTGCTAAAGCATGGCCTGATTCAGACCTTTATAGGCCACCCACTGGAAATTCAAAATAAAAAAGTTTTAATTCAACTCACATATTTTCAGAAATTAAAGTAGCTTTTCTTTAGAGTTTTGCTGTTGTACTGTTTTCATTATAAAATTTTAGAAACTCTTTTCAAAGCCACTCACTATGCTGGTGTCCTAAGCATGCAGTTAATCTGCCTGTTGGGTAACTCCACCCAGCCCAAGATTAGGAAATCTAGTCACGGAGGGAGTCATAATTGGAGCTGTCTTACTCCAAAACCAATGGAAAAAGTACTAGAGGGTGGCAAGATTCTTTGCTGCTCTGAGACAATTCACCAGATACTTCTCGGCTAAATGTCAGGGACTTCAACAACAGGGAATGATTGCAGCTGCAGATGAACATTTGGTGGTGCTGATGGGGGATATAGCTGTAAAGGTGACCACTTCATTGGGTTGGGTGGTTGGGAGAGGTGGATCCAGGCCTAACCTTTTGAGGCAGGGTCACTAGTCAGGCAGAAGGTCATCTGAGAGCATGTCCTCTATAGCTGTGTGAGTGAATGACATGGTGCTGCTGAGCTTGGGGGTGCAGAGGTGGCTAGATGGGATCCTAGGATAGGCAGGGTGACAACATGGTAACTTCAGGAAGCTGGCTCTGAGTAGACAGTATCTGCAGCTGCAGCCTTGTATTTATTTGTGCTGGGAGCAGATATGATTCTTTACATAAACTGCTAGGCCCTTGTCCAAGCATTCTGATAATTAGAGAGAGGCATAATTTGAGTGGATCTTTTCTGGAGGATGTCAGACTTTACCTGGGGCTACTGCAAGCTGCATCTCTGAACAGATAGAAATCCAGTGTCTTTCGATTGTCCTTTCATTAATGAAGTGTTTTCAACTGGGTGGTATGAAGATCGAGTGCTTGGGAACATGTCCTCCAAGTAATTGCTGTGGAATCTGGTTAGCATCTGTTTACGTGCATTAAAGGCCCTCGTTTTGTGTTTTGGGATGAGACTGGAGCATTAAGACCCGGCCAGAGATTGCTGTCCTTGTGTTTTATTCTTTCTGCCATGATGGTTTTAGATCTGGGCCCTGACTGTTTTTTTTTTTTTAATACTCTCTCTGCATTTAGTGATAAAATCCTCCGCCTCAAACTTTTTGAAACCTTTTAAAGACCAGATTAGATCCTCCTGCAAAGCTGAGAGATGCATGGCAAGGCTGAGTAGTAGAATTTCACATGAATTTTGAAATTTGTAGTTAAAAAAGCCTGAATTTTGAAATCTATAGTTAGAAGATACGGTGTAGGGGTGTCAACTTCTCACTTGTGCCTTTGGGCAAGTCACTTAACACCAATGTTCTTATCTGGAAAATGGGATAATGTATGATCTCATAAGAATGTGAGATTAATTGATATTGATTGTTATTGTGCTTTATAAATTGTATTGTGAAGGACAAATGTTACTTATGATTTCAACTGTGGGCTTAGCTAGTTTGGAGGTAGGAGGAGAGGTAGAGAAACAGTGACAGGTCAAATACTAGCGGATGGAAGTGCATCTGTGGACCTTCTTAGCCTTCCCAAGAGGGCCCCTTTTCCCGGGCTCTGCTCTGGCCATCTGCTGACCACATCTTCTGCAGGACCAAAGGGAAAGCATTTCGCTGGAGCCTGTGTTCCCATTTCTAAGACATTGAGACAAACCGAAAGTGACCATGAAGCCTTTATTCACTTACTGCTCTAATGTAAGCAAGAGGCAAAAAGAGAAAGAAGGTGGTGCCCTCTACCTCTGCAGAACAGCACAGCACTAGGAAGGGTCAGGTGGATCAGCCCAGACAGGGTGGGAGTGGGGAAAGGATCTGAGTCAGTGAGACAGGGAAGTTCTCTGTGTGGAAGTCTGAGTACTAATGAAAAGTGTTTTCAAGTAGCCCCTGTGACAGATACATTTGAGCTATATCTCAGCAGAAGTCCCCCTTCCCTCCCTCCATTGAGGAGGTCTCTGACTGGAAGCACCTAGGGTGGGAATGCAGATATACCTAAGGCTGTGGGACAGGGTGGGAGGGGTCAGGGGAGAGTGTGAGTCCTTGACTGCAACTCACTCAGAGACTGCAATGTATTGGCTGTGACCAAGCCTGGTGAGGGGAGGGCAGATTTTCCTTGTGAGGTCTGCCACACAAAGAAATTGCTTGTGTGTCTTGGTAATTGCTATAGTAAGGCCTGAAAGATCACACATAGATTCTAGTTTGGGACTAGACTCCTCACCTTCCATGGCCTGCACAAGTCTCTTTCCTGGCTCCATCCTTCCAACAGCAGACCACACGGTTGGTGTGTTTACTCCATGGGTTAATCAGGCAGAAGCTGAGTGCAAGGGATGTGGATGAGAGCTGGCTATGCGGACTGGAGATGTTCCTAATTGTGTGTGTGTATGTGTGTTCCTCTCATGTTGTGAGGCTCAGCTGGCAGTGGGAATTGGAGGAGGGAAGCTTTGCGCTATGGGCAGGCACCTGGGGACCAGGACAGCTTTCCCCGGCCTCCTTCTGACATGGAGCTTTGAAGATTCTCACGACTCTAATTTGAATCTGGTCTTGCAGGGCTGTAAAGGTAGCTTGTCAAAGCAAGAGGTAGAAACATATTTTATTCAATACTTTATTAGATCTATTTTTAAATGTTTAATTATAATATAAACACAATGGAAAAATTACCATTTTAACTATTTTTAAGGGTACAGTTTGGTAGCATTAAGTATATTCACATTGTTATGTGACAGAGCTCCAGAACCTTTTTATCTTGCAGATCTGAAACTGTATACCCATTATACAACTCCCACTTTCCCACACTCCCCCAGCCCCTGGTTACCATTCTACTTTCTGTTTCTGCAAATTTGAATATTTTAAATATGTAAATGGAATCATACAGTATTTGTCTTTTTGTAGCTGTCTTACTTCACTTAGCATAATATCCTCAAAGTTCATCCATGCTGTAGCATAGGATGGGATTTTTTTCTTCTTTAAGACTGAATAATATTCCCTTGGATAAGTTTTCTTTATCTATTCATCTGTTGATGTACATTTGGTTGTTTCCATATCTTGGCTATTGTGAAAAATGCTGCAGTGAACATGGAATGCAGACATCTCTTCAAGATCCTAATTTTGGTCTGGTGCCGTGGCTCATGCCTGTAATCCCAGCACTTTGGGAGGCCGAGGCGGGTGGATCACCTAAGGTCAGGAGTTCGAGACCAGACTGGCCAACATGGTGAAACCCTATCTCTACTAAAAATACAATAATTAGCTGCACATGGTGGTACACACCTGTAATCTCAGCTACTCAGGAGGCCGAGACAGGAGAATCGCTTGAACTCAAGAGGCAGAGGTTGCAGTGAGCCAAGATTGCACCATTGCACTCCAGCCTGGGCAACAAGAGCAAAACTCAGTCTCAAAAAAAAAAAAAATCTTAATCTCAATATTTTTAGATATATCCCCAGAAGTGGGATTGCTGGATTATATGTAGTTCTATTTTTTATTTTTTGAGGAATCTCCACACTGTTTTCCACAGTGGCTATACCATTTTACATTCCCATCAACTGTGTACAAGGGTTCAAATGTCTCCACATTGTCACCAACAGTTGCTATTTTTTAATTATAATAACTGTCCTAGTAGGTAGGCAGTGGTTTCTCATTATAATTTTGACTTACATTTCCTTTATGATTAGTGATGTTGAGTATCATTTCATATACCTGCTGGCAATTTGTATGTCTTTGGAAAAATATCTTCAAGCCCTTTGGCCATTTTTAATTGGATTATTTGAATTGTAGAGGTTCCTTACACATTTTGAATATTAGTCTCTCATCTGATATATGGTTTGAAAATATATTCCATGTATTACCTTGTCATTCTGTTGATTGTTTCCCTTGTTGGGCAGAATTTTTTTAGTTTGATGTAGTCCCGCTTGTCTATTTTTGCTGTTGTTGCCTATGCTTTGGTGTTATATCCAAGAAATCATAGTCAAGACCAATGTTAAAAATCTTTTCCTTCATGTTTTTCTCAAGAAGTTGTACAGTTTTAGATCTTATGTTTGTCTTTCATTCTTTTGGAGTTGACTTTCCTGTATGGTGTAAAATAGAGGTCCAGTTTCATTCTTTTGTATGTTGACATCCAGTTTTCCTAACACCATTTGTCGAAGAGATTATCCTTTCCTATCGTGTATTCTTGATATCCTTCTTGAAACTCAGTTGACCGTATATGCATGGATTCATTTCTGGGATCTTTATTCTATTCCATTGGTCTATATGTCTGTTTTATGCCAGTACCATACTATTTTGATTACTGTAGCTTTGTAGTATATTTTGAAATCAAGATATGTGATGCCTTCGGCATGATTCTGTTTTTCTGGTTCCATATGAATTTCAGGATTTTTTCCACTTCTATAAAAAAATTCCACTGGGATTTTGGTAGAGATTGCATTGAAACTGTAGCTCACTTTAAATAGTATGGACACTTTAACACTATTAAAATTACCAATCCATAAACATGGATGTCTTTCCATTTATTTGTGTCTTCTTTAATTTCATTTATCAGTATTTTAGTTTTCAGTATGCAAGTCTTTCACTTTCTCAGTTAAGTTTATTCCTAAGTACTTTATTATTTTTGATACTATTGTTAGTGGGATTGCTTTCTTAATTTCCTTTTTAGATAGGCTACTGCTAGCTTATAGAAATGCTAATGCTTTTATTTGTTGATTTTGTGTCCTACGACTTTACTAAATTTGTTTATTAGCTGTAACAATTTTGTGTGTGTGTGGAGTTTTTAGGTTTTCTAACTATAAGATCGTGTCATCTGCAAACTAAGATAATTTTATTACTTTCTGATTTGGATGACTTTTATTTGTTTTTGTTGCCTAAATGCTCAAGTTAACACTTCCAATACTATGGTGAATAGAAGTGGTGAGAGTGGGCATTCTTGCTTTGTACGAGACCTTAGAGAGAAACCTTTCCATTTTTTACCATTATGATGTTTCCTGTCGGGTTGTCATATATGGTTTTATTATGTTGAGATACATTGCTTCTATACTTAGTTTATAGGGTGTTTTTATTATGAAAACGTGTTGAATTTTGTTGAATGATTTTTTGGATCCATTGAGATGATTGTGTGATTTTTTTTTTTTTTTTGAGATAGAGTGTCACCCAGGCTGGAGCATAGTGGTGTGACCTCAGCTCACTCCAACTTCAGCCTCCTGGGTTCAAACGATTCTCCTGCCTCAGCCTTCCTAGTAGCTGGGATTACAGATTTGTACTACCACACTCAGCTAATTTTTTTATGTTTAGGAGAGATGGGTTTTACTATGTTGCCCAGGCTGGTCTCGAACTTCTGACCTCAATTTATCTGCCTGCCTTGGCCTCCCAAAGTGCTGGGATTACATGCATGAGCCACCATGCCTGGCCAATGATGCATTTTTTAAATCCTTCATTCTTTTAATATGATGTGTTATATTCATTGATTTCTTTATACGTAACTATTCTTGCATCTCTGGGATAAATCCCACCTGATAATTGTATATGATCCTTTAAATGCACTGTTGAGTTTGATATGCTAGTGTTTTGTTGAGGATTTTTACATCTAGTTTCATCAGAGATTCGTCCATATTTCTTTTTTTTTCCTTATAGTGTCTCTGTCTGGCTTCAGTATTAGGGTAATAGTGGCTTCATAAAATGGGTTTGGAACTAGAAGAAAGCATATAATGCAGCTCACCAGTCAAGAGTAATATGATTTGAGAGGAAAAGGGGCGTTTTCCCTGATGCCCCTCTCTGCATAGATGATGTTTTTCTCTGACACAAAGTTCACTAGCATTTTAGGGGTAATGACGGAAGAGTGGCAGAGATCCATGAGTGACAGATTGCTGAAAAAGCTGTACGTGGAGGTGTGAAGCTGACAGTTCAGCCAAATCAGGGTGATCAGGCCCAGATTCCCCATCATGATGGCCAAGCAGATCCTGAGGAAGAGGAGAAAGAGAGGGTGCTAGAAGTCTTGTTGCTTTGTTAATCCCTTGAGAATGAACTCTGTCAGTGTAGAGTGATTTTTTTTCAAGATGGAATCTCAATCTGTCACCCAGACTCTGGATGACAGTGGCACGATCTCGGCTCACTGCAAACTGGAGTGCAGTGGCACGATCTTGGCTCACTGCAACCTCCACTGCTGGAGTGCAATGGCACGATCTCGCTGCAACCTCCAGCTCCCGGGTTTAAGCAGTTCTCCCACTTCAGCTTCCCAAGTAGTTGGATACAGGCACGTGGCAACATGCCCGGCTAATTTTTGTATTTTTAGTAGAGACAGAGTTTCACCATGTTGGCCAGGCTGGTCTTGAACTCCTGGCCTCAAGTGATCCATCTGCCTTGGCCTCTGAAAGTGTAGAGTGATTTTCTGCAGTCAAGAAAATTACTCCTTCCCTGGGTGGGAGGCCTGCAGGGATGGGAGAAAAGAGCCTAAGGAAGGATATATATGAGCCTTTCTGGTTAGGCTAGGTAAAGGCATCTGCCTCTGAGTAAGTTATCTTGAATTCTTTCCTTACTGTTTATATCCTAACTCCTTCTAATGTTTTCTAGGATTCAGGCAATTTCGGAGTGTTTTGGAGATCATGAAGGTGGGAAAAAGCTCCACCTGGTGTTTTACTAGTTTTACTACCCTTATCTTCCTTAATTACCTTAGAGGCAAATACTAGTATGTCTTGTTTCTTGGAATTAAAGATGTATTTTGCCCTGGAGATGGTATCTTCCTTGTCATCTATGCAGTTCCAAAATATTACTCCCAAAATGCCCTCATCTTTTATCAAATCCGAGTAATATGAGCCAATGATAATAGGTTAACTCCCATTTCCAAAAAATAGAGTTATAATATCAATTCTCAAGACTGTTTTAAAAATAAAAATCAATAATATACATGGAAATGTTTTCCAGATATTTAGTTGCTACACAAGTATGAGTTTTCATTAGGCATCTGGAATTTGTTCAAATTTTTCATTGAACCTAAGGTCTTAGGGTAGTTATCCTTAATTCTAGCTATACATTGTGATCACCTAGGGAGCCTTAAAAATAATTACGTCAGGTTTCAACCTAAAGGAATTCTGTCTTAATTAATCTGTGGCATTTTCTAGGCACTGAGCTCCGTGTCTCTGCGTAGGCAGAAAAGTTCAGCCATAGAAGAAAGTAAAGATTTTGTTATTTGACGGTTTTGTGTATATTAACTAGAATAGCTTTGTAGTTTGAAGAATTGGGTAAATTAGGCTTGGAATACAGTTTATTCTGAGTAAAATAAAACAACTGAGGAAAGATCTGAGATTGTTTGCTGTCTACTGTGCTCAGAGGACTCAGAAAAAGTTCAAATTGAATTGGGATTAGGAGTAGGTAGAACTAGAAAAAAACTTATAATGCAGCTCACTAACCAAGAACAAAATGATTTGAGAGGGAAGTGGGCATTTTCCATGGTGCCCCTCTCTGCATATTCTTAAGTCCTTGGATTCTTAGTGATCAACCTACCCTTAGCCACTTTCTCTCCTCACAGCAAATGTATTCTTTAGAATAACGTCAAGATCTCTTATGCTTTACATTTTCTATACTATTGATTTCAAAATGCTATTTATAGTTTGTCTATTTTTAGACCAAACATCATCAATGCAGAGAAGACATTCAGTTGATGGTAATCATGTGTAGATGCCCAAAAGATCCCTTAGAAGGGGTCTTGGTACATCTGAGTAAAAATGGCAGTTCACAGTTGATCGCAAGAAACAACTGCTGTTACTGAAGAATCTTATGATAATTTTTTTCATTTCTCCTTTCTATCTAAGGAGAAAAAGCATAAGAAAACATAATTTATAAAAGCAGATAGTATTTTTTTTCTCATAAATTGTTTGCTAAAGGTAGTTGAATAATTATACAATGGTGAATGTATGTTCCTTGAAGATCAATTGCCTGACATTGGCTAAAGATTCCTACATTCTAAATAAGAAGGGTCATCAGAGGAAATAACATTAAGGATATTTTGATCCTTAGATTTTATGATTTACCTTATGGATGAGCAAAAATTTTCCATGTGGGTAAAAATAATATTTTTTTGAATTTGAATAATTTTACAACATAGTGATTCAGCATAGTTAAAATTTAGTGAGTGAATTTCCAGTGTCGTCCATGAAAGATAAACTCCTATTGAAATTGCCTTTGGGCCATAGACAACTAGAAAATTGACAAAATAAATGGAACAAAACTTTTATGATGTTTGACAGCAGACAGTATCACAGTGATTTCTGAAAGGAGGGAAAGGAAAAAACATGAGCCATGTGATTGTTTTGTCTTTCTTGTCTATAGGTATTTTTCATGCCACAATCTAGAGTGGGTAAAAGAAAGAGATTAGTGATGTCTAAGTTGAAAAATCAGAAGTCAGTATTTGGAAAGATGTACATGGCTAGATGATGCAGGGCAGAGTACCCAAGAGTGGCTAGATGATGCAGGGCAGAGTACCCAAGACTGGCTAGATGATGCAGGGCAGAGTACCCAAGAGTGGGGGAGATACACATAGAAAATCAGAGATTTGCAGAGGAATATCTATTTCTTGATCTGCATATGTGTGGGATAAAACTTGATCTGCATATGTGTGGGATAAAACTTCAGAGTGAAGGACTACATGAAATGAGTGGTCAAAAAACTTTCAGAAACTTACAAAAATCTTGAAAAAGTTTGATTTCCTTCAAGCCACTGTGTAGACATCTCATAATACATACAGCATTAGGCAGAGAGTTTAAAAGAGTGAAACAGCTCTGAATCTTCCTAACAAAGCTTTAAAACAAGACTTGGGATAGTGAAACTTATATGTAAATAACTATGTACCAGAAAAATATCTGATAGTCTTCAAAAGAATACAACAAAATCTGCCTCTCGATAATGTAAAAATCACAATTTCTGGCATCCAATAAAATGTAACCAGTAAAGGAAGCAGAAAATATAAACATAACCAGAGGAAAGAGCAATCAATAGAAATAGACCAAGAAATGACAGCAATGATGAAATTAATAGACAGAGACCTTAAAAAGTTATTATATTTATTAAAAATATGCTCAAGGATGAAAAGAAGAACATTAACACAATGCAGGGAAAAATGAAAAGTATAATGAAGACATAAGTTGAACTACTAGAGGTGAAAATGCAATATATGAAATAAAGCATACACTGAATAGGGTTAATAGAAGATTAGACACTGAAGAAAAGAAAGATCCACAAACTTGAAAGTCTAACAATGGAAATAATCCAAAATAAAGAACAATTTGGATAGTAAAAGGACTAAAAAAGATAAGCTCATTGACTTATGGAACTACACCATAAGTATAACATAGTTTAATTAGACAATCCACAAAGTGGGAAAAAATATTTGCAAATTACTCATCTAACAAGGGATTAATAATCAGAATATGTAAGGAGATCAAACAACTCCATAAGAAAAAATCTAATAATCTGATCAAAAATGGGCAAAAGATTGGAATAGACATTTCTCAAAAGAAGACATGCCAACAGCACACAGGTATATGAAAAGGTGCTCAACATCATTAATCATCAGAGAAAGGCAAATCAATACTACAATCAGATATCATCTCACTCCAGTTAAAATGGCTTATACCCAAATTACAGGCAATAACAAATGCTTGTGAGGATGTGGAGAAAAGGGAACCCTTGCACAATGTTGGTGGGAATGTAAATTAGTACAACCCCTTTGGAGAACAGTTTGGAGATTCCTCAAAAAATTAGAAATAAAGCCACCATATGATCCATCAGTCATTGAAAAGAAAGGCAATCAGTATTGTCGAAAGATATCTGCAATCCCATGCTTGTTGCAGCACCATTCATAGTAGCCAAGATTTGGAAGCAATCTAATTGTCCATCAACAGATGAATGGATAAAGAAAATGCGGTATATATACACAAAGGAGTACTATTTTGCTATAAAAAAGAATGAGAACCTGTCGCTTGCAACAACATGGATGGAACTGGAGGTCATTATGTTAAATGACACAAGCCAGGCACAGAAAGACAAACATCAATCACATGATCTCACTTATTTGTGGGATCTAAAAATCACAACGGTTGAATTCATGGACATAGAAAGTAGAAGGATGGTTATCAGAGGCTGGAAAGGTAAGTAATGGGGGTTAAGGGGGAGATGGAGAGGGTTAATGGTTACCGAAAGATATATAGGAAGCATGAATAAGACCTACACAGGGTGAATATAGTCAGTAATAACTTAACTGTACATTTAAAAATAACTCAAAGAATGCAGTTGGATTGTTTGTAAATCAAAAGATAAATGCTTGAGGGAACAGATACTCCATTCTTTATGACATGCTTATTTCACATTGCATGTCTATATGAAACCATCTCATGTACCCCATAAATATATACACCTACTATGCACGTACAAAAATTGAAAATACAAATAAATTTTAAAAAAGGAAAACAAAAATAATACAGGTTCTAAAGGAATACATAGAAGAAGAAAAAGCCTTTATAACCTCGGGCTAGGCAAAGAATTTTAGATAGAACAAAAAACATCACTGACTACAGTATAAATGGGACTTCATAAAAATTTAAAACTCTGTTCCTTGCAAATACTACTAAGAAAATGAAAAACAGTCCACTGACTGAAAGTATTTTCAAATTATATTTGACAAAAGACTTATATCTAGATGCGATAATAAGAAAACATAATAGCCAAGTAAAAAATATATAAATAGCTTAATTGGTCAATAAGAATGTGAAAATAGGATTAATATCACTAATGGTGAGAGAAATGTAAATAAAAATATGATAACATTTCATACCCAATAGAATGGCTAAATTAAAAATACTGACAATACCAAGTGTTGGCGAGCATCTTAAACTCTCATTTATTGCTTGTAGGAGCGTAAAATGGTACAATCGCTTTGGAAAACATTTTGACGATTTTTACATAATTAAAAATACACATTCTAATTGACCTAGCAATTCCACTGCTAAGATATTTATCCAAGTGACATGGAAGTATCTGTCCAACAAATGCTTTATGTATAGATATTTGAGAAGCTTTTATTTACATTAGTCCTACATTGGAAACGATTCAATTTTTTCTCAATGTGCAAAAGGGTAAACAAACTGTGGTCTATTAATATGAATGACTGCTATTCAGCAATAAAAGGAATGAACTACTGATAACGTCCAACAACATGAATGAATCGAAACGTTTATGCTGAGTGAAAGGCACTTGACAGAAAAGTGTACATACTGAATGATAACATTTTTACAAAATTTGATAACAGGCAAAAATAATGCATAGTGACTGAAATCAGTCAATAGTTGGCTCAGACCAAGGTTGAAGGTCATTTATTATACAAGGGAACTTTTTATGCCTATGAAAATGATATATATCTTGATTGAGTGGTGGTTGCATGAATATATACATTTGTCAAAAATTACTGAATTATACGTCAAATACATCAATTGAATTCACTTTATTTTATTTCAGTTATACCTCGATAAAGTATTCATTTATTTTTATTAATTTTAAAACATAGTTGACATATAATAATTGTGGGGTACAGTGTGATGTTTCAATGCATGTATACATTTTATAATGATCAAATCAGGGTAATTACCATATTAATCTGCTGGGAACACTGTGGACCCCTCAGTGGTGACTAAGCAACTGCAAGCTTCTGGAAGAATTGGCAAAACCCAAGCTATCTGAAATAACGAGAAGAAGTTGTTGTTTTCAACCTGTAAATTCTCTTAGAATTTGGCTTCCCCAAAATGAATTATTTGCTTTGTTATTCCTGTTATTTACTGTATGGTTTATATTTGAGAAAATGAAGAAAAGTGTGAAGAGTTAAAATGTAGCTTGTAACTTTGGCCCTGCTGAGCTGTTCTTGTAAAAATAGGAATTAGGTGTAGAGGACAAACCACATAGCCTGACTGTCGGAGAGAGCTAACAGCTCGTAATAATCTTCTCCTTGCAGAGAGCCTATAAATGGATGTGTAATGGAGAGGCTCATTATCCAGAGTCCTTTCCCAGGAAAGGCATATTGATTGTGGCCCTGGAAAGGGAATGCAACCCTTATGGAGAGCCTACAAACGGACACTTGAGGGGCATCTGTTTGGAGGGAAACCTCTGTGGTTGAGATAAGATATAAAAGTCTTTCTTCCTCCGCTGCTCCTCCAGGCCTATATGGAGGCCCCCCTCCTCTTGCAGTTTTGTGGTCACACTGGTTGTCCTGTGTCAGATCCTGTTTCCTCTGCAGCCGTGAGCCCAATGCGTTTCTTGCTGATAGTTTATGTTTAACCTCCATTCTTGCTGAGGTGTACGGTTTTTTATGCTAACAGAAAGTAACTTTTACATGGTTCTGCTTTTACCATACCATATTGTGATCTTTGGTCAACAGTTTTTGCTTACGTTTCTTGTGTAATTATCACTGAAACTTTGTATAACCTCACTCACCCTCCCCTGTTGAAAGAGCCTAATAAAAAACTGAGGTTTTTCAGGGGAATGTTAAACATCCACGGAGCAACATTATGCAGTGTCTCCCCTGGGCCCAGTTTTAAGGAAAAATGTTTCCTTGTCTTTCTTTCTTTTCACGGACCACTCAATCACTTTGAGAGACGTTGAACCCACATTGATATATTTTGACCTGGTCCCGCAATATTAATCACTTTAAACATTTATCATTTCTTTGTGGTGATAACATCTCAAATCTTTTCTTCTAGTTATCTTTAGGTATACATTACACTGTTATTTGCTATAGTCACCTTACATTTTTAGCTTCCACATTTGAGTGAGAACATGCAGTATTTGTCTTTCTTTGCCTCTTATTTCACTTAACATGTCTTCCAGCTTCATCCATGTTGCTGCAAATGATAAGATTTCATTCTGCTTTATGTGTGTATATATATATATATATGTATATATATATATATGAAATTGTATATATATGTACATCATATTTTCTTTATCCATTCTTTATTAGATGGGCATTTAGTTTGATTCCATATCTTGACTATTGTGAATAGTGCTCCAATAAATATGGGAGTGCAGATATGTTTTCAATATACTGATTTCATTTCCTTTGGATATTTGCCCAGTAATGGGATTGCAGGATCATATGGTAATTCTAATTAAATTTTTTTGAGGAATCTCCAAACTGTTTTCCATAATGGCTGTATGATAAAGTAGATTTAAATATTCATATACTATGTATAAATAGGTAAGGTCAAGAAATATAAAAATAAATTCCTAAAGCCTAACACATAATCAAAGAAGTATGAATTAAAACAATGTGATGGCATTGTTCCTAATATGGTTCAACATATTAGGAAATGATCAGAAAAGACATGGAGAAAAAGACATGCTCATACATTGCTTGTAGGAGTGTTATTGCCAAAGTCTTTCATGAGACCATTTCAGCAATATTATTAAAGAGCAAATTTTTAGATTTAGCAATTTGACTTCCAGGAATTTATACTCAGAAAATAAATGGTTAGGTTTCCAAAAATGCATATTCATCTCTGCTGTGTTTATCATAGTGAAAATTGAACATCATAAAATGTCAAACAAAGAATTGACATATGAAATGATAGTGCTCCCATCAGAGAGATATCATAAAGCTATTAAAAATAATGTTGTTTAGGTTTATTTATTGATATAAAAAGATGCCGATGATATCTAGTTTAAAAAAGATTTCAAGATAGTATATACAATATAATCTAACATCAAACATAATCCACCTAAATCTTAATAATGGTTATTTATGGGTGGAGGAAATATGAATAGTTTTTATTTCCTGCTGTATACTATAAATTTTCCTCTAGACGCTGCTTTAAATGTGTCCCAGAGATTCTGGTATGTTGTGTATTCATTCTTGTTGTTTCAAAGAACATCTTTATTTCTGCCTTCATTTCATTGTTTATCCAGTCAACATTCAAAAACCAGTTGTTCAGTTTCCAGGAAGTTGTGTGCTTCTGAGTTGGTTTCTTAATCCTGAGTTCTAACTTGATTGCCCTGTGGTCTGAGAGACTGCTTGTTACGATTTCTGTTCTTTTCATTTGCTGAGGAGTGATTTATTCCAATTATGTGATCAATTTTAGAGTAGGTGTGATGTGGTGCTACGAAGAATGTATATTCTGTGGATTTGGGGTTCAGAGTTCTATAGATATCTATTAGGCTTGCTTGGTTCAGATCTGAGTTCAAGTCCTGGATATCCTTGTTAATTTTCTGTCTTATTGATCTGTCTAATATTGATAGTGGCGTGTTAAAGTCTCTCACTATTATTGTGTGGGAGTCTAAGTCTCTTTGTAAGTCATTAAGAACTTGCTTTATGTATCTGGTTGCTCCTGTATTGGGTGCGTATATATTTAGGATCATTAGCTCTTCTTGTTGCATTGATCCTTTTACCATTATGTAATATCTTTCTTTGTCTCTTTTGATGTTTGTTAGTTTAAAATCCATTTTAACAGAGACTAGGATTGCAACTCCTGCTTTATTTAGCTCTCCATTTTCTTGGTAAATCTTCCTCTATCCCTTTATTTTGAGCCTATGTGTATCCTTGCATGCAAGATGGGTTTCCTGGATACAGCACACTGATGGGTTTTAAGTTTTTACCCAATTTGCCAGTCTTTATCTTTTGATTGGGGCATTTAGCCCATTTACATTTAAGGCTAATATTGTTATGTGTGAATTTGACCCTGCCATTTTGATGCTAGCTGGTTGATTTGCCTATTAGTTGATGCAGTTTCTTCATTGTGTTGATGATCTTTACCATTTGGTATGTTTTTGAAGTGGTTGGTACTGGTTGTTCCTTTCTGTTTAGTGCTTCTTTCAGAAGCTCTTGTAAGACAGGTCTGGTGGTGACATAATCTCTGAGAAATTGCTTGTTTGTAAAGGATTTTATTTCTCCTTCGCTTATGAAGCTTAGTTTGGCTGGATATGAAATTCTAGGTTGAAAGTTCTTTTCTTTAAGGATATTGAATATTGGCCCCCACTCTCTCCTGACTTGTAGGGTTTCTGCCGAGAGATCCGCTGTGAGTCTGATGGGCTTTTCTTTGTGGGTAACCTGACCTTTCTCTCTGACTGCCCTTAGCATTTTTTCCTTCATTTCAACCCTGGTGAATCTGACAATTATGTGCCTTGGGGTTGCTCTTCTTGAGGAATATCTTTGTGATGTTCTCTGTATTTCCTGGACTTGAATGGTAGCCTGCCTTTCTAGGTTGGGGAAATTCTCCTGGATAATATCCTGAAGAGTGTTTTCCAGCTTGGATTCATTCTCTCTGTCACATTCAGGTACACCTATGAAATGTAGATTAGGTCTTTTCACATAATCCTATATTTTTTGGAGGCTTTGTTCATTTTTTTTCACTCTTCTCTATTCTTGCCTTCTCGTTTTATTTCATTAAGTTGATCTTAAATCTCTGATATCCTTTCTTCTGCTTGGTTGATTTGGCTATTGAAACCTGTGTATGCTTCATGAAGTTCTCTTGTGTTTTTCAGCTCCATCAGGTCATTTATCTTCTCTAAGCTGTTTATTCTCTTTAGCATTTCATCTAACCTTTTTTAAAGTTCTTAGTCTCTTTGCATTGGGTTAGAACATGTTCTTTTAGCTCAGAGAAGTTTGTTATTACCCACCTTCTGAAGCCTGTTTCTGTCAATTCATCAGACTCATTCTCCATCCAGCTTTGTTCCCTTACTGGTAAGGAGTTGTGATCCCTTGGAGGACAAGAGACATTCTGGTTTTTGTTTTTTTCATCCTTTTTGTGCTCATTTCTTCCCATCTTTGTGGATTTATCTACCTGTGGTCTTTGCAGTTGGTGACTTTTGGATGGGGTCTCTGAGTGGACGTCCGTTTTGCTGATGATGAGGTTATTTCTTTCTGTTTTTTGTTTTCCTTTTAACCATCAGGCCCCTCTGCTGTAGGACTGCTGGAGGGCCGCTCCAGTCTCTGCTTGCCTAGGGATCACTCACAGGGACTGCAGAACAATAAGGGTTGCTGCCAGTGTCTTATTCTGTTATCTTCATCCCAGAAGATTATCCACCAGATGTCAGCCTGACCTCTCCTTTACAAGTGCCTCTTTGGATATAAAGGGGTCAGAGAGCTGCTTGAGAAGACAGTCTGTCCCTTATAGGAGCTCAAGTGCTGAGCTGGGAGCTCTGTTGTTCCATTTAGAGCTTCTGGGTAAGCATGTTTAAGCTTGCTGCAGCAGAACTCATAAGCACCTTTTTCCCCAGGTGCTCTGTCCTGGGAAGTTAGGGCTTTATTTATAAGTTCCTGATGCGCTGCTGCCTTTTTTCAGAGATACCCTGCCGAGCAAGGTGGTAGTCTAGCCATGGTCTGCCATGTTACTGAGCTGCTATGGGCTCTCCCAAGCTTCTGTGTGAACTTCCTGTTAGAACTGCCTCGATAACGGTGGTCTGCCTCTGTAATGGCAGACTGCCTCAGTAATGGCGGACTGTCTCAGTAAAGGTGGATTGCCTCAGTAATGGTGGACTGCCTTGGTAATGGCTGACGCCCTTTCCCCCACCAAGATGGACTGTCCCGGTCCAGCTGTGCTTGCTGTGAAACTCTCAATCCAGAGCATTTCAGATTGCTGGTCTTTGTAGGGGGTGGGACCCACTAAGTCTGATCACCTGGCTCTCTGTTTCAGCCCCCCTTTTTTTCAGTTTACTGGGCAGCTTTCTATCCCAGGCATTCCGGGTGCCTGTTGAAGCAGCCGCCCAGATTTGTGCAAGTTTTGGTTTGGAGACCCACAGCACCAGCTAAAACAGCTGTGCTGGAAACTCGTGGCGCTTTTCAGCCCGGGAATCTCCTGGTCTGTGGGCAGTAAAAACTCATTTGGAAATGCAGTGATCACTCACCCTCTGTGTTCTTCTCGCTGCAAACTGCACTTTTTTTTTTTCCTGGTGAGCACATCTTTATTTATTTTCAAGTTAGAGTCCTCAGAATAACCTTGGTGGAAACTCACAATTGTCAAAACATGAGATCACAACTCAAAAAATCAATTTAAAACTTCAAATTTGAATTGAATTTTACCTAGTAAGGGAGGGGTCTTGTCTGTCAAAGCAAACTGCTGATCTTACAGGGATTTTTGAGGAAGAGTTTCTTGTGTTAGTGAAAGAGGTGGTAGTGGAATTATGTCAGTTTTATTTCAGATGTAGTTTTCAGGTCTAGATGTTCCATTTGACTCTTTCTCGTGTCTTCTCTCTGTTCACGTTTTCCTTTAACTTCCTAGGCATAGTGATAACAGTTTTTAAAAATTTTTTCGAGAGAGGATCACATTCTGTTACCCCCAGGCTGGAGTGCAGTGGTGCGATCTGGGCTCACTGCAACCTCTGCCTCCTGGGCTCAAGCGATTCTTCTATCTCAGCCTCCAGAGTAGCTGGGACTACAGGGGCATGCCACCATGTCCGACTAATTTTTGTAGTCTTTGTAGAGACAGGGTCTCACCATGTTGCCCAGGCTGGTCACAAACTTCTGCCTTGGCCTCCCAAAGTGCTGGGATTACAGGCATGAGACACTGTGTCCAGCCTAACAGTTGTTTTAAAGCATTATTTCACGAATACCATTTCTAACATTTTAAAATCTCTTTTTAGTAACCAATTTTTCTTCTGGTTATGGGCCACATTCTCCTGCTTCTTGGTTGTTCTAATAACTCTTTTTAAATAAAATAAAGTAAAATAGACAAGTTCTCACTATGTTGTTCAGGCAGGCTGGTCTAAAGCTCTTGGATTCAAGCAATCTATAAGGCAGGTTTTAATTTTTCTTTTATAGAGAAGGAATGTCCAGGAAAGGACGACTTAGTGACTTGTTCAAGGCTGCATGACCACAGTTAGATCTTTAGACTCCTAAGCCTAGCATCTGTCTAGGATGTTACATTGCCTCTTGATTTCTGCTAGTCACCAGAATAAAGTTCCTGAGAGAAAGCTTTGCAAAATATTGGAATGCATCACTGAGAGAATGTGTAGCTTTCCTTTTCAGAAGTCTTTAGAAATTGTAGACAGTCTCTTCAATCCCGCAATTAGGATTACAGAGGAGTCTATCCAACAAGAAAATGTTACCTTGCTTTCTTTATAAAACCACTTAGTTTCTTTGCACATAAAAGACATTTAATTTAATTTTATTATTAGTCAATTAAGATGTCTCTATTATGCTTAGGATAATTTCCCTACTTCTATTCATCAAACCACGTATTTCATTTCCAGCAAATTGCTTGAAAGTTTTTTATAGATTTGTCCTGATTAACCCCACCATATTGTACTTTCTAGCACAGTCTTGATTTCTTTTGTAATCTTTACACTCCTTGTAAATGATAGATTTTACAGTATCTTTGCATAAATTAACACTTTTCCAGAATTTAAGTCCCTTAAGAAAGATAATTCAGTTTTGAGGAGTTTTAAGTTTCTTGGCAGCTCTCTAGCTAAAGCCTTTGGAGCAATTTCTGCCATTTAGCTACTTTCTTTTGCCAGCACCTCGAAGAAAGGGGGAAGGGTCTTCTACAAACACTTTGACTTTGACAGAAATCTTCCGGCATCATTGTCATTTCAGTGTCAATGAATGTCAGTATCAACGTTACCATAGTGAAAGCTTCTAACTTAGTTTCAGTAAATTTAATTATGTGTAGCTCATATTACTCTTTTTCATGAGAATAAAATGTTTGTTTATTAAAACCTGTGACAAATTATTTCAGGTAGTTTAAAATATCCCCGGAATTATGGTTTTGCAATATGAATTTTTATTGTACTCTATTTACATGCAAGTTCACTACATTCAGCATTTTTTTGGAAGATCATCTATAACGTATTCGTCATCTGACAAATAATGATTATGTTAGTGTACCCCAAAGTATACGACTTAAAATCTAGTTGGGTCTTATGGAATATAGTTATGAAATAATCAATGAACAGTATAAAATTGTATTAGACTAAGCACACTAAGAGTGATATGGAAAAATGGGTGAATAGAAAGTCAAGAGAATGACTTGCTTTAAGCTTATTTTTCAGTTTTTCTTCCCATGAAACTCTTGGTAACATTACTTCTCACTCTTGAAATTCTCTCCACCTTGGCTTCTGTGACATTTTATAAATTCCACTAATATGTAATAAATGAATATTCACTGGGGCATAATTTAATTCTCACAAACATCTGCAAATTTGATATTATTATCTCTATTTTTTTTTTTTAGACAAGGTCGCTGAGTCTTAATTGTGTTAAGTAACTTACTTAGGTTCACCCAGGAAATGAGCAACACAGTTGGAGTTTAGTTCCAGACATTTTTCTTCTCAGATTCTTGCTCTCAGTTGCTATGTTTGCTTTTTTTATTTTTATTTTTTGACATTTCCTTTGGTCAATTTCCTTCTTCCATTATCTCCTTGTTGGCATTTTTGAAAAAGTCAATCTTTGATTTTCTCTTTAAATACTCCTCCTTGTGGCGATTTCCCCATTTTTCTGTGACCACTTCTGCTCAGATGGTTTCCCTATTTGTAACTCATGCCTTTACCCAAGTTCTGATTTTCAGTTTTCTACTTATTTCTGACCCTTGTCATTTGGAGGTCCTGTTAATATTTCATATTTTTGTGTAAAACTCAGCTAGTTACCCTCTCCCTCCTTATTTCTCCGTTCTTGTCATTCTGTTCCTGTTTCCCTGGGCTTGAAAAAGTAACCGAACTTGATGTATGTCTCCTTGTCTCTGTTTTTCTCTCTCCAAGCATTGCGATGCCAAATCCTGTTTTGCATTTCATTGTAATATCAAAACACGTGGCACTGTTCGTCCTCTCTGTTTCTACTCTTGTGTAAAGCCTCTGAACTGATTTCCCTGCCTTTGGCTTCTTCCTGTTGTAGCCCATTCTACAATTACTTTTATCCAGGGAGATAGTAATTGTTATTACTCTAATAAATAATGAGTAAATTTTATTTATTTAATAAAATTAAAGTAATACACTTAAAATGGATAATTATTTATGAAATAATAAATAATAATAGATAATTATTTTGTGTGTCTTTGTGCCAGAAGGTGCATTATTTATTCATTAAAACAATCCTTTGAATTACCATTATTTTCCCCATTTTTAAGATTACAACACTAGAAACTCATAGAAGGGTTAAACAAACTTGCCAAGATCACACAGTCAGAGATTTGAGCTGAGTCCTGCCAGATTCCAAAGTTAATGCTCTGAATGCTTATTCAACTAGGATACATTTCAAAATGAAAGGGGGAATACTAGTAATTTTCTGAGATACTAGGCATAAACTGGGATGGTTCTAGAAAGGCCAGGGCTTAGAATAATTTTGTGTTTTACATTCTACTTTCTCATCATTGATTACAGCCAAGTAAATAAAGGGAATGGTTGAGTGGACTTTACTTTTGGGGTAAAGAGCCATATACTCACCTTTGTACTCAAGTTCAGGGATGATCAGAGAACAGCCTCTTAGAAATATCCGAAATAAATGTGAGATACACAGGAAATGAGCTTACCAGGAAATTGAGAACTAAAGACACAAATTTGGCAACCATCCATAAAGAGGGTTTGTTGAAGCCTTGAAACAAAGTAACTCACTGTGAATTTAAGGAAGCATAAAAAGCATGGAAGGCACAGAATTGAATCCTGGCAATGTGAAATATGAAGGGACAGAAGTAGAAAGATGAGCCAATTTGGGGAGGTGTTTCTATCAGACTATGCATTTCTTTCTGGCACAAACCATGCCTTTTGTATTCCTGACCTTGTATGTTACTATACACGCTAAATACACTTATCAAATCAATTTAACAGTGAGTACAATGCAGACCCATATGACTGGCGATAGATGAGTTTAATTCTATCTTCTTTCTCCGGAGTTAATTGAGGCTATTTGAATGCTATTGAATCGACTATTTCATGTGCTGGCTCTTCTCTCTTACCAGGTTTGTGCGTCTTCTCATTGAGGTTGGGAAAATAGTAAGTTTAGTGATTGACCCTGTACCATACTGTCACCACTTGCTGGTCTACCAGAAGTCCGAGAGCTAACACACATGCATGAGACATACATGCAAAGATATTTTATCGTAGGTAAATGTTCACATGCTCTGTAATGTAACATATATAATATATAGCTTAAATAAGAAATAGATACAA
>NW_016107315.1:20492543-20498993 GCF_001604975.1 Cebus imitator
TGCTTGCCGCTTGTATTGAAGTGAGTCATCAGGTAACACAGCTTTAGAGAAGCCTTGCCTAAGATGCATTTGGAAATGTAGTTGCTATGGCAATTGTCTCTGAAGTAACAGACAAAATCTACCATAGAGCTTCCAAAGAACTTCCAATGTCTTCTTTGCACTTGGATCTGAAGGAAAGCTTGCTTTATGGACCTATGTACATTTTGTTTAATTAATTATTTTCCTTTATTTGTAACTTTTGTCCAATGGGACTGAGACACGGATTGGGATCCATTAAGGTCACTCGGGGTGCGGACAATTCTAAGTGTATAGTGACAGATGAAACAACCTCACTGCTAAGACTGAGCTGAGGGTGAGCAAGTTTTCACTGACATGTGCACATCCTCATAAACACACACAGGATTGTGTGCAGTGATTTCACTTGGACTTGCCTGAAGATGGACTTCTGCTTTTGTATTAAGATTTTATAACTTCTCCAAGAATATTTCTGCCATCAATGCAGGATTAAAAACGTCTAATCTGTTGGCATACTGAAGCTCAAATTTCCCCAAATAGAGATTTATTTCTTGGCTATGAAATCTATCATCCTTAATACACAAAATCCCCTGGTTAGGGGTGTGAAATGTTAGTTGCCACAGGAAACT
Organism: Cebus imitator; assembly: GCF_001604975.1. NCBI lineage: Eukaryota > Metazoa > Chordata > Mammalia > Primates > Cebidae > Cebus > Cebus imitator. The sequence goes on from NW_016107315.1 coordinate 20,493,188, forward strand.
ATATTAGTCCCTGTGTTAATGAAATCCTCTCCTGAAAATGGTTTTGACAATGTTTAGAGGAGCCAACTCCGGTGAATGGAGACAAAATTGGGCGCTCAGCAGGGTCCCTTGCCCCTGTGATATTTGGAGTTGGATGGACAAGAGCTTGACTCAAGCTTCTGGAATCTATTAGCTGTGTGTGCTTCTCACTTTTAAAGTGGAGATTAACATGTCTAATTTATGAGGGTATTGTGAGAAATAAATGAGGCAAAATTGTCTGGACCTAGTTGTTGGATCCTTGGTGTCCGTATGAAGGTGCTGGGTCAAATACAGTGTTTGGTACACAGTCAGTTCTCAATATAAGGTAGCAAGAATTGTTTTTTTCCCACATTGCCTTGTCCTTAATTGTGCTTTAAACGGTGTAACCTGAATGAAAGATTAGGTCATTAAAAGCCCCAGGAAGCATTATCAAGGATGAAAACAAACATTTCCTTTTCCTTAGGGAAGGTTATCTTTGGCAATGGCCCTGAGGGATCCTCTCTAACTGCTCTGAGGTCTCTGCTCCAGAATAAAACTCTCCAGATACCTTTATCCACAGTGTTAGGAAAGAATGCTGTCTCATCTCTAGAAGCCAGGCAGAAGCCTTGGGGCAAAGCAACAATCAGAGATCGTGTTCTTCATCTCAGCAAAAGAACCAAGAAAAATTGGAGGTTTTTATCCTCAAAGTGGAGAAGCAGAGCAGAGGGGGTCTGGGCTCAAAGTTGTCACTTTCTTTACAGCAGGGCCATTTGGATTTCTGCAAAAGAGATGGGTGAGAGGCAGTAGAGAGCAGCACCATGGCTCCAAACTGAAGTGGTGAGTGCCTGTCTGAGCCACTGGGTACCACAGCAGAGTGGTTAAAATCGAGTTTCCCTGCTGCTGCAGCTCAGTTGCACTGGGACTTTGTGCAAGTGGCTTAGGCTTGGTATCCTCATTTGTGGAATGGTGATGGTCATAATGCCACACTGCATTCAGATACATTTGGTAAATGTTTCTCTTTTTTCTTAGCTTTTAATGAATAACTTTACATGATCACTCCTTTATTATTATTCTGTGCTAATTCCACAACCATGCCAGTAAAGACTGTGGACAACACAAAGTCATCTCACTGTTCTGTCTAGTACAGACTCCAAATTAGAAGGTCTGGAAAGGTCAAGTGGTTCCCACCTCTCCAAAGAAGGGCCCCTGGTTTTACCCACTTGAACAAGGGCTGTAGAGGGAATGATGTACACAGGGAGGACCACAGCGAGGGTTGGAGTGTGGCCCCAGCTCGACTCTGTTCCTTCGTCACACCAGCCCTCACTCTGCAGGCAAATGTCACCCTCAGACAGTTACTAGGATGGCTAAAGGCACTTGGGGAAGGTGAAAACATAGACAAGGGAATAAGAAAATATCTTCTTGAAGTTCAATCATCTCTCTGCTCCGATGTCATTCCTAAGAAGGGGAGGCCCCGGTCATGGCACATGTATACTTATGTAACAAACCGGCACGTTCTGCACTTGTACCCCAGAAAATTAAAAAAATAAAAAATAAATAAAAAAAGAAGGGTAGGATTTTCTCTTTTTTGTTCTCTCAGTGATTCTTTTTCCTTCACAGCTCTTCCTAGAGGAGAATGCCTGCCGAGAACTCCTCCTCCGTGACAGAGTTTATCCTCGCAGGCTTAACAGACCAGCCAGGACTCCAGATCCCCCTCTTCATCCTGTTTCTAGGTTTCTACGTGGTCACTGCAGTGGGGAACCTGGGCTTGATAACCCTGATAGGGCTCAACTCTCACCTGCATATTCCCATGTACTTATTCCTCTTCAACTTGTCCCTCATAGATTTTAGTTTCTCTACTGCTATCATTCCCAAAATGCTGATGAGTTTTGTCTCAAGGAAGAACATTATTTCCTTCACAGGGTGTATGACTCAGCTCTTCTTCTTCTGTTTCTTTGTCTTTTCTGAGTCCTTCGTCCTGTCTGCGATGGCATATGACCGCTACATGGCCATCTGTAACCCACTGTTGTACCTGGTCATCATGTCTCCCCAGGTGTGTTTGCTCCTTTTGTTGGGTGTCTATGGGATGGGAGTTTTTGGGGCTGTGGCCCATACAGGAAATATAATGTTTCTAACCTTTTGTGCAGACAACCTTGTCAATCACTACATGTGTGACATCCTTCCCCTTCTTGAGCTCTCCTGCAACGGCTCTTACATAAATGTTCTGGTCATCTTTATTGTTGTGACCATTGGCATTGGGGTGCCCATTGTTGCCATTTTTATGTCTTATGGTTTTATTCTTTCCAGCATTCTCCATATTAGTTCTGCTGAGGGCAGGTCTAAAGCCTTCAGTACCCTGCAGCTCCCACATAATTGCAGTTTCTCTTTTCTTTGGGTCAGGAGCTTTTATGTACCTCAAACCCCCTTCCATTTTACCCCTGGACCAGGGGAAAGTGTCCTCCCTGTTCTATACTATTGTGGTGCCCATGTTTAACCCATTAATCTATAGCCTGAGGAATAAGGATGTCAAACTTGCCCTGAAGAGAACCTTTTCCAGAATAAACTTCTCTTGAAAAAAAATTTAGAAACTGAGAAAAGAGATCCTAGAGTTTTTTTTTTATCAGAGTGTTTTTGTGATGATGATTTTTTTTTCAGTGATGAATCTAAGGTTCCAGTGCTTTCTATCCTATACATAGAGAAAATGTTAACTCTCTTTTCCAAGTGGATTTATGCTTCCCCACCCTCACCCCCATCTTTGCCTTGTTTTATGAAAAAGTTTCTACACCTACAGAATATTCAATGTTGAATGGGGCTTAGGAATAATTTCATCTAGCCCCTTATGTAATACACCACACATTGAAGACCCAGAAATATTTGCATATTTGCCCAGGAACATAAAATTACCAGGTGCCAGACTTGTGACTGGAATCCCTGCTTGAATCCCAAGCCACATTGTTTTCCTTTATGCTATTCTTTATTGCCTCATCTCTTTTTGGAAGATTTTATTTCACATGCTAGTTGACCTAACACATTTAAGTTATAAATATATTCACAGTAATTTCATGCTATTTTTCACAGGATAATTTTAATGTGTCACTTTTTGCAAGAACGTAGGAGGTGAAACGTTCTGTTGAGGTGGTCTTGGCAAAATGACAAGATCAGGGTTTGATGAATTTTATAGTGTGTAAGTGGGAAGTATGTTAGGTTTCATATAGAAGTAAGCATGGTGCCCACTGACTTGGTGAGTGGAGCCCTAGGTTTTAGAACAAGTTTAGTGGTTTAGAACTTCCAAGGGAGAACTATAAAATTTTAAGGGATGTAAAGATGTTGGGTGGAGTTGTCATATGTTATTTTAAGACCAACAGAGACAGCATTTGGAGTTTCATTGCAAGGGTCAACTTGGGTGTTAGAGGTCTTAAGGAGAAGTACGTAGTTCAAGATGATTGGGAGCTGCACTATCCAATATGGTAGTGACCAGCCATGCATGGCTATTGAACCCTTGAAATGTGATCATCCATGTTGATACATACTGTAAGTGTGCAATGTAAGTACAAAATACACCTTAGATCTTTGAAGAATTATAAAAAATATAAAACAGCCCATTGATAATTTTTATATTAATTATATGTTGAAATAATAACATTTTGGATATATTATATTAAATAAAATATATCGTTAAAATAATTTGGATTCAGCTTTTTAATATATATACTAGAAAATTTTAAATTACATACATGGTTTGTATTATATTTCTACTGGATGACACTGGTTTAGAGGAAGTGACAGAGCAGAAAATAGTTTGGGCATGTATCAAGGCAGCACCAAGCAGTTGCTTATTGGAAGAGGCAATTGATATTAAACTTTCAGACCTTGCAGATAGCCATGATATTTTAATAATGGGACATGTGATGAAGTGGTTTATTAGATAATCTAATAAATCCACAATACTATGTAAAGGGAAATATAGCTGTATATAAAGAATCTAAGCCCATCAGGAGTGGTAAACTTTCTTTGAGAAGTGGTAAACTTTCACTTAAAATGATAAGTGAAATGCTAGGGAGATATTTTGACTTAGGAACTTATCCGTATGGAAGTCCTCTTCTACTGCTAAATAAGGGAAGCCTGGAGAAATGTTCGGTTTGCACTACGATGATTCTATTCAGTGTTGGTGAAATGAAAAAAATAAACTTACAGTGGGGGGATTGTAGTTTAGATGGGATTTAATAGACCGCTGAATACAGGGGAACTATAATTTCGCAGTGGGGTGGGTGTGGTGGGTGTGCAGTCCAATGTCAGTAATAAAATAAAATAGATACTACCTTTATGAAATGTTGTAGGCTAACTTACCGTAAAGTGTACAAACTTTAAGTGTATAGCTCATTGAACTTTTTCATATGTATATATGTGCCTGTGTAACCACAACCCAGATTAAGATGTAAAATGCTTTCAACCACCGTAGAAGGTTTTCTCTTGTTCTTTCCCAGTGAACACTACCATTTCTCAATGCCCGCTCCCCGAGCTAGCCACTGTCAGCATGTACTGGACTGTTTCTGGTTTCCTTTCCTCAACATAAAGGCTGTGATACTCAAATGTATTGTTGCATGTATGAAGAGATTAACATTATTATTTTGTCACTGTGTAGTATTCCATTATGTGAATATACAAGTATTTATCCTGTTAATGAACAGTTAGTTTTAAGTTTTTGCTTATTATTAATAAAGATTCTATGAACATTTTTGAACATGTGTTTTGGTTGAACTATGGAAACATTTCTTTGGATACATAACTAGATGTGGGTTTGTTGGATAATAGGGTAGGCATACGATTTAGTTTTTATAAATACTGCCAAACTGTTTTCAAAAAGGTTTGAGTCAAAAAAGGATTCAAATTCTTTATCAAGTTTTATTTATTTATTTTTATTTTAAATGTATATTTTTTATTGTACTTTAGGTTCTGGGGTATATGTGCAGAACATGCAGGATTGTTGCATAGTTACATACATGGCAATGTGGTTTGCTGCCTCCATCCCCCTGTCGCCTATGTCTGGCATTTCTCCCCATGTTATCCCTCCCCAACTCCCTACCCCCCGCTGTCCCTCCCCTAGTTCCCCAACAGACCCCAGTGTGTGATGCTCCCCTCCCTGTGTCCATGTGTTCTCATTGTTCAACACCCGCCTATGAGTGAGAACATGCAGTGTTTTTCTGTTCTTGCGTCAGTTTGCTGAGAATAATGGTTTCCAGATTCATCCATGTCCCTTCAAAGGACACGAATTCATCGTTTTTTATGGCTGCATAGTATTCCATGGTGTATATGTGCCACATTTTCCTTGTCCAGTCTATCATTGATGGGCAATTGGGCTGGTTCCAGGACTTTGATATTGCAAACAATACCACAATGAACATACGTGTGCATGTGTCTTTATAATAGAATGATTTATAATCCTTTGGATATATACCCAATAATGGGATTGCTGGGTCAAATGGAATTTCTATTTCTAGGTCCTTGAGGAATCGCCACACTGTCTTTCACAATAGTTGATCTAATTTACACTCCCACCAACAGCGTAAAAGCGTTTCTGTTTCTCCACATCCTCTCCAGCACCTGTTGTCTCCAGATTTTTATCGTTTTATTTTATTTTGTTTTTATTTCAAAGCTTTTTCTTTTCCCCTAACTATGTTTACATATTTCAGACTTTTATTTTAGGCTGTTGGTTTGTCATAAATAGCTTTTATTATTTTGAGATACATTCCATTGATACCTAGCTTATTGAGTGTTTTTAGCATAAAGGGCTGTTGAATTTTGTCAAAGGCCT
>NW_016107315.1:20499188-20518836 GCF_001604975.1 Cebus imitator
GGTTTTGGAATCAGGATGATGTTGGTGTCATAAAATGATTTGGGAAGAATTCTCTCTTTTTGTATTGTTTGGAATAGTTTCAGAAGGAATGGTACCAGCTCCTCTTTGTACGTCTGGTAGAATTCAGCTGTGAACCCATCTGGACCTGGGCTTTTTTTGAGTGGTAAGCTCTTAATTGCTGCCTCAACTTCAGACCTTGTTATGGGTCTGTTCAGGGTTTCTTTTGCTGTACAGAAGCTCTGGAGTTTAATTAGATCCCATTTGTCTATTTAGGCTTTTGTTGCTAATGCTTTTGGTGTTTTAGTCATGAAGTCCTTGCCTATGCCTATGTCCTGAATTTACCTAGGTTTTCTTCTAGGGTTTTTATGGTGTTAGGTCTTATGTTTAAGTCTTTAATCCATCTGGAGTTAATTTTAGTGTAAGGTGTCAGGAAGGGGTCCAGTTTTTGCTTTCTGCACACTGCCTGCCAGTTTTCCCAACACCAGTTATTAAACAGGGAATCCTTTCCTCATTGCTTGTTTTTGTGAGATTTATCAAAGATCAGATTGTTATAGATGTGTGGGATTGCCTCCAAGGCCTCTGTTCTGTTCCATTGACCTATATTTCTGTTTTGGTATCAGTACCATGCTGTTTTGATTACTGTAGCTTTGTAGTATAGTTTGAAATCAGGTAGCGTGATGTCTCCAGCTTTGTTCTTTTTGCTTAGGATTGTCTTGGCTAGGTGGGCTCTCTTTTGGTTCCATATGAAGTTTAAGGTGTTTTTTTTCCAGTTCTATGTAGAAGGTAATTGGCAGCTTGATGGGGATACCGCTGAATCTATAAATTACTTTGGGCAGTTTGGCTATTTTCACCATACTGATTCTTCCTAACCATGAGCATGGAATATTTTTTCCATTTGTTTGTGTCCACTCTTATTTCCTTGAGCAGTGGTTTGTAGTTCTCCTTGAAGAAGTCCTTTACATCCTTTGTTAGCTGTATTCCTAAGTATTTTATTCTCTTTGTAACAATTGTGAATGGGAGTTCACTCATATTTGGCCCTCTGTTAGTCTGTTATTGGTGTATAGAAATGCTTGTGGTTTCTGCATATTGATTTTATATCCTGAGACTTTGCTGAAGTTGCTTATCAGTTTAAGGAGATTTTGGGCTGAGATGATAGGGTCTTCTAAATATACAATCATGTCATCTGCAAATAGAGTCAATTTGACTTCCTCTTTTCCTAATTAAATACCCTTTATTTATTATTATTATTTTTTGCCTAATTGCTCTGGCTGGAACTTCCAATACTATATTGAATAGGAGTGGTGAGAGAGGGCATCCTTGTCTAGTGCTGGCTTTCAAAGGGAATGCTTCCAGTTTTTACCCATTCAGTATGATATTGGCTGTATGTTTGTAATAAATAGCTTTTATTATTTTGAAATACATTCCTTTGATACCTAGTTTATTGAGAGTTTTTAGCATAAATGGGCTGTTGAATTTTGTCAAAGGCCTTCTCTGCATCTATTGAGATAATCATGTGGTTTTTGTCTTTGGTTCTGTTTATGTGGTGGATTACATTTATAGACTTGCGTATGTTGAACCAGTCTTGCATCCCTGGAATGAAGCCTACTTGATTGTGATGGATAAGCTGTTTGATGTGCTGTTGCAATTGGTTTGCCAGTATTTTATTGAAGATTTTTACATCTATGTTCATCATGGATATGGCCTGAAATTTTCCTTTTTTGTTTACTCTCTGCTGGGTTTTGGTATCAGGATGATGTTGGTCTCCTGAAATGATTTGGGAAGGATTCCCTCTTTTTGGATTGTTGGGAATACTTTCAGAAACAATGGTACCAGCTCCTCTTTGTACGTCTGGTAGAATTTGGCTGTGAATCCATCTGGACCTGGACTTTTTTTGATTGGTAGGCTATTAATGCTGCTTCAATTTCAGCCCTTGTTATTGGTTTGTTCAAGGTTTCAACTTCTTCCTGGTTTAGACCTGAGAGGGTGGAAGTGTCCAGGAATTTATCCATTTCTTCCAGGTTTATTGGAATATGTGCATAAAGTTGTCTGTAGTAACCTCTAATGGTAGTCTGTATTTCTGTGGAATCAGTGGTGATATCCCCTTTATCATTTTTATTGCATCTATTTGATTCTTCTCTCTTTTCTTTTTTATTAATCTGGCTAGTGGACTGCCTATTTTGTTGATCTCGTCAAAAAACCAGCTCCTGATTTATTAATTTTTTGAAGTTTTTTTGTGTCTCTATCTCCTTCAGTTCTCCTCTGATCTTAGTTATTTCTTCTCTTCTGCTAGCTTTTGAGCTTTTTGATCTTGCTCCTCTAGCTCTTTCAATTTTGATGATAGTGTTTTGATTTTCGGTCTTTTCTCACTTCTTTGGTGAGCATTTATTGCTATAAATTTCGCTCTAGACACTGCTTTAAATGTGTCCCAGATATACTGGTATATTTTGTCTTCATTCTTGTTGGTTTCAAAGAACATCTTTATTTCTGCCTTCATTTCATTGTTTATCCAGTTGATGTTCAGGAACCAGTTGTTCAGTTTCCATGAAGTTGTGCAGTTCTAAGTTAGTTTCTTAATTCTGAGTTCTAATTTGATTACACTGTGCTCTGAGAGACTGTTTGTTATGATTTCCATTCTTTTGCATTTACTGAGGAGTGATTTACTTCCAATTTTGTGGTCAATTTTAGAGTAGGTGCCATGCGGTGCTGAGAAGAATGTATATTCTGTGGATTTGGGGTGGAGATTTCTGTAGATATCTATTAGGTCTGCTTGGTCCAGATCTGAGTTCAAGTCCTGGATATCCTTGTTAATTTTCTGTCTCATTGATCTGTCTAATATTGATAGTGGCATGTTAAAATCTCCCACTATTATTGTGTGGGAATCTAAGTCTCTTTGTAGGTCATTAAGAACTTGCTTTATGTACCTGGGTGCTCCTGTATTGGGTATGTATATATTTAGGATTGTTAGTTCTTCTTGATGCATTGATCCTTTTACCATTGTGTAATGCCCTTCTTTGTCTCTTTTGATGTTTTTTGGTTTAATGTCCATTTTATCAGAGATTAGGGTTGCAACTACTGCCTTTTTTTGCTCTCCATTTGCTTGATACATCTTCCTCCATCCCTTTATTTTGAGCCTATGTGTGTCCTTGCATGTGAGATGGGTTTCCTGAATACAGCACACTAATGGATTTTGACTTTTTATCCAATTTGCCAGTCTGTGTCTTTTGTTTGGGGCATTTAGTCCATTTACATTTAAGGTTAATATTGTTATGTGTGAATTTGATCCTGTAATTTTGATGCTAGCTGGATGTTTTGCCTGTTAGTTGACACATTTTTGAAGTGGCTGGTACTGGTTGTTCCTTCCTTTAGTGTTTCTTTCAGGAGCTCTTGTAAGGCAGGCCTGGTGGTGATGAAATCTCTCAGCAATTGCTTGTCCATAAAGGATTTTCTTTCTCCTTTGCTTATGAAGCTTAGTTTGGCTGGATATGAAATTTTAGGTTGAAAGTTCTTTTCTTTAAGGATGTTGAATATTGGCCCCCACTCTCTTCTGACTTGTAGGGTTTCTACCGAGAGATCTGCTGTGAGTCTGATGGGCTTCCCTTTGTGGGTAACCTGACCTTTCTCTCTGACTGCCCTTAGCATTTTTTCCTTTATTTCAACCCTGGTGAATCTGATGATTATGTGCCTTGGAGTTACGCTTCTTGAGGAATATCTTTGTGGTGTTCTCTGTATTTCCTGGACTTGAATGTTGGCCTGCCTTGCTAGGTTGGGGAAGTTCTCCTGGATAATATCCTGAAGAGTGTTTTCCAGCTTGCATTCATTCTCTCCATCACATTCAGGTACACCTATCAAATGTAGATTAGGTCTTTTCACATAATCCCATATTTCTTGGAGGCTTTGCTCATTTCTTTTCACTCTTTTTTCTCTATTCTTGGCTTCTCGTTTTATTTCATTGTGTTGGTCTTCAATCTCTGATATCCTTTCTTCTGCTTGGTTGATTTGGCTATTGAAACTTGTGTATGCTTCACGAAGTTCTTGTGCTGTGTTTTTCAGCTCTATGAAGTCGTTTACATTCTTCTCTAAGCTGTTTATTCTAGTTAGCATCTCATCTAACTTTATTTCTAAGTTCTTAGTTTTTTTTTAGCTCTGATAAGTTTGTTATTACCCACCTTCTGAAACCTCTTTCTGTCAATTCATCAGATTCATTCTCCATCCATCTTTAATCCTTAGCTGGTGAAGAGATGTGGTCCCTTGGAGGAGAGGAGACATCCTAGTTTTTGTGTTTTCATCCTTTTTGCACTGGTTTCTTCCCATCTTAGTGGCTTTATCTATGTGTGGTCTTTGTAGTTGGTGACTTTCAGATGGGGTCTCTGAGTGATCATCCTTTTTGTTGATGTTGAAGTGATTTCTTTCTGTTTTTTAGTTTTCCTTCTAACAGTCAGGCTCCTCTGCTGCAGGACTGCTGGAGGTCCACTCCAGATCCCGCTTGCCTGGGGATTATTCACAGGGGCTGCAAAACAGCAAGTGTTGCTGCCAGCTTTTTCCTCTGCTATCCTTGTCCCAGAAGGGTACCTACCAGATGTCAGCCTGAGCTTTCCTTTATGAGGTGTCTCTTTGTGTATACAGGGGGCTGGGGGTTGTTTGAGGAGACAGTCTGTCCCATATAGTAGCTCAAGTGCTGTCCTGGGAGCTCTGTTTTTCCGTGCAAAGCTGCTGGGCAGGTACCTTTAAGTCTGCTACAGTGGAACTCATAAACACCTCTTTTCCCAGGTGCTCTGTCCTAGGAAGGTCAGTTTTATTTATAAGCTCCTGTTGTGCTGCTGCCTTTTTCACAGATGCCGTACCCCGCATGGAGTAATCTAGTCACAGTCTGCCAGCAGAGGTGTTGCTGAGCTGCCGCAGGCTTGGCCCAGCTGCTGTGTGAACTGCCTCGGTAGTGGTGGACTGTCAGTAGTGGCAGACACCCTTCCCTCCACTGAGCTGGACTGTCCTGGATCCAGCTGCGCTTTGTGTGAAACTCTCAATCCAGAGGGTTTTGGATTGCTTGTTTTGTGGGGGTGGTCCCCGCAGAGCCAGATCCTCTGGCTCCCTATCTCAGCCCCCTCCCTTTCAGTTGAATGGGTGGCCCTGTCTCCCAGGTGCTCCAGGAGCCAGTCAAAATGGCCACCCAGGCTTGTGTGTTTCTGTGCACCAACCTGGCACCGGCTGAAACCGCTGTGCTGACATCTTGTGGTGCTTTTCAGCCCGGGAATCTCCTGGTCTGCGGGCAGTGAAAACTTATTTGGAAATGTGGTGGGCATTCACCCTCTGCGCTGTTCTCGCAGGGAACTGCACTCCGGAGGGGTTCCTATTTGGCCATCTTGGATCCTCCCGGAAATTTACATATTTTACTATCTTAAAGAAGTATTCATCATTCCTTGATTTAAGGAATATTTTTAAGACATGAATGGAAACAAGAGGAGGGCAAGATGTCCAATTGGATGCAGCCAGGTGAAGCACCTTTTACTGAGGGACTGAGATGACTGGTGTGCTCCTAACAGGTCTTCAGAAGGAAGGCACTGAGGGTGGATGGAGGGAAGGCACAGAAGCTGGGCTGAACGGGGAGAAAGCTGGGAAGCTGCATGGGGCTTTCATGCACCAGGACTCATTGCTGGCCCCCAAACAGCTCTAGGGGAATGAGTGAGTTGAACTGGCAAGGAACAACCTGCTCTCACCAGAGGCCTCTGGAACCCCAGCAGGAGGAGACCTCTTGGCCACCATGGACACTCTAGTTGGCAGGGAGGGCTGCTTAGAGAAGTGATGGGGGGAGCAAGCCAGGTGATGAGCCCAGAGGGTTTGGTGTGGGAGTATCTGCAGCAGAGCATGGGCAGGAACAGCTATTCCCCTAGACTCAACTTACTCCCATAGGAGATGTTAGCCCAAGGAGGACAGTCAGACCTCCACTCTGCTGGGCAGTTTTGCCCATCAGACAGGACTGGTTTGGCCTGAGCAACCCTTGATCTGCTGGCCTCTTCTGGGTCCTCAGCCTGGTCGCACCTGCTTGCAGGGCAGTCTCAGGTACCTGGGGCCTGCTTTATAGCTTCTGCGCTGGCAGACTGTGCCTGAGTGGTGGAGCACTCCCAAAGGGCAGCCTCTATGGCCACACAGCAGCCCACATGCTCCCTCCCTCCTCATATGGTAGCTTCTTTCAGGCCCATGGCAACTCCCCACATTGCTTTGCTGGTGAGTGCCTGTGTGGGAAGGTTTTGCTTTCCTTGCCCTGCCAGTGTGCAGGAGTGCAGTCTTTCCTGCCATTCCCTGACTGCCATTGCAGACAGAGCCTTGGAGGCGCAGACCCAGTGAGCCCTACTCCTGCCAGTGCCCATGGTGTTAACAGTGGATCCTCCCTTGAACTGTGTGATCACTCCTGCTTGTGGGGCACAGAGGAGGCACCCAGACCTGTGCCTACAAGTGCCCCACCCCTGAACCAACACCACTTCCAGTGTGACTGTGCACACAGTTGCCAGCAAGGTCCCCCTCCCCCAGCTATGTTGCCTCTGCCACTGTGGTGAACATCTGCAGGAAGGCAGACATCCTGGCACCCACAAGCATTCTGCTGCAGCTGTGGTTACCTCTGCTACTGGAATGTATGAACAAGGACAGATCACACTGTCACTACACTATGAAACGCTTTGGCTGACACTACCCATTAGAGTGTAGTGACCAGCAGTCCAGGAACACTTAATCCCCAGTCAGTGCAGTGGATTACAACCTTAAGGAGCCAAAAAACAAAGTTGGTGCCCAATACAAGTCCCCCAGAGTTAGAGCACACAGTCCAGGAGCTGGGAGCTGAATGTTGGCCCCTAAAATCTCTCAGATACAAAGCCAGTCAGCTGAATCCAACTTATACCACAATCAAACCCTCAAGGTCATCAAATAGGATAAAAAGAAAATCCATCCAAAGGTCAGCAACCTCAAAGACTGAAGGTAGATAAGCCCACAAAGATGAAAAAGAATCAGTACAAGAACCTTGATGACACAATGAACCAGAGCACTTTCTTTCGTCCAAGCAACCACATCACCTCTCCAGCAAAGGGTCAGAACTGGGTGGAGAATGCTTGAAATGACAGAAATAGAATTCAGAATATGTATAGGAAGGAAGATCATTGTGCTACAGGAGTACATTGAAACCCAAACCAAGGAAGCTAAAAATCATGAGAAAACAATGCAGGAGCTCACAGACAAAATAACCAGTGTAGAAAAGAACATAACTGACCTGATAGAGCTGAAAAATATGGTGCAAGAATTTTGTAATGCAATCAATAATAAGTATTAATAGCAGAATAGGCCAAGTGGAGGAAAGAATCTCAGAACTTGAAGCCCAGCTTTCTGAAACAAGACAGTTAGACAAGAATAGAGCAAAAAGAATGATTAAAACCTCTGATAAGTATGAGATTATGTAAAGAGATAAAATCTATGACTCATTGGTGTCCCCAAAAGAGATGAGGATAATGGAACAAACTTGGAAAACATATTACAGGATATCATTCATGAGAACTTCCCCAATCTAGCTAGAGAGGGCAACATTCAAATTCAGGAAATGCAGAGAGCCCCAGTAAGATACTTCACAGGAAGATCATTCCCAAGACACATAATCATCAGATTCTTTAAGGTCAAAATGAAAGAGAAAATGTTAAAGGTAGCTAGAGAGAAAGGTCATGTCACCTATAAAGGGAAGCCCATTAGACTATCAGTGGACCTCTCATCAGAAACCCTAACAAGCCAGAAGATTTCGGAGGCCAGTATTCAACATTCTTAAAGAAAAGAAGTTCCAACCCAGAATTTCCTATCTGACCAAATTAAGCTTCCTAAATGAAGGAGAAGTAAGATCTTTTTCAGACAAGCAGATGCCGAGGGAATTTGTTACCACCACACCTACCTTAACAAGAGCTCCTGAAGGAGGAACTAAACATAGAAAGACCATTACTAGCCACTACAAAAACACACTGAAGTGCACAGACCAGTGACATTTTAAAGCAACTACAAAAACAAGTTTGCAAACTAATCAGCTAACATCATGATGACAAGATCAAATCCATACATATCAATATTAACCTTAAATGTACATGGGCTAAATGCCCCAATTAAAAGACACAGAGTGGCAAGCTGGATAAAGAACCAAGACCCACTGGCATGCTGTCTAAAAGAGACCCATCTCACGTGCAATGAGGCTCAAAATGAAGAGATGGAGAAAAATCTACCTAGCAAATGGAAAACAAAAAAAAGCAGGAGTTGCAATCCTAGTTTCGTGCAAAACAGACTTTAGAAAGCCCAGGAACAGATGGATTAACAGCTGAATTCTACCAGATGTACAAACAAGAGCTGGTACCATTCCTGCTGAAACTATTCCAAAAAGTTGAAGAGGAGGGGCTTCTACCTAACTCATTCTATGAAGCCAGTATCATCCTGATACTAAAACCTAGCAGAGACACAATAGAAAAAGAAAACTTCAGGCCAATATCCTTGAACATCAATGCAAAAATCGCCAACAAATTACTGGTAAATACAGCATCATTTCAAAAAGCTTATCTACCATTATCAAGTAGGCTTTATCCTTGAGATGCAAGTCTGGTTCAACATATGCATATCAATAAATGTAACTCATCACATAAACAGAACTGAAGACAAAAACCACACGATGATCTCAATAGATGCAGAAAAGGCTTTGGATAAAATTCAACACCACTTCATGTTAAAAACTCTCCATACACTAGGTATTGAAGGAACAAACCTACTAATAATAAGATCCATTTGTGACAAACCACAGCTGACATCATACTGAATGGGCACAAGCTGGAAGCATTTCCCTTGAAAACCTGCATAAGACAAGGATGCCTTCTTTCACCACTCCTTTTCAACATTGTATTGGAGTCCCAGCTGAGGCAATCAAGCAAGAGAAAGAAATTAAGGGGATACAAAAAGGAAACAGTCAAGCCAATGGCCAAATCAGGAATGCAATCTCATTCACTACTCTCTCTCAAACACACACACACACACACACACACACACACACACACACACACACAGAGTACCTGGAAATACAGGTAACCAGGGAGGTAAAAGATCTTTACAAGAAGAACTACAAAACACTGCTCAAAGAAATCAGAGATGACACAAGCAAATGGAAAAACATTCCATGCTCGTGAATAGAAATAATCAATATTATTAAAATGGCCATACTTCCCAAAGCAATTTATAGATTCAATCCTATTCTTATTAAGCTACCATTGACATTCTTCACAGAACTAGAAGAAACTAGTCTAGTTTAAAATTCATATGAAACAGAAAAAGAGCCTGAATAGTCAAGGCAATTCTAAGCAAAAAGAACAAAACTGGAGGCATCATGCTATTTGACTTCAAACTATACTACAGGGTTACAGTAACCAAAACAGCATGATACTGATAAAAAACATACATATACAACACAGCATGTTGCTAACACATCAACACAGACAATGGGTCCATGTCATGCAGCTGCAGTTGCTGCAGCTATTACTGCTCTCCACACCATTCCACAGTATAAATATGCTGCAGGAGTTTGCAATCTTAATGCACATCTTAATGCACAGCAACATCTTAATGCACAGCCACAAGTTACAATGCAACAGCCTGCTGTTCATGTACAAGGTCAGGAACGTTTGACTGCTTCCTTGCTGGCATCTGCCCCTCCTCAAAAGCAAAAGCAAAAGCAAATATTGGGAGAATGGCTGTTTCCTCTTATTCAAGCCATGCACCCTACTCTTGCTGGTTAAACCCCTGGCACGTTGTTGGAGACTGATGATTCAGAACTTCTTCATATGCTTGAGTCTCCAGAGTCACTCTGTTCTAAGGCTGATGAAGCTATAGCTGTACTACAGGCCCACCAAGCTAAAGAGGCTGTCCAGAAAGCCGTTAACAGTGCCACTGGTGTTCCAGCTGTTTAAAATTGATAAGGGATCACGAAAAAACTTGTGCTTCACTGAAGAAAATATCTAAACATTGAAAAACTTAAATATTATGGGGAAAAATGTAAAACATAAAGTAAGTAAAAAAGGAAAGAAAACTTTGAACCTTATGTACCGAGCAAATACCAGGTCTAGCAAACATAATGCTAGTCCTAGATTACTTATTGATTTAAAATCAAAAAGCACCCACAAAAATAGTAAATATAAAAACAAATTATGTTTTATAGACCCTGGGAAAAGAATTTTCAACAAAGCACGAAAATTTAAAGCATTCCTTTCTTTAATTTTATAATTCTTTACTGTGGAATAGCTGAAAATGTCAGTTCTGTTTTAAGTAACAGAATTGAAAATTGAGCAAGGAAACATAATTTGGATTATAAAATTCTTGCTTTAATAAAAATTCTTAAACAGTGAAAAAAAACCAACAACAGACGTATAGACTAATAGAACAGAATAGGGAACCCAGAAATAAGGCCACACACCTCCAACTACCCGATCCTCAACAAACCTGACAAAAACAAGCACTGGGGAAAAGATTCTCTATTCAATAAATGATGCTAGGATAATTGGGTAGCCATATGCACAAGATTGAAACTGGACCCCTTCCTTACACCATATACAAAAATTAGCTCAATATGGATTAAAGACAAATGTAAAATCCAAAACTATAAGTACCCTGGAAGGCAACCTAGGCAATACCATTCTGGACATAGGAATGGGCAAAGATCTCATGACAAAGATACCAAAAGCAATTGCAACAAAGCAAAAATTGACAAACAGGATCTGATTAAACTACAGAGCTTCTGCACAGCAAAGGAAGCTATCAACAGAGTGAACAGAAAACCTACAGAATGAGTTGTAAACTGAACATCTGACAAATGTCTAGTAGCCAGCATGTATAAGAAACTTAAACAAATCCATAAAATAGAAACAGCCCATTAAAAAGTGGGCAAAGGACATGGACAAACACTTCTCAAAAGAAGACATACATGCAACCAACAATCACATAAAAAGGAAACTCAGTATCACTGGTCATTAGATAAATGCAAATCAAAACCATAATGAGATACTATCTCATACAAGTCAGAATAGCTACTTAAAAAGTGAAAAAATAACAGATGGTGGTGAGGTTGTGAAGAAAAAGGAACACTTACATGCTGTTGGTAGGAGGGCAAATTAGTTCAACCAATGTGAAGGACAATGTGACAATTCCTCAAAGACCTAAAAACAGAAATACCATTCTACCTATCAATCCCATTACTGGGTATATACCCAAAGGAATATAAATTAGTCTTTTATAAAGACACATGCACTTGTATATTCATTGACACACTGTTCACAAGAGCAAAGACATGAAATCAACCTAAATGTTCATCAATGGTAGGCTGGATAAAGAAAATACGGCACATATACACCATTAAATACCATGCAGCCATACAAAAGAATGAGATCATGCCCTCTGCAGGAATGTGGATGGAGGTGGAGGCCATTATCTTTAGTAAACTAATGCAGCAACAGAAAACCAAATACTGCATGTTCTCACTTATAAGTTGGAGTGAAATGATGAGAACACATAGACACATACGTGGAAACAACATACACTGGTTCTTGTTGGAGGGTGGATGGTAGGAGGAGAGAAAGTATCAAGAAAAATAACTAATTAATGGGTACTAGGCTTAATCCATGGCTGATGAAATAATCTGTACAATAAGCCCCCATGACACAAGTTTACCTGTGTAACAAACCTGTACGTGTACCCCTGAACTTAAATTAAAAGTTAAATTTAAAAAAATGAATGTTGAATTGTATCAAATTGTTTTCTTCTTTGGGGTTTTATTATCTCAAAATCTCCTCATGTTTCTTAGACCCTCAATCTCTTCATCTTCACTGAGTCTTTTACCTCTAAACTTATTCAAACCTGATTTATCCTTAAACGTTTTGTTTGATACTCCTGTCTTTCTCCCTTTCCTCCCCAAATTAAGAAAAGTGACCAACGTTTCTTTCCTCTCCATATTCACATTCTCGTGGCTATTTTTGTTTGTTACATATACTGTTTATTCCCCATGTTTTCTTTTGTACCCTAGTGTAGGGTATAACATCCTTATATTTTAAAATATGATTTTTTTCTATGCTGTTGAGGACTTTTTGTTCTGTTTTCAGGGCATGCTGTGACACAGGTTTAGCTTCTGTTTAGGTGCCTTGATTATTCTCCTGGCATTTGGGCATGAAGTCATGAGGTGGAAGGGGCCACTCTGTCTGACCTGAATTTATTTATTTACGTAAATTAAATGTTTAATTTTGATATAATTGAAGATTCACATATAGTAGTAAAAAACACTGCAGAGATTCCATGTACCTTTTACTCAGTTTCTCTCAATGGTAACAACTTGCAAAACCATGGTGCAATATCACAACTGAGATGGACTGGCGCAGTCAAAATACAGAACAGTTTCATCACCGTAAGGGTCCCTCATGTTGTCTGTTGTCTTCTGATAGCTGTACCCCCCTCCTCCAAAATGGAATAAATTGTTAATACGCACAACAACTTGGGTAAATCACAAGAGAATTACACTGCATGGAAAAAGCCAATTTCAAATATTAAATTCTGTATGACTCCATTTATGTCACATTCTGGAGATGACAAAATTGCAGACATTGAGACTGGATTAGTGACTATCTGGCCTAAATTTGAAAGTATTATGTCCACTCCAGTTTTTCAACACTATATTTTATTTCAAAAGTATGAGGAAAATAGGTAGTATTATTTAAGAAGGGAAATTCTAGAAAATAATTGTACCATCATTCAATGAACACCATGTTTTGAAGGCAACTTTTTATAGCAACTGGGTATAATTTAATTTTATATTCTTTTCCAAATGTAGAAATTATGGAATTACAGAATAGTTATTGAATAAAAATATGAATCATTCATATAGTGAACTTCTGCCTTAGCCAAAATAATAGAGAATATGTACTGATTCTTGCCTCCAAAAGTGAAGTATCTTTAGAAAAATGTCACCATGGTTATGTGTGATTCTTCCCTGCTGTCTCTACACAGCTCATCATTGCTTCCATATAGCCAATGGTAATATGACATTTACTTCTCTCTCTCCTTCCTGAACAAATTTCAAGCCCTTTTGGGGCAGCTTCCATTGTTACTTGAATACCCAGAATTTTTGGTAGCTTTGAAAGTTTCTAGATAATTTTTCTGAAAAAGATAACGTGATGCTGGGCTTTGCTATGTTGAGCATGTTAGGAGCCTAACCAACTGCCAGGCTCACAAATTGTATTCCTGAATGTTTATCATTGTTGCAGGAGTCAGTCTGGGAATCCCACTTATAGTTAATCCTGCACCCTATTCAGGCCTCTGGAAAGAAATGCTCCTAATTTTACTCTGGAGATTAGAAGTCCTTGTGGGAAGTCAAATTCTATTTTTTTTTTATTAAGATAGGATCTTGCTCTATTGTCCAGGCTGGAGTGCAGTGGTGTGATCACAGCTCACTGCAATCTCAACCTTCTGGGCTCAAGTGATCCTCCTTTCTCAGCCTCCTAGGTACCTAGGACTACAGATGCAAGCCACCATGCCAAGCATATTTCAAATTTTTCTGTAGAGATGGGGTTTCACTATGTTGCCTAGACTAGTCTCAAACTCCTGGGCCCAAGAGATCCTCAGACTCCCAGAGTGCTGGGATTATAGGCGTGAGGCACTGCGCCTGACCATGGGAAATAAAAATCCTGTGCATAAGTCAAAGTGTGCTCTATTTGTAAAAACTACACATTTTCTTATTTATTAAAGCAACTCTTCCTAGGAGAGTATCTGAAGTAAGTTTCTTTGGGTTTCCAGTCAGACCTCTTATCTATACACATGTAAAAGAAAACTCCTTTTAAATATCATCTTATGACCCTAGTGCCACAGATGGATGGTTTGGTTTTGTTTTTTCTACAATTGAAGTGGAGTATTTGGCACAGATTTGATTTGAAACCATAGTTTTTAGACCAGAACTGATTCCAGGATAATGGAGGCTTTAGTTTTCTTACCATTATAGAAAAAAGAAAAGAATATATACTTAGGACTTCCCCCCCCCCCCAATGCCATCCAAGCCACCTCTCTTCTAGGGAATGGGAGCACAAGGGCTGGAAGACTCTGCACTGCTGACCCTAAGCTGAACAGTGAGTGTGGCTGCATGGTGGTAACATATGTCTCTTTATGCTCTTCCTGATATGAAGGCCTGAAAACTAAGTATTTTGGAAATAGCCTCCTTGCTTAATTTGATTCTGGTGTGGGGGTGACTGATGCAATGAAGACAGAGATCATGATGTCTCTAGGTCTCTTGCCAGTTCTCATTTCTGATTCAAAATGTGGTTCCTGAGCAAACTGGGCAGCTCCGGAGGCTCTCTGAGATACTGTTTCCCCATATTTTCTGTGAGTACTGGGTTTCCTGTTGCACACTCTGGTGTAGCCCAGCCTGAGGAGCTGGTTGTGTCAGGGCATTTCAAACCTGGGAGTGCACTCACATGAGAAAGGCACAGAAAGACACAGGAAGAGACAGGTGTTCCTACGTTACTCATCAGCCCTGGGTTAAGGCTAGTCATTCTCTTGTTAAGGCAATGGAAATTCTCATTTCAGAGTCATGGAATCTGTTTGGTCCAAAATGATGTTCTTCTGTCCTACCTACAGAGATGACTCCCCAGAAGTGAATGGCTGTGGGAAATTTCTCAGTAGAGACAACTTTCTTTTTGTTTGCTTCACAAATGCGCGATTCCAGCCTACACACTTCTCCTCATTCTTAATACTTGGCCACTTAAACTGAGCTAAGTTCTCTTCTCAACACCCTGGTGAACTTGTCTTCAGCTTTTTTTTTTTTTTAGATGTCTTACTCCTTTGTCATTTTAATTAAAATAATAATGAACTCTCTATGTGAGAGGTACATCACCACTACTGTAATTTGAAGTGCTAGATTCTGTCGTCATCTTTAGCTGTTTTGCTATCAGTGATCACGCTAATACTTTTGGCCTGGGGTCATGCTGGGATCTGTGTGCCTCAGGTCTGTTCTCTGCCAATGCTTGGCTTGCACTGGAGTAGGTATTGATGTTGTCATGGCCCACCCAGAGGCAATGGTCAGTCTGTCTTTCTGTGACCACAG
The DNA here is from genome assembly GCF_001604975.1 of Cebus imitator. NCBI lineage: Eukaryota > Metazoa > Chordata > Mammalia > Primates > Cebidae > Cebus > Cebus imitator. The sequence continues at coordinate 20,514,313 of NW_016107315.1, forward strand.
CTTCATCAACTATTGTGCATGGAATGCCTCTTTTCATCGAGCTCTTCTTACAGCACCGGCTTCACAGGCTGTTAATTTTATAGTCATAGCGTTACGACTGATTATCTTCATCTCTGACATATTATCCTTTCCACCACTCTCCATTTTCTCTTTTCTGAGGCAAATTCTAAAATCTTTTCTTTTTTTTGATTACGTACATGCCTGTATCTTAGTTCACTTCCTGGGACCAGGGGCTACATCAATGGCCTCTTGAAGGCTTAAAAAAATGCAGATTCTGGGTCCTGTTCACAATTTCTGCTTTGGTAGGTTTAAAGTAGCAATCAAGATATTTTATTCCCAAGAAGTTCCCAGGTGATACTTCCGCTGTTGCTCTTGGAACCAACCTCTAAAAACCACTGGGTTACCCCATTATCTTCTACAGCCAGTGGCAGCCATGCTGAACTCAACAGCTAGTTCCCTGAGATGAGAACTCTGAGATTTCTCATGTGATTTGAAGATATATTGATACAAAAGGTGCATTTTGCTTTTGAATTCTTTCATGATATGTTCTGCATTCTAAACATTTTCCTTCTAAAAAGTGATGGTTTAAATTTTTTCCTCAAATAGTTTTTTCATCTTCTTTCCTCTTGGTGCAACTTTGGTTTCATTCCTCTCAGTTATGGATTGAGTTTATCAGAAGACCCTAAGATGAAGATTCATATTAGTGATTTCTTTGGAGGCATTTCAGGCAAATCTAGTGGAGGGATACACAAATAAGTCTGAGGCAGACCGAGAAAGTGTGCAATGGTAAGAAAATTCTGATAATGGGCAGATTTGGCTCAAACCTGCATGAAGTCTTTGAAGACATGTGCCTCAGAATTATTCTAGACAGGGCCCAGGCTTTGGGAATATTTTTGCCCTGACACATCTCAGTCATGGGTTCAGGGATGTTCCATGGGACATACGGTGTGTGGCACACTTCTTTGCACCTATGTGCCCCACAGTGTGTCCCCTGAAACATCCCTGAACCCATGACTTACATGTGTCAGGGCAAAAACATTTCCAGGCTGTCCTGAGCAGGAGACGTGGGCTCTGGCACCTGGAGTAGAACTCTCTGGCAAACACAAGTAGGAGCTGGCTGTTGGGAGTTTGTGAAAGCTTACTTGAAATTGGTGTGCATCAAAATGAGAACGGGATCTGAGAACACGGGGGTGGAGCACTGACAAGTATCTGGTACACCTACGAACTGGCAGAGGTGTTTCTTTGTTACTGACGTGACATTAAGAAGAGAACAATTGCATCTGAATTGGTCATTTATTTATTTCCTGAGCTTTCCTCATTCTGGATATATTTTCTGCTCTTGATGCGTGAGCATGAACAAAACTCCTAATGGAGCATATATATCTTTATCCTGATGCTCTACCTATTGAGTAAAATTTTGATTTTTCTAATTGCGAGTAAACTAATCCCTCTTAGAAGAGAAGTCTGTTTTGCTGTTAGTGGTATCCTGACTTCCTATGCCTTTGCTCTTCCCAAACATTTAGAGCTGGAACCACTGACTTTGTACCATTTATCCTGACCCTATTTCATTTGTAACAAAAACCTGACAGTTTCCCAGAGACTTTACCCTCTTGGAGGGCTTGGATAGCTTCTTGCTGCTCCCAGCACTTCTGTCCAATAAACCCAAGATATTTGGGTGGCCTGCATTTTATAATCTTACTCTTCCTATCCATTTGGTCCTCATTGTAGAGCTGTGTTTATGATTATGCTGGTTATCCTCTGTTTGCCTCTTAAATGCATTCTCTGCACTTATCCATCCTGCTCCGTCTCCTGGGAGTCTGATGGATATGGACTGCATTAGCAGACTCTCTTGCCGTTTGTCTTAGAAAGAAATGCAGGGAAGGAAGAGAGCGTGGCAGTGTATTCATTCCTCTGGCCTCTCCTTATGGGAGTGCTGTGAACTGCGTCCATCCACCAGGAGTCACACTTATGCCAAGTGCCTCTCCCACACAGCTCTTTTTATCATTTCAGCCTGCACTTTGAAATGATGCCGCCTTTACTAGTCCTGGGATGCTGAACACTCTCTCGTGATTTTCCTACATCCTACACATCCTTTGAAATTAGTTTCTGTTCTCTGCCTAACCAAATCTTGTAACATCTTGTGCACCAGAGGGCCTGGCTGGTGGCCAGTGGGATTAGTTTTCTAGAATCTCTTCTGGCCATCTCTCTGTCCTTCTTTACTCACACAAATAATGGCAGAATGGAGTACCCTGTTACTGCTCTGAATTCAAGAATGTTATTGCAAGTGGGAAGTGCTGGTGAATTGTTGCAGAACAACATCTACCCTTTTTCTTCTTGAAGTTACATATGGTGTGGGAAAGCAGGCTTCTAAAACAGCTTACATTCTGTTTATTTATCCACAGATTGTATAGAATAATCTCGGTCCCCAAAAGTAGGTCAGGTCATCAACTGGTACAGGAAAACGTCTGGGCTGAAGGGGAAATAGCTTTTGAGAGGTTGCTTTCTTTACATTTTCTAGTTACTTTTTTGAGACTATTTGAAAAAATAAATATATCAGCAGTGAAATATTTCTTAGCTGTATCTATGGGGCATTGGAGGCAATAATTTAACATGCAACTATGTACTTATATGAGATAAGCAATTACATGTTTTTCACAAGAGGAAACCTGGTTTGGGCAAATGATATCCCTTCTTTCTAAATGGGCCAATTCTCGCTGGCCAAAAGTGGATAATTCCTTTTAAATGGGCACCTATTTTTCATGACCTAGCAGAGCAAAGACTGAGAGGAATCCTTTTACTTTATCCACATTACCACTCTTCCTTGCTGAAGCTGGCTGACTTAACTGGAGATGAACGGCCTGGGCTCCATACGGTTCTCTTTTTAGGACTTGCCTGTCCTCTGGACCAGCATTTGTACCCTCTTTTATGTACCCCATCCGTTTTGGTAGGGGGGTGCTGATATTGTTTGTATCTCCTTGTGCCTGGTCATTAGACTTATGTAGGAAAAGCAATTAGGGAATTAGAAAATCCCAGTGTGGTTGAAGATTTAAGCTGTATCCTCCCGTTAACTTTATTGATATTAAAACTGAAATTTTGAGCTGGGCGCAGTGGCTGATGCCTGTAATTCCAGCACTGTGGGAGGCCGAGGTGGGCAGATTGCCTGAGGTCGGAAGTTTGAGACCAGCCTGGCCAACATGGTGAAACACTGTCTCTACTAAAAATATAAAAATTAGCTGGGCATGGTGGCAAGCACCTGTAATCCCAGCTACTTAGGAGGCTGAGGGAGGAGAATTTCTTCCACCCAGGAGGCTGAGGTTGCAGTGAGCCAAGATCGTGCTATTGCACTCCAGCCTGGGCAACAGAGTGAGACTGAGTCTCAAAAAAAGAAAGAAATCTGAAAGTTTGATCTCCTTCTGTGATTATCCTGTGTCTTATTTCTCAATTTGTCTTCTAGTGAGAGTACAGAGAATAGGATGAATGGTCATCATCTTTAACAACCTCATCTACCACCTTCTTACCCTTCCTTCCACTCAGCAATGTAGCCCATAGTATCACCCACCTTTGCCCAAATATGCAGGGCTTTATTGGGCTTCCATTTCCATTATTTGTTTTTGTTTGTTTGTTTGTTTGTTTTTTGAGTTCCTATGCCTGCAATGCCCTCATTCACCCTCTGATGTTAACCCGCTTATTATTCATGACTCATAACAATATGTTCCTACTATGTTATAAATCTGATAATATATCTCCTTAGAAACAATGTAATAGCAATATATAATGAGACAAGGTTTCTGAGTAGATTTAAAGTACAATAAAGATATGACCAATAATATGTTATCAAAGGAAAAATACACTACATATTAAAATATATAATTATTTTCTATCAAAGTCTCTAATTTGATAAAATGGGCCATGAGCTACTTTCTGAATTGATTATCCAAAGAAACTCAATAGGCAATAAAGCAAAGTTACATGGTCCATGAAAAATGGGCCTCTACCGTGATTTTGACTACTGAAAACCTAAATGTAAGTTAAACAAACGTTTAACTAACAATTATGTAATTAACTTTAACAAACATTAAAATGAATTTAGAGATGCATTGATGACCTTTGTTATTTAATAAACCTTCCCAGAAACTTTTGAAGTGACACACATATTCGGTGTCTATCTATGTAGTATGTAAACCATGTGTAATGTTTTCTATTACATTCAGAATTGCATCATTGACATTACTTTAACAAATAGGCCGGTGCGGTAGCTCACACCTGTAATTCCAGCACTTTGGGAGGCCAAGGCTGGTATATCACCTAAGGTCGGCAGTTTGAGACCAGTCTGGCCAACATGGTGAAACCTCGTCTCTACTAAAAATAAAAAATTAGCCGAGTGTGGTGGTGTGTGCCTGTAGTCCCAGCTACTTGGGAGGCTGGGGCAGGAGAATTGCCTGAACTTGAAAGGCGGAGGTTGCAGTGAGCTGAGATCATCACACCACTGCGCTCCAGCCTGGGCAACAGAGTAAGACTTCGTCT
>NW_016107315.1:20519576-20546718 GCF_001604975.1 Cebus imitator
AAAAAAAAAAAAAAAAAAGAAAAAAAAAGAAAGAAAGAAAGAAAGAAAAAGAAAAGAAAAAGAAATCCTGTGTGTGATCGAGCAAAACTTTACCAGATGACAACCCTACATGAAAAATTAAATGTAGAAATAATTTTAAAAAAGGAAAAAGCTCTGAAGGTTCTGTAGAATGAACAGAAGCAGACTGATCCTGGTAGGGAATGCAGAATCACTTGGAGGTGGGGAGATGGGAAGCAATGCTAAGAAGCACTCATCTTGGTAGCTTTTTCCTTGGCATCAGGTGCAGCCTATATGGTGCCCATGTGGAAAAAAATCACAGCCGCTCTAGCTCAGAAAACCAGAAAAGCAAAGTCAAGAAATCCTAAATATTGAAGAGAGTTGGGGAAGTTGTGGAAACAAATGAAACAGAAAGGAGATCCCCAAACTAGATTCTCTCACATCTTTAACCTAAATCATGAATGTGCAGTACAGACCCAGCAGCTCAGGTAAAGACAAAATATCTGGACTGGCGTCAGACATGCTCAAGAAAGAAAAATTTGCAGTTTAAGCCCAGCCAAGTAAATTCCTTAAAACAAACTCATTGGAGAAAACAACAAAACAAAACAAAACAGAACCCAGACTCTCCACTTAACATTTACGGTGTCCAGGATACAATGGCAAGTTACCTGACATACAAAGAACTAAGAACATGAAAAAATTTTCTCAAGAAAAAAATCAGTTAATTGGACCACAAAAGGAACCATATGTTGAAATTAACAGATAATATTTTAAAAAGCAGTTATTACATATCCCTTCAATAAAGTAAAACAAAACTTTTTGGTTACCAAACAAAAGTCTCAGGTGAGGAGTGATGAATCTCAACATATAAATACAAACACTAAAAAAAGGAAGATCTAGAATGGAAAAATACAATTTAGGAAATAACAGAATTGATGTACTTAATAGCCATGACAGAATAAAAAGTGAGCAAGCTTGAAGATTGACCAATAGAAATCATATAAGGTGAAACACAGAGAAAACTGCTGAGGATCATGAACAGAACCTTAGAAATGTGTTAGATTATATCAAATGGTCAAATATGTTTAATCATAATACCAAAAGAAGAGAGGAGAAAGAACAATGCAAAAAAATCTGAAGAAACAATCCATCTAAATTTACTAAATTTCATAAAAGCTAGACATCTTTCTATTTTTTATGAAATTTAGGCAATTTGGAGGGGTTATTATTAATCACCAAGCTGAATTAATTTAAAGAAGCCGTATGAAAGATCATCATGAAACTAAGTCTAATAAGAAGAACAAATTTTAGGCCGGGCGCGGTGGCTCAAGCCTGTAATCCCAGCACTTTGGGAGGCCGAGGCGGGTGGATCACGAGGTCAAGAGATCGAGACCATCCTGGTCAACATGGTGAAACCCCGTCTCTACTAGAAATACAAAAAATTAGCTGGGCATGGTGGTGCGTGCCTGTAATCCCAGCTACTCAGGAGGCTGAGGCAGGAGAATTGCCTGAACCCAGGAGGCGGAGGTTGCGGTGAGCCGAGATTGCACCATTGCACTCCAGCCTGGGTAACATGAGTGAAACTCCGTCTCAAAACAAAAAAAAAAAGAAGAACAAATTTTAAAAATCAGCAAGAAAAAGTATTACATACAGAATACAATGATTTCTTATCAGAACCCATGAAATTCTGAAACGTGTACAGCAACACCTTTAAAGTGGTAAAACATACATACAAACAAAATAAAACACCGTCAACCCATAAATCTAGCAAGCATATTCGTGAACAAAAGCAAAATAAATACACTTTGAGTTAAAAGAAAAATAAGATAATATATTGTCAGCAGACTTAAACATAAGAAATGATAAAGGAAGTTTTTCAGGATGAAGAAAAATTAATCAGATAAAAACTTGGATCCTAAAAATATAATAAAATAAGAGTACCAGGAATGGAAGGTATCTGGATAATAAAAAATATTATTTTTCCACTTCCAGATATATGCCAAAAAATTGAAAACAATACCTGGAAGTGATGTTAGTGCAAACACCTTCATTGAAGCCTTATTTGCAACAGCCAAAAGATGGAGGTAACCTAAATGTCCTTTGGCAAGCAAATGGATAAAGAAATGTGGATACTTACAATGTTGTGGTTTTCTCTCAACTTATATAGAAATGATATAACCGTTTAAGTAAAAATTACATGTTATTGTGGAATTTATAGTGTATGTTGATGTATAATATTATATATAACTATAAAATAAAAATGGGTGATATAGACTCAAGTATTGCAAGATTTCCATATTTTACATAGAATGGTACATTATTAACTGTGATGACTAGAAAGTTAAGGATGTATATCACAATAGAACGATTCTTAATAGGGCAATCACTAATAAATTAATGCAAAGAGTATAGTTAAAATGATCAACAGGAAAGGTAAAATCTAATTGTAAAGTATATTTGAATTAAATTCAGCCCAGGAGAAAAGAATTAGATCTGAGGGAGGATAGGAGTTTTCTAATAATACAGCCTACATGAAGCACTGATGAGTGGAATCCTCTTTGACCAGTCTGGCCAAAGCGCACTGTGTCCTATCAGTTTAATACACTTTAAGTTTGAGGAGAAGAGCCAAGGATCACTAGGCAGTGAAAAGAGAGTATAACAAAGAAAGATATAGAAGAAACTGAGAATGTTACGAGGCAGTTACTTGACCACATGGCTCTGTTTCTGTTGTGTAGACCTCTTTCTAACATACATGCTGGGAAAAAAAAGCTCATTTCCAGGTTTTTTTTTTTTTTTTTGAAAAATTCTGGAAGCGACAATAAGTTAGGCTGACCTTTCTCACAGTTTTCTTTAGCCTTTTCTTTGTTGGTCTCCAAAATAAATGCTTCACATGGGGTTTTCAAATTTTGGATGCAATTCAAAAGTGGGCATAGGCAACAGCTCACTTAAGAAGAGTTTGGGAAAGTGGCAGAGACATCAGCAACAGTGGGTAGCATGTAGCTACAAATCTGACCATCCCATCCAGGGGCCACTCCAGGCTCAGCCTTCTGAGGTGGAGCCTGTGTGGTGAGGCAGCTGGGCACCTGAGACCATGTACTCTGCAATTGCATGTTTAAGGGACATGATATTGCTGAGTGTGGAGCGTGCAGAGTCATTGGGATGAAATCACAGGATAGGCAGAGTGACGATGCAACAGCTTCAGGAAGCTGGTTCTGAGCAGTGCCTATAGTTTCCATCTTTAGGAGGATCAGTACTAAGAGAAGGAGATGATTCTCTAAATAACTCGTGAGGCTATGTGCCAGTATCTTGGTAATTATAGGGAGGCTTGCCCTGGTCTCTAGTTATTATTTTATGGTATTTTTGATTGGATCACATTCGTTATCACTTGCAATATTCCAAGTACTCTGAAAAGCAGATACCAAAACAAGATTAGATATTTAACAGCTGTCAGGCAAAATAAAGAGGGGGCTAAAAGACGCTGAAAGAGCTAGCAAACTGGTCAGGCTGATGGAAAAATGGATAGAATTTTTAAACCAATTTTTTGGGAGAAATCTCATGTCTAACAGAAATAGGCCTGCTTTAATAATCTCCCTTCCTTTTAGTCATTGGCTGGGTGTAGCCTTTGGGAAGCATGACCTCAGTGCAAATGTGGTAATTGATTTTAGAGTGCAGCAGCAGGGGTGACTAGTCATTCATACTTCCTGAAGGGGTATATCTGAGAAGCGTACTTCCATGGTCACTTTAAAGAACCTAATTATAATGTACTGATGTTTATTTCATTAAAAAAATCCTTAGTATATAATTTACTATTTATAGCAAAGATTAGAACCACATATTATAGAGTTTGCAGCATGGTGAAGTAAAATACATAGCAATGATAGCATAAAGTACAGAAGGAGCAATAGAAGTATACTCTTCTGAGGTTCTTTATACCATCATGCATAAGGTATTAAAATATTAGTTGAAAAATTCTGGAAGTGACAATAAGTTAGGCTGAACTTTCTCACAGTTTTCTTTTGTCTCTTCTTTGCTGGTCTCCAGAATAAATGCTTCAGATGGAGTTTTCAACTGTTGGATGCAATTCAAAAGTGGGCAATGGCAGCAGCTCACTCAAGAACAGTTTTTGAAAATGCCAGAGACATCAGCAACAGTGGGAAGCTTGTAACTACAAACCAGACCATCCCATCCGGGGCAACTCCATGCTCAGCCTCCTGAGGTGATATTTTGATCAACTCCATGCTCAGCCTACTGAGGTGATATTTTGATAAAGTTGCGTATTGCCAATGCTACTAGAAACCACTAATAAATGAGATATAATTAACAAGACAACAGAAGAGATAAAAAATGATATGAAAAGGTACTCAAATAAACCAAAAGAAGGCAAGAAAAGAGAAGAAAAAAGTAACAAACACCAGACCAGATGGGATGGGTAGAAAACAAACAGCAAGAGTGTAGGCTTAGCTCAATAATTACATTGAATATAAATAGTCTAAACATGCCAATTACAAGACAGAAAAAGCTACACTGGATTAAAAAAAACCCAAACTCAGCTATATGCAATTTAAATAAACCACACTATATATATATAAAGACAGATATTTTCTTTTCAAACAGGTTGGGAAAAGATACACTGTATAATAAAATTGTACAAAATCTGGAATATCTTTATTAATTTCTGACACAGTAGACTTCAGAATTTGGAATATTAACAAAAATCATCACAGACATTTCATAATAATTCAAGTATCAAGTAACCAAACATACACAACAATTTTAAATGTGTACCCAACTAATAACAGAACTTCAAACACATAAAGCAAATATTGACATAACTGAAAAAAGACATGGAAAAATTCATCATTCAAGTTGAAGATTTTAACATTCCTCTTTTAGTGCAAGGAGACAGAAAAGGATTATGGACATAGAAGACCTAAATAACACTATCAACTTACAGGAACAAAACGACATTTATAGAACATCTCACTCAACAACAATAGAATACAGATTTTTTTCAAGTACCAATGGAAAATTCACCAAGACAGACCATATGCTGGGAGATTAAACAAGTTTCAATAAATTTAGAAGTACTGAAAACACACAGAATATGTTCTCTGACTACTGTAGAATTAAATTAGAAACTAAGAACAGATCTCTGTAAAATCTCTAAATATTTGGAAATTGAACTACACATTTCTAAATAACCCAATTATTGAAAAAGAAACCATGGTTTAAATTAGAAAATATTTTCTAACTGCATAAAAATGAAAAAAAAAACAAGGTCTTTTATGGTTCAGTTAAGGCAGTTTTGGAGATAGATTTATAATTTTAAATTTTCATAGTAGAGAAGAAAAGTTTAAAATCAATAACCAATGACCCTCATAGTAAAAACCTAGAAATAGAATAGCAAATTGAACCCAAAGCAAGTGAAAGGAAAGAAATGATAAAGGTGAAGTATAAATTAATGAAATAGAAGATTAACAATAGTGAAAAATCGATGAAAACAGAATGTAACTCTTGTAAAAAGTCAATAAAATTTTAATTTTTTAATTAATAAAATTTTAGGCCAATCAAGAAAAAGATCTAAAGCTAAAATTAATAATATCAAGAATAAAAGAGTCAATCACTACAGATCCTACAGATATATACATATATATATATATATATATATATATATAATATATAGAAAGAGAGAGAGAGAGAATATACATAATATTCCATATATATAGTATATATACTATACATCAGATTTTATTTGTGCTTTTTCCTTTCTGTCCTTCTCTAAACCATAGAGATATTAAATCATGTTTCTTCATGATGTCATCACTTGATTCGGTTTTTGCTTTACTATTTCTACTCCTTGTGAAACCACCTTAACTAATCTTCCTGTCTTAAGTTTCTCTCTGTTTTAGCTGATCCTGTATGCCACTGCAGTTTAAAATACTCCTTTAATCCATGGGCATATATTTGAATATAATCATAGCAACCTAATACTTTTTAATACCTTCTGTGTTGCATGTTCCACATACTAGACACTGCACCATTTATATATACTATATATGTATACTATATATATTCATATATATAGTACATATATGGAATATTATAAAAACTTTATGCCAATAAAGTTGAGAATTTAGAAGATCTAGAAAATTAATTGAAAGATGCAAATTATTAAGATTTACAAAAGAGGAAATAGAAACTCCGAACAGTTCTTAACTAATTAAAAAATAAAATTTGTTCTTAAAGTGCTTTACAAAGGAAATTTCAGGCCAAGATGGCTTCAATGATGAATTCTTCCCAACATTTAAGGTTAAAATATAGATAAATAGTGATATGGAAAAGGAAAATTGGAGTGCAAGGGAACAAGTTAATTATTTTCAGTTCTTTTTTTTCTCTTGAATGCATAGAAATATTAGTTGTCCTCATTGTTGAAATTCTCTTTTTTTGTCCTCTGTGAATTCCATAAATTCAAGAAACACTAATTGAATATTCAGCAAAGTCAAATTTTATACCTATGCACATCTGCAAGTGTGTTATTACTATATCTGGTTTTTTTTAAATTGCATTTTAGGTTTTGGGTTACATGTGAAGAACATGCAAGATTGTTGCATAGGTACACATATAGAAGTGTGATTTGCTGCCTTCCTCCCCATCACCTATATCTAGCATTCCTCCCCATGCTATCTCTCCCCAACTCTCCACCCACTGCTGTCCCTCTCCTATTTCCCCCCGACAGACCCCGGTGTATGATGCTCCCCTCCCTGTGTCCATGTGTTCTCATTGTTCAACATCTGCCTATGAGTGAGAACATGCAGTGTTTGATTTTCTGTTCTTGTGTCAGTTTGCTGAGAATGATGGTTTCCAGGTTCATCCATGTCCCTACAAAGGACACGAACTCATAGTTTTTGATAGCTGCATAATATATGTGCCACGTTTTCCCTGTCCAGTCTATCATCGATGGGCATTTGAGTTGGTTCCAGGTCTTTGCTATTGTAAACTGTGCTGCAATGAACATTCGTGCACATGTGTCCTTATAGTAGAATGATTTATAATCCTTTGGATATATGCCCAGTAATGGGATTGCTGGGTCACATGGAATTTCCATATCTGGTTTTCAGATAGAAACACTGTCTCCATGGTGTTAAATACTTTTTCCAAATTCACACAGCTATGGCATTGGAATTTGATTACAGGTCTGTTTATTTCCAAATCTTGCTCTCAGTTGTTCCACTTGGCTTTTTCCATTGGTCAATTTCCTTCTCCTGTTTTCTAATTGTGGGTATTTTTGGAAGGGCTTAGTTCTTAATCATTGACTATTCTATCTTTAAATATTTCTTCTTGGAACAATTCATCACTCTTTTGGGTTCACTTATGTTTAGCTGATTCCCCAATTTGCATTTTTACTCCTTTTCTCCCAAGGTCTGGTCCTTCATTGCTGTTTTTTAAAACTTGTTATTACTTTCAAAGGGTTCAAACAGCATTTCGTCATGTAGGATGAAATCTAGCTTCGTATTGTCCTCATTCCTTATTTGTTCATTTTCTGCCATCCTACTCAGAGTTCTGTGTTTCTAAAATTTTAGTTAGATTTCATTTCTGTTTTTTTTTCCTTTCTGTCCTTCTCCAAACCATAGAGATATTAAATCATGTTTCTTTATGATGTCATCACTTGATTCTGTTTTTGCTTTACTGTTTCTACTGCTTGTGAAGCCACCTTATCTTCCTGTCTTAATCTCTCTCTGTTTTAGCTGATCCTGTATGCCAGTACAGTTTCAAATACTCCTTTCATCCATGGCATATATTTGAATATAATCATAGCAATCCAATACTTTTTAGTACCTTCTGTGTTGCATGTTTTACATTACTAGACACTGCACCATTTATGACTATTATCCCCATTTTAAGATAAGTAATTTCAAGCTCAGGAGAGGTTAAACATTTTCAAGGTCACACAGCTAGTAAGTGGCAGAGCAAGTAATTGTAGAAGTTGGTTGGATCCTAAAGTTTATGCTCTGAATGCATACAGAGATCATGCAATTTATGATCTAAGTGGAATATATTTCATAGTGAAAAGGATTGTTACTAATTATTTTTCTGGGATAATAGATCTAAAAGTGGATCACCCCAAACAAATCAGGACTAGTAATACCGTATTAACACTACCCTCTACTACCTTTCTAATAAAACTGGAAAGGTTAGGCAGATGCCTTTTTTGGGGACAAAGGTGACATGCTAATCTTTGTACTTGCTGATTTCAGGGTAACAACAGAGCATGACACTGGAACATTTTATTAGAGGCCATATACACAGGACAGAGAATTAACAGAAAAGTAAGAGCAAATTTAGGTACTAACAATTTTGAAAATGTTTTCAAAGTCGTGAGATGAGATGCCCAAACATTTAAGAAAGAAGAGGCACAGATGATTGAGAACTGGTTACTGGGAATTTTGGAACATTGAGTGGGTAAGGAGGGCAAAGAGACAGAATGGGAGATTACTCTATTAGACTGTAAATCTCTTTAGGAAGTCAAAGATTTCTTTTATATCCTTTATATGCCACATACACATATTGAAAACCAATATACCATTAAGTATACCTGCAAACCATATGACTTCTGGTAGAGAAGTCTAATTTTGTGCCCATCCTTAGATCCTAACTGAAATCATTTCATATGCGGCGATTTCAGCTGCCATCTTTTCTCTCTGGGCAGGCTTTCTTATGCTTTTTGTTGAAATTGTGGCTCATTCCTACATTTCTTTTGCGTGGAGTGAAGGTTACTGCCTTCACCATCACCCCTGTGCCGTTTGACAGTCTACAAGAAACCACTTGAAGGTTAATGCATGTGCCATATATACAAAGCATATTGTGCATATGCTTACCACATGAGTATGTTATAATCCATGTCTCATATATATTTTAATAATGTTAATGTTAGCAATAAATAGAATAAAGAATCCATTATACAGAGATTCAAGTTTTGGAAAAACAGACAGTTCTGCATCAAAAGTAAATTAAGCAAGAATATTTATTTCTATGCTTCTCTGTGCTTGTATTGGAGCAAATCGACAGTGAAAATGATTTGAAGAAACCTTGGTTCATTTGAAATAAAATGCTGATGCATTTGAAATGAAGTTCCCATGGAAACCATCTCTGAAATGACAAAAACCTCAGAAGAACTTTCCTCGTGTTACATCGGGAATACAAGAACCCTCTAAATCTTCTAGAGGAAAGTAAACGTTAAATGAACCCCTAAGGTCCTCTTTGCCCTTTGGGTCTCAAGACAAGCCCACCTTGTGGGGCTTATTTCAATTTTTTGATAATGGATTCTTTTTCTCTATTTTTCTTAAGTGTATATACTGGGATTGAGGACAAGGGCTGCGATTCATTAGAATTACTCTGGGATGTAGATAGTTCCAAGTGTATGCTGACCAATGAGACACTACAATTGCTGAGACTGAGCTGAGGGCAAGCAGGTCTTCACTGACATATGTGCACTTCTGGCCTGTGTGCAGTTTACTTGCCTGGAAGAAGACTTCTGACTTTGTGTTATGATTTTATAACTTCTCCAAGAGGACTGCAGCCTTTAACTCTGACTAAAAACATATATAACCCGTCTGCTAACTGAAGCTTGAATTTCCCCAAATAGAGATTTATTTCTTGGCTATGAAATCTGTCATCTTTAATATATAAAAGTCCATATTTTTATAGCAAGGGCTATAAAATGCAAGTTACTACCCAAAGCTTTTTTAGCCTTCATATCACTCTCAGTCATTAGCCAACATTGTGTGACTTGTGATTATCTGAATCCTCAGCAAGGTCTCTTGCCCCTTTATCTTTTTACTATTTTCATAATTTTCTTCCTTAGAGCGAGTAATTTGGCTTAAGATATTGCAGGACAAAAATGTGATGCCTTGGAAGGCTGCTGGATAATCCATGAGTGCCTAATGTTTTAGAAGAGTAACTGATCATATCAAGCAAACACTTCAAATCTCTTCTGAGTCATTGCTCAAATGTCAGATTACTCTATTTAAAATTAAATCTGTACCCCTTCCTTCTCTACCCCCTCCCTTGCTTTTTTTTTGGACAGCACTTTTCGTGTTACATGTTTTGTTTTTTTTTTTCCTTTCATTTGCATCGTTTTTTTGGTCTTCTCCCACTTGAATGAAAACTTCATGAGGGCAAGAATTTGCTTTTTCTTTCCCAACTAAGAACTTACAAGAGTTTCTTGGGCATAGCAGATACTCAATATGCGTTTGCAGAAGGAATATTGTTTTTGTTTACGTCTTTCTTCAAGTCCCCATTATCTGACCTATTAGCTGTGGGGTCCCTTCCCTGGCCTTCACATCTTGATGCAAGTTGATATTAGTTACTTAATTAGTATTTGTTTTTAATTATCAAGCTTAATTTGCATGAACAGGTAATGCATGAAAACCAGGAAAGATTTCCCTATTTTTTGAGCTTAAAAAGGTCATATAATCATTGGTAAATATTAGATGTGAGTGGAATAATGACTCTTCTCCTCTGAAGTCCAGTATTCCTTAATTGGAACTTTCCTGGCTCTGACAATTTCTACCCTTGTCTTATTCCACGTGTTACTGTGAAAGAATACCCGAGACTAGGTTATTTATGAAGAAAAGAGTTTTATTTGGCTCACTGTTGTGCAGGCTGTTCAAGAAGCATGGTGCCAGCATCTGCTTCTGGCGAGGACCTCAGGGAGCTTCCACTCATGGTGAAAGGCAAGGGGAACTGGTATGTGGAGATCACATAGCAAGACAGAGGAAGCGAGAGGAAAGAGAGGTGCTAGGCTCTCATGGGAACTAATAGAGTGAGGATTAATTCATTACCACTGGGATTGCACTGCCCCCATATCTCAAACACCTCCTCTTAGGCTCCACTTCCATCACTAGGGATCAAATTTCAGCATGAGGTTTGGAAGGTCAAGTATCCAAACTATAGCATCCTTTACGACTGCTTGTTTTTATCTATCAAGAATCTCAAAAAAAAAAAAAAAAAAGAGAGAATCTCATGAGATCTTCTTAAGTAAAAATCCTGCTTCAGAGAATTCATTATCACTCACAGGTGGGTAGCATAGCCAGTGGCTAAGACCATGAAAATTGGAGTTAGACAAACCAAGGTTTGACTTAAGATTCTGGACTCTGTTAGCTGTGTGTGCTTCCCACTTTTAAAGCAGAGATTCACATGTCTAATTTATAAGGTTGTTGTGAGAAATAAATGAGGTAAAATCATTTGTACATTGGTGTTGGATTCTTGGTGTCTGTATGAAGGTGCAGGGTTGGATACGGTGTTTGGTATACAGTAAGTGCTTAATACAAGGTAGCAAGAATTGGTTTTTCCCATATTGCCCTGTCCTTCATTGTGCTTAAAAAGATGTAATCTGAATGAAAGAACAGGTCATTAAAAGCATGATCAAGAGTGTAAACAAACATTTCCGTTTCCTTAGGGAAGGTGGTCTCTGGCGATGGCTCTGAGGGAGCCTCTGTAACTAGCTCACTGAGGTCTCTACTCAAGAATAAAACTCTCCAGATGCCTCTTATCCATGGTGTCAGGAAAGACTGCTGTCTCATTCCTGGAAGCTGGTCAGAAGACTTTGGGCAAAGTCACAATCAGAGATCGTTTTCTTCAGCTCTGCAAGAGAACCAAGATTCCCAGAGAGAACCAAGATTTTCAAAGTGGAGTAGCAGCAGCAGATGGGTCTGGGCTCCAAGTTGCCACGTTCTTTTTAGCAGGGCCATTGGATTTCCATGAAAGAGATGGGCAATAGGCAGCAGAAAGCGGCACAGTGGCTCCAAGCCGAAGGGGGTGAGTGCCTGTCTGAGCCACTGGGTGCGACAGTAGAGTGGTTAAAAGAAAGCTCAGACCGCTCTCATCTGTCAGAGCCCTGGCTTGTCATTGAAGGCTCAGTGTCAACTCTCAGAAGATAAGAGGAGAAATTTGGATATTCCTGTGAAGCTCACACCAACGTATATTATTTTTCCTACCATTAATTTACATTTATTTAATGATGAGTCAAGTTGATAATATTTTCTGTGTCCATTGGTATTTTTTTTTCTATAGCACTATGGATTTTTTCCTTTGTAATTGAATATCATTTAAGTAAAAGTTTTAAATTGTTAATTTCTGTTAAAAAAGAAAAAAAACCCTAAAAATCAGGTAGACATTGAGAATATAGAGTGGAAAATAAAGTATTTATCACTGCCTCCCCCCAGGTGACAGTAAAGCTCAGAATAGAGGGAGCCAGAACACAGAGCTGCAACTCTGTAGCACTGGGACTATGCAGGTGGCCCAGGCTAGGCGTCCTCATCTGTGGAACGGGGATGAGTGTAATGCCACACAGCACTTAGAACAGTGCCTATCCCATAGTTAGTGCTCAGTAAATGTTTCTTTTCTTCTTCCTCCCATTTCCTTAATTTCCACTAACTCCCCAGTGTGTAGCCTTTCTCTCTTTCTGAGTGACTCTTTCTTTTTCTCTCACAGACATTCCTAAAGGAGAATGCCTGCCAAGAACTCCTCCTCCTCCGTGACAGAGTTTATTCTCGCAGGCTTAACGGACCAGCCAGGACTCCAGATTCCCCTCTTCTTCCTGTTTCTAGGTTTCTACGTGGTCACTGCAGTGGGGAACCTGGGCTTGATAACCCTGATAGGGCTCAACTCTCACCTGCATATTCCCATGTACTTATTCCTCTTCAACTTGTCCCTCATAGATTTTAGTTATTCCACTACCCTTACCCCTAAAATGCTGATGAGTTTTGTCTCAAAGAAGAACATGATCTCCTATGCAGGGTGTATGACTTAGTTTTTTTTTTTTTCTGTTTCTTTGTCTTTTCTGAGTCCTTCATCCTGTCAGCGATGGCATATGATCGCTACGTGGCCATCTGTAACCCACTGTTGTACATGGTCACCATGTCTCCCCAGGTGTGTTTGCTCCTTTTGTTGGGTGTCTATGGGATGGGGGTTTTGGGGGCTGTGGCTCATTTGGGAAACATAATGTTTATGACCTTTTGTGCAGAAAATCTTGTCAATCACTACATGTGTGACATCCTTCCCCTCCTTGAGCTCTCCTGCAAAAGCTCTTACATAAATTTGCTGTTGGTTTTTATTATTGTGACCATTGGCATTGGGGTTCCAATTGTCACCATTTTTATCTTTTATGGGTTTATTCTTTCCAGCATTCTCCACATTAGCTCCACAGAGGGCAGGTCTAAAGCCTTCAGTACCTGCAGCTCCCACATAATTGTGGTATCACTTTTCTTTGGGTCAGGAGCTTTTATGTACCTCAAACCACCTTCTATTCTACCCCTGGACCAGGGGAAAGTGTCCTCCATTTTTTATACTGCAGTGGTGCCCATGTTTAACACATTAATCTACAGCCTGAGGAATAAAGATGTCAAAGCTGCCCTGAGGAGAACCTTTTGCAGAAAATTCTTAAATGATTGAGAAACGGAATCCAAACCTTTGTTAATCAGGGTATTTCTTTTCTTTTCTTTTCTTTTTTTTCAGTGAGGGAACAAATGCCAGTGCTTTCTCTGCTATAATTAGAGAAAAATTTTAACTTTTATTCTTAAGCGCACTTATTCCCTGCACTTCTTATCCAACCCAACGATTCCAATTGTTATTTTATGAGAATAGTTTCTACAATTATACGTAGTTTAATCTTGAATAGGCTTATGAAATCATTTACTTCAGTCTCCTCATACAATACATCACACTCAATATTTTGTAAGCTGCCAGTGTACACACATGTACCTGGTGCCAGAGCTGAAACTGGAGTCCGGGCTCTTGAATTTTAATCTACTCTGCTATGTTTTTCTTCAGCTACATTTCCTTGTTCCATCTTTTCGCTGGCTGATTTCGTTTTAAAGTGTTTTTCTTTTTTTCAGATGTCATGCAACTTACAAAGGTTAATTTTTGGAATAACATTTTTGCAAGAGTGTTGGAAGTGAAAAATATGGTTGATGTGGTCTTGACAAAAAGTTAAGAGAAATTTTTAAAGAATTTTGGGGTGTGTGAGTGAGAAGTAGGTTAGGTTCCTTATATAATCAAGGATGGTGACCACGGAGATGATACAGAGCCTTAAGGGTCAAGGCTAATAATATAAGGCCTTCTGAGGCAGAGATAAACAGGTTTGAGGGAGTTAAGTATGCTAGATACAGGCTTCATTCTTTATATAAAGATTCATGTAGGTAGAATTTGGAGCCTCACCTCAAGGGTCTGAATAATCTACATTAATAATAGACAGCTCTGGGTAAGTGCTATTAGAAACACAGCAGCCAACTAGTTGTCAGGAGAAGCAATTGCTATTGTATTTTAAGACACTGCATATATCTGTGACTTTCTATTAATAACAGTAGGGCATAAAGGAAAGAGATGGTGGTCTCAAGAGAGGTCATATATTCACAGCATTGGATAAGTGTAAGTACAACTTTATATAAAGTATCAGAAGAATAATGTTTTTGGTCTGAACACATTATTAATGGTAACAATTCTTTCAGAAATCATGGCATATGAACTGTCTGGAAAATAGTTTATTTTACAAACTTAGGAAAGTTCTCTTCTATTAGAAAAAGTGAAAGTTTGGATTAATGTTTAGCTTTTTTCCTTTGAAATGTTTCAGCTTAATCAGGATATAGTTAAGGAAATGAAAGTGTAGGGGAGGGCTGTGTTTTGATGCTAAAGGAGAGGAATGATGATTAAATTCAAGACACATGGATTGAGAGTGCAGTGGAAGTGGTGGAGAATTAGTACAATGAAAACACCCTACCCCTTCTTAAATTGAAGTATAATTTTTGAAATGAAGTGCACAAATATTAACTGCTCAATGATTTTTTTTCACATCAGTAAGGCTATTATTACATACCTCCACCCAAATGAAAATATAGAAGATTTTTATCATTTCAGAGTATTCCTGCTGCTCTTCCCCAGTAATTACTACTCCCTACGCTCTTCCTGGAAATATCCACTATTCTTACTTTATCATCACAATTTCATTTTTCTCATGCTTCAGCTTCATATAAACATTAAATAGTGCCTTTGCTTTTTTATGTTTCACCTAACATAGAGAGTCATGTAAGATTCATCCATAACACTGTTCTTGATTACTGCTGTTTTAGTATTCCATTATATGAATGTAGAGCAATTTACTTATCAATTATCTTCTTTATGGACATTTGCCTTGTTTTCAATTTCTGTATATTATTAATAAAGCTGCTATAAACATTCTTGAACATGTATTTTGCTGGCAATATACACTTATTTTGTTTGGGCATATACCTATACGTACATTTTATGAGTCACAAGATAGGCGTATGTTTAGGCTTCTAAATGCTATCAAATTGTCTCCCAAAATATTTAAGCTGATTTGCACTCCCATCAACAATTTCCAGAGAAGAATACTCTTCATCCTTATAAACACTTGTTATTTTCAGTATTTCTCATTTTAATTACTCTGTTGGGTATGTAGTACAATGTTGCTTTAGTCTTTTAAATATTTCCCTAATAAATAATGATTTTTTTTTTTTTAAGACGGAGTCTTGCTTTGTCACCCAGGCTGGAGTGCAGTGGCGTGATCTCCGCTCACTGCAACCTCCACCTCCCAGGTTCAAGCAATTCTTCTTCCTCAGTCTCTGGAGTAGCTGGGATTACAGGTGCATGCCACCATGCTCAGCTAATTTTTGTATTTTTAGTAGAGATGGGGTTTCACCATGTTGGCCAGGCTGGTCTCAAACGCATGACTTTTTTTTTTTTTTTAAAGAAGCAAGGTCTTGCTCTGTTGTCAGGCTGGAGTGCAATGGTGTGCTCATGGCTCACTGGAGCTTTGAACTCCTGGGCTCAAGCTATCTTCCTGTCTCAGTCTCTTGCGCAGCTAGAACTATAGGTACATGCCACCACATCTGGCCAATTTTTCTATTTTTTGTAGAGATGAGGTCTCACTATGTTGCCCAGACTCTTCTCAAATTGCTGGGCTCAAGTGATCCCCTCATCTTGGTATCCCAAAGTGTTGGAATTACAGGTGTGAGTCGCCACACCCAGCCTTGTTGGGCACTTTTTACATGTTCATTAGCTATTTGGACATCACCATTCATGAGGTACCTGTTCAAGTCGTTTGGCCACTTAAAAATAGTGTTTTTAGTCTTTTTCTTACTGATTTCAGTTTTTTTAAAAAGTGGATTCTGGATATGAGTGCTTTTTCAGACACACACATTGCAGTTAGTTTTACTCACTTTCTGACTTGCCCATTCACATGACCACTCATTATGTCCTTTGAGAATGATATTTAAATTTTAAGAAAGTTCATTTATCCACTTCTTTTACTGTTCATGCTTTGTTCTGTTTAATTTTTTCCTACTACATAGTCACAAAGTCATTCTCAGGTTTACTTTGAAAGCTTCATGGTTTTTCCTTTAATATTTAGATTTTAGATCAATTTTAAATCAGTTATGTATGTATGAGATAGCTTTATTTCTTTCATAAAGATATTATATTGCATCAGCATCATTTATTGAAAAGACCTTCTCTCCTCCCTAAATTTTATTGGCTGTATTTGTGTGTGTGTATTTGAAGATCAGGTGACAATAATTTAGTGGTACTAATTGGAGAGAAGTTGACTGGGAGCCAAAGTGCCATATTCTACATTACAATAGTGAATAATAATGAGAAAAACAGACATGCTAGTCTTGTTTTGAAGTGAAATTTCATCCTTTCCTACCTTTTACTTTATTTTAAATAACTTTTTAAAATTTAATTTTCAATTGTTTATTAGTAATAATGTAGTAACACAGTTGTTTTTTGTACATTGAATTTGTATCTAGCAACTTTGTTATTTCATTTGTGAATTCTTTTATTTATTTATTTATTTTCTTTGTATTTTTAAAAAAATATATTTTATTGCATTTTAGGTTTTGGGGTACATGTGAAGAACATGCAAGATTGTTGCATAGGTACATACATGGCAATGTGGTTTGCTGCCTTCCTCCCCATCACCTATATCTGGCATTTCTCCCCATATCCCTCCCCAACTCCCCGCCCCCCACTGTGCCTCCCCTATTTCCCCCCCACAGACCCCAGTGTATGATGCTCCCCTCCCTGTGTCCATGTGTTCTCATTGTTCAATACCTGCCTATGAGTGAGAACATGCGGTGTTTGATTTTCTGTTCTTGTGTCAGTTTGCTGAGAATGGTGGTTTCCAGGTTCATCTATGTCCCTATCATTTACGAATTCGAATTGTTTTTAAACTTGACAAGAGAAAATAAGAATTTATACTTCATTTTTTTCTGTATATATTCTTGAATCTGCAAATAAAGACAGGTTTGATTCTCCCTTAATGATCTTTATACCTTTTATTTATTTTATTTTTTTCATTGTCCTGTCTAAGACTTCCAATGCAATGATGAATAGAGATAAGAACGGATATCCTTGTCTTGTTTCTGATCTTACGATAAAGGCATTAAGGCTTTCACTATCGAATAAGATGTTTGCTGTAGCACTTGTTTTCTTCTGCAGATGGCAGTAATTGGATTATGGGTGGGTGATTAGCAGCTTCCACTTAAGAAGGGATATATTTTTCTTGAGAATACATGTAATAGTAAAAAATTAAACAGTACAAACATGTATACAGTAGAAACAAGACTTCTTTTCACATCAGTTCACCTATGCTTACGTTCTTCCTCCTGGATGCAACTATTACAAGAAATATAATAGGCATATACAAGAATATCTCTGTATCTTCTATCTACCTACATATTTATATATCTAGGGATCCTTTTTTGTTTTGAAATTTAATAAAAGGGGATTTAGGGACGTATCTTCCAGTGGAAATGATTTAAAGAGGAGGGAGCAGAGGACATCATTAGGCAACAAGAAGAGAAATCAAACGCAGAAGAGGGATGGGTCAGAGAATGAACAGGACAGAAGAGGACAGAGGAGAAAAAAGAAGGAAACACAGCTAACTCATAGTAATTTCAGCTCTGGCAACATTTTGGTTTCTTCTGATTTTCCATCTCCACCCCATGATTTGATCACCTGTATCTTTGATTGTTGCTGTCCTGGAGGAAAAGACATTGAGCACTTAAGATGCCAGAATGGTAAACATTTTCAATTCAACAAACATTTATGTATTAACTTATATTTTTATTTTTAAAAACAAGAGATGGCTTGAGCTCAAAAAGGTAGAGTTTGGAAGTTATAACTCTTATCCTCACAAGTAAAAAGCTAAACAAACTGAAAATCAACTACGCTTCTTAGAGCCATCAGAGAATTGAGGTCACAGGACAAACTGACTCCCTGAAAACTGGAGAAAGAAATGAGAATAACAGCTTATCCAGAGCAGAAGCTACTGGAGTTAGTATGCATGTGTGTGTATGTCTATATGAACACAGAGTACTTGAGAGGTAGTTGATGATGAATTAATTGCTGGAGCCTGAGTGTGTATCAGTTTGAAAGGCAAAAACTCCTGGGAACCCAGTCTTGCTGGGAGTCCCCACACTGTTGGGAGCTTTACCCTCAGGAGCCCCACCAAGTTTTCACGGTGAAGATCGGAGACTATTTCCCCCAGTGTTGGACAGGGAGAGGGGAAAAGGAACCATTTCAAAATACACTCAGAGCTTTTTGTTCTCACTTGACCTCCCAGAAAACTATACTTCAGTCTATGCAATATTGGGGAAGTGATATTCCCAACTTCAGTCCCCTCCCATTCCCTCTAGTCTTTCTGCCTCACCTAAGAAGTAGAAAGCACTGAGAAGCACTTGTGAAGTTCACAGCCCCAGGGAATAGGCCAACTAAAAGGCTGAGACTTAATCGTAGCAATAGAGAATGTTTTGTCTCCTGCCCACACTTTACTGTCACATCAGTTAATCTCCTGTATAAAAACAGGGGTTTAGAGCACAGCTCGGACTCTGTTAGGGAAATCCTAAGACAACAGGGGAGACAAAATGTATTAGAGAAAATTAAAGCTTTAGATACCTACAGCTACAGCAAACAGTAAACAGACAAAACAAGCAACCATACTAAGATATAAGGGAGGATGTTGGAATTATCGGTCTAGGAATTTAAAGTAGCTATGATTAATATGCCCAGGGCTCTAATGAAAATAGCAGACATCTGGCAAGAACAGATGGGCAATGTAAGCAGAGAGATGGAAACTCTAAGAAAGAATCAAAAGGAAATACTGAAAACACCAAAGCCACTGTAAGAGAAATGAAAAATGCCTTTGATGGATTTGTATAGACTGGGTGTGGTAGGGGAAAGAATCAGTGGTCCTAGAGATATGTTAACAGACATGTCCCAAACAGAAATGTCAAGAGAAAATAGAACAACAACAACAAAAAAAGGAAGAGAATATGCAAGAAGTGTGGAACAATTATAAAAAGCATGACATATGCATAATAAAAACACTAGAAGAGAGAAAAAAAGAAAAACCCAGAAGATATATTTAAAATAATAATGGCTAAGAATTTTCCAGAATGAATGATACCAAACTATAGATCTAAGAACCTCACTAAACAGTAACAAGAGATAAAATGTCTACACCGAACCATACCATATTCATATGGCAGAAAGCCTGACAATAAAAAAAATCTTAAAAGAAGCCAGAGGAAAAATACCTGTGTTACTTATATGATCTTATCTATAAAAGAATAAGGATAAGAAATACATTAGATTTTTCTTCAGAAACCATGCAAGCAAGAAGAGAGTGGAGTAACATTTAAAGTGCTGGAAAAACAACAGCAGCAGCAACAACAATTCACCAACCTAGAATTTTGTATCTGGTGAAATTATCCTTCAAAAGTAATGGAGAGTTAGGTAAAAACTTATTTGGATAAACAAAAGCTGAGAGAATATGTTGCCAGTAGATCTGCCATGCAAGAAAGGAGTTCTTCAGAAAGAAGATATAGGTCAGAAACTAAGATTTACATAAAAAAGGGAAGTCATTAGAGGAGGAATAAGTGAAAGTTAAATAAACTCCTTTGTTTTTCTTAGTCTTAATTAATCTAACAGAGAAATGATTGCTAAAACGATAATAGCACCAACATATTGGGTAACCATAGCTTATGAATAGATGACATAAATGACAGCAATGTTATAAGGGATGGAAGGGAGGGATTGGGAATACTCTGTTATAAAGCACCTGCTCTACCCAGGAAATGACACTGTGTTATTTGAAAGTAAACTTATATTAGTTGTAAATTCATGCTGCAAACTTTAGTGTACCCACTAAAATTTGTTTTAAAAAATATAATCGATCTGTTAAAAAAGGAGAAAAAATAATATAAAATGCTTTATTAAGATTAGAGAAGTTTAAAGAAAAAAAAAGAGACAAGATCCCATCAATAGATGCACAAAAAACACTTGAGAAAATCCCACACCCATAAAAAACTATGAATAAAGGGGAACTTTTGTATCTGATAAAGAACCTCTACAAAAAAACCTTATTGATAGCATCATATGTATTGGTGAGAAACTAGGTGCTTTCTTCAGAAGATCAGAACAAAGACAGGATGCTGCTTCTCACCACTCCCATTTAACATGGTACTGGAAGTCCTAGCTAATGTAATAATAAAGAAAAGGATGTAAACAGTATACAGATTGGGAAGGAAGAAATAAAATTTTGTTTGCAGCTGACATAAATGTCTGGGTTGAAAATCGCAAAGAATGAACATAAAAAACCCATGGAACTGATAAACAATTATAACGAGTTTCAGGAGACAATGTTACTATAAACATAGAAAAAACATAAAAAGTTAACTGCTTTTACATATACCAGCAATGGATAAATGACATTTGAAATTAAAAACACAAAATATGTACAAAATCTATATGAGGAAAACTCTGAAACACTGATGAAACAAATGAAATATCTATATAAATAAAGAGCTATTCTATGATCATGAATAGAAAGACTCAACATTAGTAAGATTTAAGTTCCTTCCAACTTGATTTATAGACTCAGTGCAATCACAATAAAAATCCCAGCAAGCTATTTTATTTATATCAGCAAGCTGATTCAAAAAGTTTTATGAAAAGGGACAAAACTCAGGATAGCCAACACAGTTCTGAAGAATAATAAAGTCAGAAGACTGATACCACTTGATTTCAAGACTTACAATGAGGCTATATTATTTAAGACAAGGTGGTATTGGTGAAAGTATAGATACATAGATGAAGAATATAAATTCATTGAGGGCATGGTTACCTCAACACTGCTTGGAAGAGTGACTGGCAGTAGATGCTTAATAACTATTAGGGAAAGAATGAAGATTCCAGGAGGATGACAAAATTATTTATTTACAAGGCCATGTTTGATTTCCTAAATCCATGAATTTAAACACATTTGAAGAGAACAGATAGCATTTCAAAATATAGGTGAATGGCCCATTTTCTCCACAGTGGTTGCTCTCTGTTCTTGAGTTCATTCTACATCTACCCCTCTGTCTTCTTTATCTGAATGAGAAGGATCTTTTCCTAAAGGGACTCAGATCTAAGTGGGAAGTGCAGTGCACACAGTCAGAAATTAGCCGCATTAGGGCAGCATTTTTTAAAAAGTGGAGATTCTATTTAAATTGTTTTTTTCTACTCAAATGTTTTTTGTCAACCCTCATCTTCATAATCTTTAGCAGTCAATTAGGGCCCTCAGAAAACAGGTATCTTTATGTAGCAAAACTTGTAGGAACACTTTAAGTTTGGACTTCCTAGGTACTGCAAAACTTTTTATTTAGAACAATTGAACCCACCCTTTGGTGGGAGAACTACATATATAAATGAGACATTGCAATATAAACACTGTCCAAAAGGTTTATTTCTAATTCTAAATATCTTTCCTTTTCATGAAGGAACTGGGAATGCCATTTGATCATTCATGGAAAGGAGGGCAACACAGCCAATGAATTGGAAAGAGATCCTGCAATCAATCCATCAAGCTAGATTTTTCTTTAGAGTGCTGGAAACTTGCTCTCAGTTTTCATTTACCTCCTATTTTTTGTAGGTGGCTTCTTGCTTTTCTGGACTCTTATAGGGTTCTTAAGCTTTGCTCCTGCTCAAAGTCTGAATTTTAAGAAATATATCACAAATATAAAAGAATATATATCTAGCTGTTGTGTATGATTTAGAAGTTCTAAATTCAGTTCAGCTCACATGTCGGAGTTGTCCTTGTCAGTGGTAAGGAGGCTAGAGTATTTATGCCTTCACATTAATCAGTCATTCCTTTTGCGTTGCCTCCAAAGAAGTGCAAATTTCCAACCAATTTGCATCTCCTGTGTAGGTTAACCAGACTTGAGCATCCTAAGGCAAGCTGTGTGGCAAAGAGACGCAGGTACAGGTGTTCGAATTTTGTGAAAACTTACTTGAACCTGGTGTGCATAAAAATCTGATAAAAGGCTGGGCACAGTGGATCACACCTGTAATCCCAGCACTTTGGGAGGCTGAGGTGGGCTGATCACTTGAGGTCAGGAGTTCAAGACCAGCCTGGCCAACATGGTGAAACCTCTTCTCTACTAAAAAATACCAAAAAAATTAGCCGACCATGGTAATGCATGCCTGTAATCCCAGCTGCTATGGAGGCTGAGGCAGAATTGCCTGAACCCAGGGGGCAGAGGTTGCAGTGAGCCAAGATTGCACCACTGCACTCCAGCCTGGGAGACAGAGTGAGACTCTGTTTCAAAAAACAAACAAACAAAAAAACTGATAAAGGAATATGAGGGGACATAGGAGGAACACTGAAAGGACATGGTACAGCTCCCAACTGGCGGTTGTTTTTAGGTTGCTGCTGTGATGTTAGTGAAACCCACCTCCCCAAATCCAAACTGCACTGCGTTTGAATTGTTGTTTGTTGCTTGAGCTTTTCCTTTTTTCGGTGTACTTATCTATATTTTTAGTTTCTATTTGTTGGGTAAAGTTTGGTTTTGCCCATTGGAATCAATTATTCTCCTTTAGAATGGAAAAGAGGCCTGTTTTGCTTTTAGTGATACCCTTGCTTCCTCCGTCTTTGCTCTTCCCAGACATTTAGAGCTGCAACCACTGACTCTGTCCCACTTACCCTGGCCCTGTTCCATTACTGACGAAAACTGGCAGTTTTCAACAGACCCCACCCCTCTGGAGAATTTGGATGTCTTTTTGCTGCTCCCGGCCTCCTGTTCCATATGCCTGAGATAGTTGAGTGGCCTATATTTTATCATTTTACTTGTCCTATCCATTTGGGCCTCATTTGTAGGGTTGTGTTTCCGACTATGCTGATTGTCCTCTGTTCAACCTTCAAATGCATTCTCTGCACGTATCCATCCTGTGCTGTCCTCTGGGAGTCTGGCCGATCTGAACTGCATTAGCAGACTTTCTTGCCCTTTGTCTTAGTGAACAATGCAGGGAAAGAAAAGAGCAAGGCAGGATATTTATTCCTCTGGCCTCTTCCTGTGGGAGTGCTGTGGACTGCAATCATCCACCAGGAGTGGCATTCATGCCAAGTGGCCCGCCCACACAGCTCTCTCCTTGTCCACTTCAGCCCACACATCATAATGGTGCCTCCTTTACTAGCCCTGCATTAACCCTGTGATTTTCCTACATCCCACCGACAATACTGTAAACCATATGGGTTTATTCTGTTCTTTAGATTCTGCACCAGAGAACTGAGCTGGTGAACTGAAAGATGAATTTCCAAGCTCTTGTCTGGCCAGTGTGGGTATACTCACCTACTTTACCAGGCTGTAGGACAGAGGCACAAAGGAAAGATGAAGATTATGATTGACAGTTACACATCTCTCTTCTCTGCTTGCTCATACAGAGAAGAGTGGAGTGGAGTTTCTTGTCCATGCTCTGAATTCAGGAATCTCATCCTAAGTTGGAAGTGCTGGTGAATTGCTTCTGAGTAGTGTTTCTCTTTCTCAAAGTTATCTACGGCACAAGCAGGCTCCTAATACAGCTCGCAGAGACATCTCAAATAGGGCAGATGTCTCCGAAGTGCTTTTGATTTGAGAAGCATTTTGTTTAGTTATTTAAAATAATTATACCCAAATATCCTGAGCTCCGGGATCACTGTGCATATCACTGACTAGTACAGGAAAATACTTTGAGGGGAAGCTATGTTTTTAAACTTTCTATTTACTTCTTTGGGGCTGTAAAAAATTAAATATTTTGCACTCAAATACAAGGAGATTTGAGTTATATTTATGGAATACTGGGAATAAGTTTTTACCTGTGGCTATGCACATATGTGAGATACATGTTTCTATGTTGGTCCATAAGAGGAAATATGACTTTGTGCAAATAAATCCTGTGAAGGGGCTAATCTTTGGTTTAAATGGTTTTTAATGATTCCATTTCTCTTTGACTGAAAACCTATTTTTCCATGCTCCGGGGGAGCATAAAATGATAATAATTCTTTCTTGCTCACATTTCCTTCCTTACTCTTTCTAAAGGGGTTGTTATGCTTCCGAATGCTAGGACTGAGAGATCAAACTGAGCATGTGATGTGCTCTCGCCCAATTTCTAGGGAAGTGATTGTAGCTGAGTTTGTAAAATTACTCTGTGGCGTTAGAAGGCATTAGAGAATTCTACTGTGGTTGCAGATCCAAGCTCTGCCTTCCAATCAACTTTATCCACATTAAAAGCTCATCTTTTGATCTTCTTCTGACTGCTGTATCTTATTTCTCCATTAGTTCTCCCCTCAGAGTGCTGAATGGAGACTGATTGTCCCTGTTATCATTCCTCACCCCAAAATATTCTATCAACCTTTTTATATACTCAGCGATTCATCTCCTAATATCATTTGCTTTTCCCGAAATGTGTAGGGTTTGGGACCCTGGTCATTCCTCTGCCTGAATGGCCTCTCCTCTCCTCTACTTGTTGGCTTCTCCTTGTCATTCAGGACTCAGAGCAGTATGTTCCCAGCATAACATAAAACTGACTGTGTATTTCTATAGTAATAATGCTTTAATGAGACATGGTGTTTGAAGGAAAATTTAGTGTCAAATAAAAATATGATCAATGATCTGTCACAAAAGCAAAAAGATACATCATATACATAAGCAATAATTATTTTAGAATTAAAATCACATCTCCAATTTTATAAAATGGACAATAAACTATTTCCTGTATTGATTGCATAAGGCACCTCAATAGCCATTAACCTGTAAAACACAGCTTACGTAAAATAGATCTTTGTTATAACATAGATCATTTAAGATCTAAATGCCAGCTATATTCGTGTTAGTTAAATACTAAATTAATAATTATGTCATTAGATTTAATAAGCATTAACAAATTTGGTGGATTAACTGATGATCATTATTTTACAAAACTTTCCAGAAAATGTTCAGTTGATACATATATTCAATATATTACATCTGTGTAGCAAATGAACTCTGTTTATGTTTATTCTACCATCATGAAAGCATCAAAATCTGACTTACTCTTTTTATTTTGAAGTTCTGGGGAACATGTGCTAGATGTGCATGTTTGTTACATAGGTAAATGTGTGCCATGATGGTTTGCTGCACCTATTAATCCATCACCTAGGTATTAAACCAAGCATGCATTAGCTCTGTTCCCTTATGAAAGGGAAAATACTTGTTCTTTTAAGAAATACCCATTGTTATCAATAGAAGATGGATAAATAAATTACATATTTATACTTAGTATAGGTGCAGCAATAAGGAAGAATGATCTACTACAGCACCCAACATGGATGATGCTCACAGATACAATGAACCAGGCATGAAAAGATATGTATTAAATGACTCTATTTATATAAAGTTCAAGGACAGAGAAAAGTAATCGTACGTGATAGAATATAGAAAATGGTATTGACTGGGAAGGGGGTGAAGGAATCTTCTGATGCGTTGGAAATATTCTGTATCTTGATCTGGATACACATTGACTGGGACACTTGAAATTCTGCATTTTACCCATTTTGTTCCTGCATGACGTACAATCTAGGGTGCAGGAATGTATGTATGTATATCTTACAATGATAAAGGGCTTAAGAATCCCACAAATAATTTTAGGTGTAAGCAGATAAAGAATGGTTGTCTTCAGAATCTGATCTTTTTATCTATTTTTTTCCCCTCAAACACTATCAAAAGCAACCTGGAAGGTTCAAATACAGCCAAATAGAGCACAGTTGTATTTTTGTGTGGGAAGAAAGAAGAGGATCTGTCACCCTGTCACTAAGGTGATGATGTGTGGGGTTTACGTAAAGTATGAGAGAGCTGCTGCACGGCCTGGACGTTGACCTCCTCCCACCCCTTCCTCAGCCCTGTGCCAGGCTAGCTTCCACTATAACCAGTCAGGGTTCTGAGGTGGAAACAACTGTATCTGATGCTTGTTAACTTGTGCAAGAGGAGAGTTTTTTGGAAGGAAATGGGCTATTGGAAAGAACCAGGTTTGAGAACAGGCAGGATTCAGAAGGCAGACAGCCGGAAACACAGCCAAGTCACACCGCAGAAACTGTCAGGATGCTGACGGGCACAACCAACACCACCTCCACAGGCAGCTGAGCACTGCTGGCAGCAGCCCCACTCCCAAATCTCAGCACACTCCAGAGCTGTTGCTGGAACATGTTGCCTCTGCCTTCTCCATTATCAACTCTGCATTTCTTCAGAGACATGGCTCTGAGTGGAAGCACCCAAGTGGCTGAGGCTGGGTCACGTGTTCTATGGTGGTTGCTTCCATCACATGGAATCGATATTTAAAGTCTCACTTGAATGTGTCTGCCTCAAAGTCCAGGTACAGAGGGAGGCTGACTTTTCCCTCCTCAATCTATGTAGGGTTGTTTTTCTCAGTGTTGGCTTTTGTTTCAGAGTCTGTGTCTCCCTTGGGAGACTGACACTGCCAATGCCTTTGGTTTTGCATAAGAAATCCTACTACCAAGCTGGGCATGGTGGCTCACACCTGTAATCCCAGCACTTTGGGAGGCTGAGGCAGGTGGATCCCCTGAGGTCAGGAGTTCGAGACCAGCCTGGCCAACATAGTGAAACCCCATCTCTACTAAAAATACAAAAAATTTGTTAGGTGTGGTAGAGGCTGCCTGTAATCCCAGCTACTAGGGAGGCTGAGGCAAGATAATTGCTTGAACCTGGGAGGCAATGGTTGCAGTGAGCTGAGTTGGTGCCATTGTACTCCAGCCTAGTGGCAGAACAAGACTCCATCT
>NW_016107315.1:20546768-20669785 GCF_001604975.1 Cebus imitator
AAAAAAAAAAAGAAAGAAATTCTACTACCTAGCATGGTTCATCAATGTTCCTCACAGTAAATGAGGGAGTTAGAGCTTGAAGCAGCTTGGACTGGCCTTAAATCCTATATTTTTGCACTGAATGATATTGCTGTATCATTTTAATTTCTCTGAGAACAAGAGGACTGGTTATTGCCTGGATCTTCCCTTGTTATAATCACAACTTACTAATCAGTTATAGTTTTTAATCTGTTATAGGCCTGGTTATATTGCAGCCTGGTATACTGATAATTGCACGCTCTTCTGAGATTTAGTAAGCATGAGTTGTAGCTCTGCCCTTTCACTAACCAAATGCATTGAAGTTAATTATTTTACTATAGTAAACTCAGTTTAGTTACTTGTAAAATAGGAATAATACCAGCCTCATATGGCTGTTATATTAATGTATGTAATTTGTGGAAAGCACTTTTCTTAGTGTCAGATACTTCTTTTTTTCAGCTGATGTCCTTCCTTTCTAAAGGAAATATGAAGTTTTATATTCTACATTAAATTTAGTAAAATTTATTTTTAAAATACTATGTGATAGGTAACAACAAAAAAGGGAGCCACTTCTTGAGTTACACACCAGTGACAGGTAAGTTTTATTTTCCCATTTAACAGACGGGGTAGCTGACACTTAGAGACTTCCAGTAACTTGCTACTTATAGCTAACATTCCAGAAAAGGTGTGGAAATATTATCACATGTTTTTTCTTATTTTTCCTCCCTTCTCATAGAAACAGTTTTGCATTTTTTCTGCCCTTCCCCAGCTTGGCAGAAGTCTTAAAGTTTACTCTGTGGGGAGTTTGAACCAGAGGAGCCCTGGACTCTGGACACAAGGCACAGCTAAGGGTAAAGGGACTGAGCTGAAAAGACAGGGATCGTGTGAAATTCTTGGAGTTAATCAGTGAACTCTCTTAACATTGCTAGCATCATTATTAAGGCCTCTCTCTCTCCACCCCATAAACTAAAAGACTGTGGTCTCCTTTCTGGGGAGACTTACCAGACTAAACGGAAAGACCTAGAGTTACTGAAATTGGTGTTCCTCCCAAAAATAGCCCACATGAACCAGGACGAGTGACATCCTCTACTTTCCACGCATGGCCCAAGCCCATTGAATGGCTATCAATGCCTATTGTCATTTCGCAGAAGGAGAAATTAGAGAAAACTAAGAATATTTTTAGTTTTGAGAAAACATTTAGGGATCATTGAGCATCTGAAGAAAGATTCCAACACAAATAAAAGAAACACAAATGAAGCAGAGGATGCTATGTGCAGTTGCTGTCTATCCGATGGCAGGAGGATCTTGAGACAGAAGACTACTGATCTAATGTGGCAGGCTGGAACTTATCTTGTCTTGGGCAGTCTCATGATGTTTATGGTCCCTGGGAAGTTCCTACATGGGATGACCATGAAGGCAGCCTGACTGTTACTCAAGTTACTGGGAAAGAACTCCCAATAGGAAGTTCTGGAAAAGGAACACTCCTTTCGGTCAGCACTTTGCAGGAATGGAGAATGAGAGCTGGGACACAACCAATAAGGAATTTTTTGGGGACCACGCTTCATCTCTTTTGAAACTTTTGCATGTGGCAGACACTGTGTGCCATCTCCTGTGCCCAGGTTTTCTTGAGGGGCCATGCTGAGCCATGGAAGGAATGGGAACAGCACTCTGCCATCTGCCCCAGGCCAGCCAAATGCATTGACTCTGGATTCTGCTCTGGTAGTTTTTCTCCTTCCACACAGCTACTGTACCAGATAGGGCAGCCGTGGGTGGCATCAGCTAACCTGCATTTTGGCATCAGGCTCTTGTGGTTTTGATATTGATGCCTACCCTGAGACAGATGACATCTTTTAGAGAGTTTATGGCCTGGATTTTGAGCGTAGATGCAGGCTGGGGGTGGTCTTGAAGGAAAGGAGCAGGAGCAGGAAGAAAGCCTTTGGCATTGGTTTCCCATCATCATTTCCCACAAGGAAAAATTACAGGAGCTGATGCATTCTCATTTTGTGGTGAAAAAACAGGTGATATGAGGTTGGGGCTCCCTCCATGGATAATTTAGCACTCGAATCACATCACAAGAAAAAAGAGGGCCAGGTCTCCCAACTCGCTGCTGATCCACATTTTTTTTTTCTCTCTCTTTTTTAAGAGTTTGTTTTTTCAGAGCAGATTTAGGTCACAGCTAAATTGAGAGGGAAGCACAGAGAGTTCCCACATACCCCCTACCCCAACACATGCACAACCTCCCCCACTATCATCATTCCCCAGCAAAGTGGTACGTTTGTCACGACTGATGAAGCTGCACCAGCCACGTGATCACCCAGAATCTGTAATTTACAACAGGACTTACTGTCTGTAGTACATTTTGTGGGCTTGGACAAATGTATGATGACTTGTATCCACCATTATAGTATCATACAGAGTAGTTTCACTGCTCTGAGAATTATCTGTGCTCTGCCATATTCTCTGTAGTAAGGATTTTGTAGTGGATGAACAAGTTGAGAACTCCAAATTATACATGTATTAGTGGTTTGGACGGGGTTTATAAAGAGATGGAAAGGAAAGT
The DNA here is from genome assembly GCF_001604975.1 of Cebus imitator. Classification (NCBI taxonomy): domain Eukaryota; kingdom Metazoa; phylum Chordata; class Mammalia; order Primates; family Cebidae; genus Cebus; species Cebus imitator. Next base: position 20,549,347 of record NW_016107315.1, read on the forward strand.
AGAGAAGAAACAAGCAACATTTATCCAGCACATACTATGTGCCAAGCAGTGCTGGGCACCAATCATGTGTAATTAGAGCTTTGGAGGTGAGGAGCAGAAAGTCGCTCAGAGAGAATAGTGCCTCACTTAAGAACTTTTGAAGCTCTGGGCCCTGAAAAGATCATTGTGCGTCAAATGCCAAGGCCTGTATGATTTAAAACGTTATTTTTCAAGGTAATAAAAGAAAAACTGAAGATAAAATAGCTTATTTCTAAGTCTTTCATTGAATGTTATGGAGATGATTATAATTCAAGTTATCTTTCTCACAGTTTTTTTTTTTTTTTTTTTTTTTTTTTTTTTTTTTTTTTTTTTTTTTTTTTTTTTTTTTTTTTTTTTTTTTTTTTTTGGTATCCAAAATACATGTTTCGGACAAAGATTTTTTCAAACCATGGGTTACAATTCAAAAGTGGACCATGGCAGCAACTCACTAGGAACATTGGGGCATCAGCAACAAGAGGAAGCCGGACGCTATGAACATGACTGTCAGATCCAGGGGCCACTCCTTGCTCAGCCCCTGGAGGTGGTGCCTGTGTGGCGAGGCACCAGGGCACCTGGGAGTGTGTGCTCTGCAATTGCATGTGTAAGGAACATGATATTGCTGAGTGTGGGGTGTGCAGAGCCAGTAGTTTGGAACCCAGGATAGGCAGAGTGAGGATGCAACAGCTTTAGGCAGCTGACTCTGGGGAGAGAATGTTTGCAATTCCAGTCTTGGGGGGATCAGTGCTAAGAGCACGAGACAATTCTCCAAATACAGCAGTTCTCCCTTATCAGCAGAGGATACCTTCCCACACTTCATGCCTGAAACCATGAACAGTTTTTTTCCATGCATACATACCTATAATAAAGTTTAATTTGTAAATTAGTCACAGTAAGAGACTAACAACAACAACTAATAATAAAATAGAACAATTATAACAATAGCTGTAATAAAAGCTATGTGAATGTCTCTTTGTCTCAAATTATCTTGTGCTCACGAATGTTCATTGCAGCACTGTGTACAATAGCAAAGACCTGGAACCAACCCAAATGCCCATCGATGATAGACTGGACAGGGAAAATACACCATGGAATATTATGCAGCCATCAAAAACGATGAGTTCATGTCCGTTGTAGGGACATGGATGGACCTGGAAACCATCATTCTCAGCAAACTGACACAAGAGCAGAAAATCAAACACCGCATGTTCTCACTCATAAGTGGGTGTTGAACAGTGAGAACACATGGACACAGGGAGGGGAGCACTACACACTGGAGTCTGTCGGGGGGAAATGGGGGAGGGATGGGGTGGGGAGGAGGGGAGAGAGAGCATGGGGAGAAATGCCAGATATAGGTGAAGGGGAGGAAGGCAGCAAATCACACTGCCATATGTGTACCTATGCAACAATCTTGCATGTTCTTCACAGGTACCTCAAAACCTAAAATGCAATTAAAAAATATTGCTTAACTATAAAAAAAAATTATCTTGTGCTGGACTCACCTATTTTCTGACCATGGTTGACCATGGGTAATTGAAAGCAAAGCCATGGGTAGGAAGGGACTACTGTAACTTGCCAGGCTGTGGGCCAGATCATTGATAACGGTAGGGAGGTTTGCTCTTGAGTAGGTCGCTGGAGGAGGATGCAGATGCTGGACTTCACTCGGGACTGTTGCCAGGGTGCTCTCCTTGGGCTGGCCCTGAGTAGGTGGAGCCCTGTGGTTTTATGCTGCCCTCTTATTACTGAGGTGTGGGAGGTGGTGGGGAAAGGGAGTGCTTTGTGGCCAGGCCACCCATTTAATTGAAATGGGTGTGGAATTTGGTTTGAATTTTAAAAAAATGCACTGAAGGCCTTCATTTTGTTTTTTGGAGGTGAAATTGGAGACACAAGACTCAGCTAGGATTGCTTCCCTTCACAGTACTCTTTGTCCCAGGGATGTTTAGCTCTGGGCCCTGATTAACTCCTACAAACTGCCTTGCATTTGGTACAAACTTTATTTCCATGACATCATTTTTTTTCCAAAATGTTTCAAATATCATTGTTAGCATTTTCTTTTATACCCATAAGTCTTCTGAAAAAGTTAGGAGAGGCGTGGCCAGGTAGAATATTGAAAAGATGATGAACTTTGAAATTTAAAGACAAAAGATCTCTACTGGAGTTAAAGAAGTTACATATGACCCAGCTTCCTTTTCTGTAAAATAGAAAAATAATACACTCTTCCAGGATTGTGAAGATTGATTAAAATATGGCATGAATTGTTTTAAAAATATACAGTATAGTACAAGGGTCAACTCTTGCTTTAAATGTGGGCCATACCAGTGTCAACCTGTAGATTTTAGGGTTAGTGGGTCAGGATGATAGAGTAGGCAGAAGTATGTAGAAATACAGCCTAAGGGGCAGGAAGACAGTTATTTGTGGAGGACACAAGATTTTGTAGTGAAGTGTATTCCTGCCCTGATCATATGGAAGAAACTATTTCTAAAATGAGGAAGTTGTGGGCAGACAGTGGAAGGAAGAGATTTGAAGAAGTTACTTTTAAGGAGCTGTTGAAATTTAAAGTACATGTTTATGGCAAAACCAACAAGCTCAGAGGAAATGGATTACCAATTGGCTAAGAATTTAGTTACTAGAGTAAGACAGTTTGAATTTGCTTCCTGGGGCTATCACTTCTGTAAAGGCTAAAAAATTACCAATCTCCATAAATTTTAGTTTCCTCATTTGTAAAATCAGTTAATGACAGAATCTATTTTGTTAAGAATTAAATGAGATAGAGCATATAAACAGTATAGGATCTCGCTTGAATTAAGCATCCAATACATGTTAACTGTTCATATTACTACTATCAATTTTAAAAAGCTCAACTCTTAAATATTTATTTATTATTAGCACATGTCAAAATTATATTTTATTTATTAATGAGGTAGCCACCAGGAAGACAAAGAAGCTAGTTCTAAGAACATTTAAGGTATGGAGACATACCTACAAGATTTTGTATATGTATCTACCAAGTCAAACACATACATGCACGTAGTTAGAAAAATCATGCTGAAAGATTGCTTGTTAGGTATGTGAGTGGTTAACGTCCTAAAGAGCAATACAACCACACTGCTTTTAGAATTAACTTTTCTTTTGAGCTATGCAAATTATAATGACTTATCAATTTATGCAAAACTCTTACCTTATATAGTTGTAAAATGTCTTGCTCTTTATCAGTTGTAAATTGTTAGTCAAATGTCCTGTGATATTTCAGATTAACTATCAGAGGACATTTGACTAAAGAGCTTCACATTAAAGTCAAACAGATATTTTAGAAAGTGATCTAGCTTGATATTCAAGAATCAATGATCTTATTTACATTTTTCCATATGGGGATAAAATTTCATGTAACATCACTAAAGGAATTTTTTGAAGGGACAACCTAGAAGATACTGAGCAGGAATGAGATAATTGATGACAGAAGATCAGGAAATAGGGAAGGGAAACTAAGAAGGAAGAGGAAGGACCAATTAACGTGAAGGGCTGCAGTGGGTGATTGGGTCAGTATATCTAAGGAACATCTGGACAGAAACAGGGTAGAGAGAGAACTCAGAAAAAGTAATTTTCTTCTGGTCTCCAAGGAGTATGCTTTCTGAATATAGAAAGGGAAGAAGTCTTCTGCACTTCTTGTGAAAGTCTCCTTCTACCGCAGTTTACAGGAAGCAGTGGGAGATGAGTGCTGTATCACAGCAGTATGCTCACGTGGTTTCTAAGATGAGAACGATTCTCACATGGAGATACAGGCAGAAGAATGTTGGAGGGCACGCTTAGGGTTAGCTGGAATGCATCTGAGAAGTTTGCTAGAAGTATGACTACTAGAAAGTTGAAAGGAAAGCCACCCATGGTTTTGTAAATCTCCAGAGAGCTTCTTTCCTATATTAACATCGTATTGGGTTGATTAGCAACTAAAGATAAATAATTACATCTGCAACAAAACTTACTCCTTAGTGTTTTCTTCATGGCAACTTTTACCTCCTTGTTTCTCAGGCTGTAGGTTAGAGGGTTCGGCATGAAGATCACCGTGGTATTGGAACACAGAGGCCACATTCTCCTATGCCAGGAAACTGGTTGTGGAGGGTTTTAAGTAAATAAATGCAGACTATCTGTGGAACACCACCATAGCTGTAAGGTGGAAGTTGCAGTGGCTGAAGACTTTGGACCTGCCCTCAGTGGTGTTGATGTGGAGGATGCTGGAGAAAACAAAGGTGTGAGAAACAAGAACTATGAAGCTCATGATTCTGGGGTTCAATCTAGCCAAAAAGAAGACTGCCATCTCAACATCATAGGTGCTAGATCAGGAGAGCTTCATGAGAGGGAAGATGTCACAGAAGTAGTGACTGGTGAGGAGCTCACAATAGGGCAGTTTTCACATAAGGCCAGTCTCTATTGTGGAGCCAACGAGTCCCATGGTATAGACCACAGCCACGAGCAGGGAGCAGGTGGCATGAGAAATGATGATGTCGCAAAGTAAAGGGCAGCAGATGGCAATGTAGTGGTCACAGGCTTTCGTCATCAGCATGTAACACTCAGCAATGACAAAATCCAGGAAAAAGTAGAACTGTGACATGTACCCTGCGTAGGAGATAATGTTCTACTTTGACACAAAGTTCGCCAGCATCTTAGGGCTAGTAAAGGAGGAGTAGCAGAGATCTAAGAGTGACAGATTGCTGAGGAAGCAGTACATGGGATGTGAAGCTGAGAGTTCAGACAAGTCAGAGTGACCGTGGCCGGGTTCCCCACCATGGTGACCATGTAGCTATCGAGGAAGAGGAGGAAGTGAAAGAGCTGGAGGTCTGGCTGCTTCATTAATCCCCTGAGAATGAACTCTGTCACTGTAGAATGGCTTTTGGCAGTCATTCTCCTCTAGGTAGGATGCTTGTAGGAATGGAAAAGAAGAACCCTGCGAAAGGTCATACCTACATTTGCCTGTTGAAGCCAGGCAGGGGCATCTGCCCTTGCTTGAGCAATCCTAGGCTCATTCCTGTTTCTTCTCCTTTCAATTGAACCAAACAGAGTCTTCTCGATTTCAGAAACCAAGAATGTGAGAGGAAAAAGGCCAAGACCTGAAGCTTTAACCACTGACAACAATGACAATGACCTTAGTTGCCCTTTGGAACCACTTGAGGAACTTTAGACATTACTGTTGCCAAGGTGCATCTCAAAATTTCTGATTTGATAGGTTTGTAGTATGGCCTGAGAATCAAGATTTATAAAGAGCTCCATTCAGGTGATTCTACTGTGCAGCCTCTATTGATAACTTTTGGGCTACAATTTTATCAGATAGTATAAGAGGTGAAAACCAGCCTATTTCATTAGTTGAGTTTGCTGATGTAACTTACTTCAGAAACTTATTCTCGTTTCATCTGGGCAATCTCCAAATGCATGCCAGGATATAAAAAAATATGGCTCTGGCCCAGCACCGTGGCTCGCGCCTGTAATCCCAGCACTTTGGGAGGCCGAGGCAGGCAGTTCACGAGGTCAAGAGATCGAGACCATGGTGAAACCCCACTTCTACTAAAAAATGCAAAAATTAGCTGGGCGTGGTGGTGCGCGCCTGTGGTCCCAGCTACTTGGGAGGCTGAGGAAGGAGAATTGCTTGAAACCAGGAGGTGGAGGTTGCAGTGAGCTGAGATCCCGCCACTGCACTCCAGCCTGGCGCCTGGCAACAGAGCAAGACTCTGTCTCAAAAATATGTATATCTATATCTATATCTATCTATCTATGTCTATCTTTATCTATATATCTATATGGCTCCAGGCCAGGTGCAGTGGCTCACGCCTGTAATCCCAGCACTTTGGGAGGTTGACGCTGGCGGATCATGAGGTCAAGAGATTGAGACCATCCTGGTCCACATGGTGAAACCCCGTTTCTACTAAAAATACAAAAATTAGCTGGGTTTGGTAGTATGTGCTTGTAGTCTCAGTTACTTGGGAGGCTGAGGCGGGAGATTCGCTTGAACTTGGGAGGTGGAGGTTGCAGTGAGCCGAGATCATGTCAGTGCACTCCAGCCTGGTGACAGAATGAGACTGTGTCTCAAAAAAAAAGTATATGGCTCCATAATCCCAAATTCAGGTAGTGGTAGTGTGGTATGGTTGATAGAAGCTGGTATTTATGTTTAAATGATTAGCCCTTGAATCTCAGCTTTTAACGTTTACAGAGTAACAAGTCAATTTCCTTATTTGTAAAATAAAGAGAAATCATAAATTTAAGGTAGTTTTAAGGATTGTTTAAGATAATAAATATGGAAATATTTTTCAAATATTAGTATGCTTTTCAAATGTGGGTTGTCATTCAGGCATTGGGTTTTATTTTTGGATTTGTAGTTTCTGGTCCAATATAGTAGAGGGCCCAGAAAACGTGGGGGGATGTCAGAAAACAGCTAGAGTTGGGAGCGTAAACTGGGGTAAAAGCATTTTTTATTGATACTTGTGCCTCACTTTAGGAAAGGTATGAGGATATCAGCATCACTGGAGCTTGGCTAAAAGTAGTCAGATATTAAGAAAATCATACAAAAACATGCTTGTTTTAGACTCATCTGTAGTATCTGTACTGGGGGCAAGATGTCCTTAAAAAGATTTTTTGAAAAGGCTGTAGTATTCCTTTTTTTTCTTTTCTTTTCTTTTTTCGAGACGGAGTTTCACTCTTGTTGCCCAGGTTAGAGTGCAATGGCACGATCTCAGCTCACCACAACCTCTGCCTACAGAGTTCAAGTGATTCTCCTGTCTCAGCCTCCCGAGTGGCTGGGATTACAGGCATGTGCCACCATGCCCAGCTAATTTTGTATTTTTAGTAGAGAGGGGTATTCTCCATATTGGTCAGGCTGGTCTCTACCTCCTAACCTCAGGTGATCCACCCGCCTGGGCCTCCCAAAGTGTTGAGATTACAGGCGTGAGCCACCACACCCAGCCAAGGTTGTAGTATTTTTATCCTCTTCTACTCACTCCATTTGAGAGAGAAGGATTCCTGCCCTGTAGTTATCAGGATGGCTGAACACACAACACTCAGCAATGGACAGAACTTTATTAGTCATTTATACTCATAGCCCAGGGGGGCAGAATATTACACCATGCAGGGCTGCACAGGGGCTGCACTAAGAAACAGAGTGAGGAGCCAGGGGCTGTGGGAAAAGGCTTTGTAGTGTCAAGAGGGTGGGGTGGCACTAGTTTTTACGAGAAGTTAGAATTGGTTTCTTTGAATAATTCTGCAAGCTAGCAGGGAACTGAAACTCTAGGACAGGTAGGGATAAGCAAGGTATCTGCCTGTTTCCCATGATAAGAAGGGTTCCTTGGCTAATGCATTTTATCAGTGGGACCAGAGTCGGAAGGGAACTTGCAGTGAGGCCATTTGAGCCTCTTTTAATTTCCCCCATATGCCGATACATCACATAATGTTGGCCTTAATTTTAGGCCTTATACCACATACAACATGCACATATTCACGAAAAGTCACATATGTATTCCCATTTATGCAAAGTTATGCATCTATATGTGGGTATATATATTAAGAATTAAATTTAAAAATCAAAAAGAAAGAGCTGTAGCTCTCTGATTATTGATGCCAAATAACTAGTTTTGCTTTACGTATGGTAACAAACTAATGAATGACAGGTTTTAAAAAAAACCAAAGCTGGTAAGTCAAGTTTTGAGTTGATAATCAATATCTATAATTCTGATTAGATAGGGAGGTCATATCAAGAACAAGAAGATTGTGTTAAATTTGGTTGTTAATTTTGTATCTTGAAGTGTTGGCATCACTAAGCTAGGGATACAGTTTATTTTTCATACAACATAGGAAATGAGAAAAATGTTCTTTTCTTTTTTTGGTGACCAGAGCAGTCCAGATAATGTTAATGTCAGATGAGAACTAGGACTAGTGGACCTAGAAACAAAATATGGAGCTTTTGCAGATTGGGTGTTTCAGTAGGGAACACGGGTACTCACTGGCTCCCCCTTCCTTGTGCTCTTTGATGCTGGGGTCTCCAGGCTTCTGTCTGTCCTTGGTCTTCTCATTCTACTTGGTTTTCCTGAATAATTTCAACCGCTTTCATTGCTTTTCCTTCCCTCTATTTTTATACTGTTGATTTTTATACTATTTCTAAGTGTATACTTTTTTTTATAGTTTTCAACTTTTAGAGTCAATTTATGCATTCCACACAGAAAACATGCAACCAACAGACATTATAGGTAGATGGCAAGGCTACCTGGAAAGAACTGGACCAAAACAAAAAAAGCAAGTTTAAGTTTGGTCTTTAGATATAATTGTTATCACTGTCTTTGTGACTTCTCCTGATAACTTTATCTTCACTGCTCCTTTGCTATTGAATGAGTAGAAGACATACAAAAATACAAACTGAAACTTTCTTCTAAAAAATTTCTTGATAGAAATAAACTGAGTGCTCTTGTTGAGTAGAAAAAAAGAAACTAAGAGTGACAGATTTCTGGGCAAATGGGCAATTGGATTGGTTTACCAATGATATCATTTTTATTTATTGGATATTATGATTTTAACATATGACTGGCAAGGAAGGGTGTGGGTGGAAAAGACATCTTCTAAACTGAAGGATAATATGTGATATAGTGATTCTGAATGGATAAAAGTTAGTAAACTGGCTGCTCTGAGGTGTTTGCATATTTTGAAGTCTGCCTTTACATTTCATTTTTTGAATGTAATCTGTTATTGCATCTTCAAAACAAAAACAAACAGAAAAATATCAGAAAAAGTTAAGAAAAACGTGACTGAAAACTAAAAATAGTATAATAAAAATAAAAATTTAGCTCAAATAGAAGGGTTGGAAGATAAAGTTGAGAAAATCTTTGATAAAGAAAAACAGACTAAACAGAAAAGTAGAAAGGTGAGTTTATTATTTGAATAATAACACTCTGTGAAAGAAATGTTTACTGAATTTAACCTTAACAAAGATAAGTTTGAAGCTATGTTCTAGGGGAATATGTTTGAGTGAAATACATTCTTAAATTTAAAAAATTAATAATAACATTGAGTGCCTACCACATGATAAAAAATCATCTTATTCCTCTGTCTGCCCCACATTCTTTTCCAGTTCACTAAAAACCAGCTTACTTAATGGCATTGTGATTATGTTAAAGGAAAAATAGGCATATGTATTAGAAATATATGCTAAATTATTTTTGTTTGAAATAATATTGTATATAGGACTTTCTTTATAATGCTTTAGCCAAAAAATATGTACTAATAGAAATATATGACCCAAGGTTGTTAAAATGAATATAACCGTTGACATTTGGTGATGAATATATGGCGGGTTGTTATACTATAATTTTTGTACATGTTTGGAAAGCGTCCTAATAAGAAATAAGAAGGCAACTAATGGTAAATAATCAAAAGAAATAACTTTGATAAATTAGTCCTCAGGCAAATTGAATTGGCATCTGAAAAAGTATCCTCTTGGGATCTGTTGACTGACTGGATTATAGAGAGTGAGAAAGTGGCAGAATGCAGGATGACATTCAGATTTTGGGCTAAAAAAATTATGCCTTCATTAGGTAGAGGACACAGGAGAAGAACATTTTAGGGAGAAGATAAATTTATTTTGTATGGCTGAGTTTCAGGTTCCTGTGAGATATTCAAGTGGAGATATTCAAGTGGAGCATTGACCAATGCTATGAAGAAATATATTTATTAAAGATAAATTATGTTCAATAGCCATGAGTCCATGAGCTGCTTTACAGCAGGAAGTACTAGCTTACCAACATTGTCTAGAAATAATCACTGGATTATAATAATTCGATAATAATAGTTTCACCTGGTTTCAGCAGAGCCTAGGAGGTTTCAGTGGTTCAGGTTGGTCACATAGGTGGACTGTCTACAAGATCACTCATTATAAAAATAGCAGACTTTGGTCTTCTTGGTACCAAGAAGCTTCCCACATATGTTGGTGGTGGTTCAAGATCTGGTGGCCATATGCATCTTGTGCAGCACAGTGATTAGATGGCACATGAGCCTGCTCTAGAGAGCTCTGAATCCCTTTAAATACATACCCTCCTCCTGCTGTTGCTGTATTGTACACTTTACCCCAATAAAGCTGTTATGTGATCATAAATGATTTGAGTCTTTGGTAAGTTTTTTCAGCAATTGAATACTTAAGGCAATTAACTTACAGTTAACATATCAATGGGTGATATTTTAGCCATAGGAATAAATGGAATTACTCCAGGAAATTATATGAGATGAATTGATAAGAAAGATGAGGCTGGAAGGCTGGGCACAGTGGCTGACGCCTGTAATCCCAGTGCTTTGGCAGGCCAGGCAGATCATGAGGTCAGGAATTTGAGACCATCCTGCTAACACAATGAAAAAATCCCATCTCTACTAAAAATACAAAAAATTAGCTGAGTGTGGTTGCACGTGTGGGAGGCTGAGGCCCCGGGCGGTGGAGGTTGCAGTGAGCAAGATAGCACCAAGGCACTCCAGCCTAGGCGACAGCGCGAGACTCCATCTTAAAAAAGAAAAAAAGGAAAAAAAAAGGAAGATGAGGTTGGAAATTTGAGAAAGTTCAATATTTCATAATGGGCAGAAATGAAGCCATTAACTGTGCTGCATACAATATCATAAAGTAGATAAGTCAGTTTTTGATACTTCTGTTTACAGAAGAGGAAATCTCAGATTAAAAAACATTTTGACTTTTCCAAGGCTGCACAACTAGATCTTTAGAGACATAAGCCTGGCTTCTTTAAGTATATCACATTGCCTCTTGATTACAAGTAGTCTTTAGAAAAAGATTCCCTAGAGAAAGCTTTGAAAAAAATATGTCAATATTTTACAGAGAGGTTTTGTGGCTTTCCTGACCTGTAGAGATGTCAGAAAATAGCAGTCAGTCTCCACCATGCTGTAATTAGAATTTCTGAAACATCTCTATCCAACAAGGAAACTCTTGCTTTCTACAGATTAGTGAATCTTTATGTTTAAGGCTTACTCTTTTTAAAATCAATTGACATTCCCACGAATGCCTAGAATAATCCCCACTCCATCAAATAGGCTTTAAATAAGACCGTATCTCCTTACATTTTCCTTCTCTAGCACAATTTTGGAACATGATGTGCCTTTAATACACCTTGAAATCATATATTTTACATTGCGAATCCTAGTATAATTTGCTTTTTATAGCATATATATTCCTGAGATGAATGTCACTTAAAAATGGATTCCTATTTTAAGAGCTCCAAACTGTGGGCTACGATGAAACTGAGCTCTGGGCAGCTCCTAACTTCAGAAGCCCTTGCAACTCTTTCTGTCACTGAGTAACTTTCCTTTCTTAGTCCTCGAAATATCAGGAAATTCCATTTAATCTGTAAATATCTTGATCCTCAAAGTCACACCCAATGGGGACACATCATTTACTTATGGTAAAACTAGTTATGTATAATCTACCTTATTTATGAATCATTTGAAAATGAGTTTAGCCACAGCTATTTATAAAAAATCTCTAACAAGTTCCTTCAGTATTTGAAAAAATAAATATATCCCTTAATTTATCATTTTAAAAATCTAGGTGTTTATTGAGCCCTATTTATATTTCTTTCTATTGAAATTGGTAAATTTTAATGAATAATATATGCATTTATCATTGTGTTCAATAATGGGAGTGTAAGTTAAGTAGTATTTAAATATACAATATTTTTCTTTTTTAATTTAAATTTTTAAAATTGACATATAACAATTTTTGTATTTATGGGGCACATAGTGATGTTTTAATACACAGATGAGGGTAATTAGCATATCTATCATCTTAAACATTTATCATTTCTTTGAACTGGTAACATTTACTATCCTCTTTTTAGCTATTTGAAATTATAATTATTGTTAACTATACTCATTTTACAGTGGTATAGAATACTAGAACTTACTCTTTCTAGCTAGCTGTAATTTTGTAACATTTAACAAATCCTTGCCTATCACTCCCTACCTCCTACCCTTCCCAGTCTTCAGTATCCTCTGTTCTACTTTTTATTTCTTTGAGATTAACTATTTTCAGCTTCTACATATGAGTGAGAACATGTGGTGTTTAACTTTCTGTGCCTGGTTTATTTCACTTAGCATAATGTCATCCAGTTCCATCCATGTTGCTGTGAATGACATGATTTCATTCTTTTTTATGGCTGAATGGTATTCCACTGTGTATATATACCACATTTTCTTTACCAGTTCATCTGTTGTTGGACACCTAGGTTGACTCCGTATCTTGGTTATTGTGAATAGTGCTGCAGTAAACATGAGGGTGTAGATGTCTCTTCCATATAATGATTTCCTTTCCTTTGGATAGATTCCCAGTAGTAGAATCGCTAGATCATCTGGTGATTCTATTTTTAGTTTTTTCAGGAACTTCCATACTGTTCTCCCTGGTGGTTTTACTAGTTTACATTCCCACCAACAGTATGTAAGAGTTCTCGTTTCTCTGCACCCCTGGCAGCATTTGTTATTTTTGTCTTTTTGTTAATAGCCATCCTAACTGGGGTGAGATGATATCTCCTTGTGGATTGGATTTGCGTTTTCTGATGATTTGTAATGTTGGGCATTTTTTCTTATATTTATTGGCCATTTGTATGCCTTCTTTTGAGGCATACAAATCATTTGTTCAGATCATTTGCCCATTTTTTAATTGGATTGCTTCTTTTCTTACCATTGAGATGTTTCATTTCTTTATATATTCTGAACATAAATTGTCTATCATATAAGTAGTTTGCAAATATTTTCTTCCATTCTGTAAGTTATTTTTTCACTCTGTGGATTGTTTCCTTCACTGTGCAGAAGTCTTGTAACTTGAAATAATCTCATTTGTTTATTTGTGTTTTTGTTACCGGTGTTACCTATTCATATAATCTTTTCTCATATCAATGTCCTGAAGCATTTCCCCTGTAGATTCTTATAGTAGTTCAATGGTTTGGGTCTTACATTTAGGTTTGTGATGCATTTTGAGTTGTTTTTTTGGATTTTTTGTATAAAGTGAGAGGTGAGGGTCTAGTTTCATTTTTCTGTATAAGAATATCCAGTTTTTCTAGTAGCATTTACTAAACAGACTGTCGTTTCCCCAATGAGTGCTCTTGGCATCTTTGTTAAAAATCAGTTGGCTGTTGATATGTGGATTAATTTCTGAACTATCTATTCTGCTCCAGTGGTTGATGTGTCTATTTTTATGCCAGTCCTATACTGTTCCAGTTACTATAACAGAGTAGTATACTTTGATGTCTGGCAGTGTCATATCCAGCTTTGTTCTTTCTGCTCAGGATTGCTTTAGCTATTCAGGGTCTTTTGTGAATTCATAAAAATTAAAATTTTTTTTTTTCTGTTTTTGTGAGGAATGTCATTGGGTTTTTTTTGTTTGTTTCTGTTTTTTTTTTTTGAGATGGAGTCTTGTTGTCACCCAGGCTGAAGTGCGATGGCATGATCTTGGCTCATGGCAACCTCTGCCTCCTGGGTTCAAGTTATTCTCCTGCCTCAGCCTCCCGAGTAGCTAGGATTACAGGTGCTCACCACTGCCCTCAGCTAATTTTTGTATTTTTAGTAGAGACAGGGTTTTGCCATGTTGCCAGGCTGATTTTGAACTCCTGACCTCAGGTAATCTGCCCCCCTCAGCCTCCCAAAGTGCTGGGATTACAGGCATGAGCCATCATGCACGGCCATCATTGGTATTTTGATAGGAATTGTATTGAATCTGTAGATTGCTTTGGGTAATATTGTCATTTTAGTAAAATTAATTGCTTTAATCCATGAGCATGGGATGTCTTCTTTTTGTTTGTATCCTCTTGACTTCTTTCATCAGGGTTGTAGTTTTTCTTGCAGAGGTCTTTCATTTCCTTGGTTAAATTTATCTTTGGGTATTTTAATTTTTTTTTTTGTCAGTATTGCAAGTGGGATTGCTTTCTTGATTTCTGTTTCAGCCAGTTCATTGTTTATGTATAAAAGCACTATGATTTTTGTTTATTTATTTTCTATCCTGTAACATTACTGAATTTGTTCATTGGTCCTAAGAGCTTTTTTTTTTTAGTAGAGTTTTTAGGTTTTTCTCTATGTAAGATATGTCATCCTCAGAAAGGGACAACTCACTTATTTCTTTGCAATATGGATGTCCTTTATTTATTTATTTATTTATTTTTTGCATTATCACTCTGGTTAGGACTTCCAGTACAATGTCAAATGAGAGTGGTGAGAATTGGGCATCATTGTCTAGTCCTTGAGAAAAAGCTTCAAGTCTAGTTCTTGAGAAAAATCTTTTAAATTTTCTCTGTTCAGAAAGATGTTAGCTGTGGGTTTTGGATATATGGTCTCTATTATGTTGAGTTACTTTCCTTCTATACCCAATTTATTAAGAGTTTTTATCATGCAGGAATGTTGAATTTTTATCAACAGGTTTTTCTACATCTATTGAGACGATTATATGGTTTTTGCCCTCCATTCTATTGATATGATGTATGATGTTTATTGATTTATGTCTATTAAACCATTCTTGCATTCCTGGGGAAACTTGTCATTGGTCTGTTTAGGTTTTCTATTTTCTTTTAGTTCAATCTTTGTAGGTTATATGTGTCCAGGAATTTTGCATTTCCTCTAGATCTTTGAATTTATTGGTGTATACTTTTCACCATAGTCTCTAATGAGTCTTTATATTTCTGTGGTATTTGTTGTGACGTCTCCTTTTTTCTGTCTAGATGATCTGTTCAGCGCTGAGGGCAGGGTATTGAAGTATTCAATTATTATTTAATTGGAGTGTTTTTCTCTCTTGAGATCCAATAATTGCTGGATATATCTGAGTACTCAGGTGTTGGGTGCATATATTTTTACAATTGTTATATTCTCTTGTTGAATCGATCCCTTTATTATTATTGAATGGCTTGCGTTTTCTCTTTTTTATCTAACTTGAAGTCTGTTTTATCTAAGTATAGCCAGTCCTGTTTGCTTTTGTTTTTTGTTTGCATGGACTATACTTTTAAATCCCTTTACTTTCCATCTATGTATGTCTTTATGAGCAAGATGAGTTTCTTGTAGGCATCATATAGTTGGATCTTTTTAAAAAAATATTGTTCAATGGAACCAAAAGAGAGTGCACATAGCCAAGAAAATTCTAAGCAAAAGAACAAAGCTGGAGGCATTCACCCTACATGACCTCAAACTATACTACAAGGCTGCAGTAATCAAAACAGCATGGTACTGGTACCAAAACAGAGATATAGACCAATGGAATAGAACAGAGGCCTCAGAAGTAACATCACACATCTACAACCATCTGATCTTTGACAAAACTGACAAAAACAAGCAATGGGGAAAGGAGTCTCTGTTTAATAACTGGTGTTGGGAGAACTGACTAGCCATGTGCAGAAAGCTGAAATGACCCCTTCCTGACACCTTACACTAAAATTAACTCCAGATGGATTAAAGATTTAAACATAAGACCTAAAACCATAAAAACACTAGAAGAAAACCTAGGCAACACCGTTCAGGGCATAGGCATAGGCAAGGACTTCATGACTAAAATACCAAAAGCAGTGGCAACAAAAGCCAAAATAGACAAATGGGATCTAATTAAAACTTAAGAGTTTCTGCACAGCAAAAGAAACATTCATTAGAGTGAATTGGCAACCAACAGAATGGGCAAAAATTATTGCAATCTACCCATCTGACAAAAGGCTAATATCCGGAATCTGCAAAGAACTAAAGCAGATTTACAAGAAAAAACCAAACCCATTCAAAAGTGGGCAAAAAATCTGAACAGGCACTTTTCAAAAGAGGACATTTATGAGACCAACAAACATATGAAAAATGCTCATTATCACTGATCATTAGAGAAATGCAAATCAAAACTACATTGAGATACCATCTCACGCCAGTTAGAATTGCAATCACTAAAAAATCTGGAGACAACAGATACTGGAGAAGAAGTGGAGAAATAGGAACACTTTTACACTGTTGGTGAGAGTGTTAATTAGTTCAACCATTGTGGAAGACAATGTGGTGATTCCTCAAGGATCTAGAAATAGAAATTCCATTTGACCCAGCAATCCCATTACTGGGTATATACCCAAAGTATTATAAATTGTTCTATTATAAAGAGCGCACATAGCCAAGAAATACATGTACATGTATGTTTACTGTGGCATGGTTTACAATAGCAAAGACCTGGAACCAACCCAAATGCTCATCAATGATAGACTGGACAAAAAAAATGTGGCGCATATACACCATGGAATACTATGCAGCCATAAAAAACGATGAGTTTACGTCCTTTGTAGGGACTTGGATGAATCTGGAAACCATCATTCTCAGCAAACTGACACAAGAACAGGAAGCCAAACATGGCATGTTCTCACTCATAGACAGGTAGTGAACAATAAGAACACATGGGCACAGGGAGAAGAACATTACACACTGGGCTCTGTCTGGGGGTGGGGGGCTAGGGGAGGGACAGCAGGGGGTGGGGAGGTTGGGGAGGGATAACATTGGGAGAAATGCCTGATGTGGGTGACAGGGGGATGGAGACAGCAAACCACCATGGCATGTGTGTACCTATGCAACAATCCTGCAAGATCTGCACATGTACCCCAGAACTTAAAGTACAATAATAAAAAAAATAAACAAGGAGATCTTATTCCTAAGTGAAAGGGACTTTATATTAATTGTCAATTATAACAATATACAAAATATGTAAAAAAGAGTTATAGCACTGCAGGCCATCAAGGTCAAATATTTAAAATAAAATTAAACTAAATTATAAGGAATAAATGGCTTTTATCTTTGTAAAGAAAAGAATGCGCATGCATTTATTGCCTATGTAGAAGGATTTACAAATCTTTTAGCATGGTCAGTTTGTAATAAATTACTGAAAATGTGGGATTCCAATGAAAAAAAATTATTGTTTAGTCTATATCTTTTAAATGGGGGAATTTAATCCATTTACCTTCAAGGTTATTGTTGATAGATGAAGACTTATTCCTGTCATTGTATTGATTGTTTTCCATTTTTTAACGTGTTGTTTGTTCTTTACTTCTTCTCTTATTTATTTTTGCAGTTGGGTGGCTTTCTGTATTGATAACATTTGATTCATTCCCTTGTGTACAAGTTCTATAGTTTTTGCCTGTTTTTATGATGGTGGTTATCATCTTTTTTCTTCCAGATGTAAGATTCCCTAGAGCATTTCTTATAAGGCTGGTCTAGTAATGATGAATTCTTTCAGTTTTTGCTTATCTGTGAAATATTTTATTTCTGGGAATAATATTCTTGGGTGCCAGTTTTATTTCCTTCAGTACTTTGTATATTCTATCCCATTCTCTGTTGGCTCATAAAGTTTCTGGTGAGAAATTCACTATTAGTCCTATGGAGATTTTCTTATATGTAACTTGATACTTTTATCTTGCTGCTTTTAAAATTATTTATTTGTCTTTCACTTTTGACAATTTGACTATAATGTGATTGAGAGAGGACCTGTTTGGATTGAATGTATCTGGGGTTCTTTGAGATTTCTCGACCTGGATGTCCATTTATCTGTCAAGACTGGGTAGGCTTTCTGATGTTATTTTATCAAATATAATTTCCTCATCTTTTTTCTTCTCTTCTTCTTCTGGAATACCCATAGTATGGACGTTTATTTGGTTAATGATGTTACATAAATTATTTGATTCTTTTTTTTTTTTTTTTTTTTTTTTTTTTTTTTTTTTTTTTTTTTTTTTTTTTTTTTTTTTTTTTTTTTTTTTTTTTTTTTTTTTTTTTGTCTACCTGTGTTACTTCACAACACTTGTCTTTAAGTTCAGAAATTCTTTTTCTGCTTGGCCTAGTCTGTGGTCAAATGTCTTAATTGTATTTTTTATTTTATTCATGAATTTTTGAGCTCTAGGTTTTCTTTTTTATTTTTTAATATCTGTCTCTCTGTTGAATTTCTAATTTAAATCATGAATTGTTTTCCCAGATTTGTTGAATTGTCTAGATGTATTCTCTTATATCTCAGTGAGTTTCCTTAGGATAATTATTTTAAATTCTTTTTCTGGCATTTTACACATTATGATTAGGGTCTATTACTAGAGAATTCTTATCTTCTTTTGGTGATGACATGTTTTCTTGCTTTTTCATTGTTAATATGTCCCTATGTTGATTTCTACACACCTGGTGGAAAAGTCACCTTTTCCAATTTTATGCGGTAGGCTTCTTAGGAAAAGTCTTATTTGTATAAGTGAATCTTGGGATGTTGGCTCAGTGGAATGTGTTGGCCTTAGTTCTAGGTAAACCCAATAGTATAGTCTCTGTGTAGTTTCTTCAGCCGTAATCCACACTAGTGGCATTTGTGAGTTTCTTGGTAGCCTAGGCTGAGAGAGTTTATGGCAATGGTGGTACAGTTTTGCCAGGGGTGGGCTTGCTGGGCTGTTTCAGGTTGGGGACATGTGCATGCACTTGATGGGACAACTAACTTAGGGTCTACCTTGCTGCAGTTGAGGCCATGGGGCTGTTACTCTTGATGGGTGCATGGGAATGTGTTTGCTTGGCCAGCTTGGTGATATGTCTGCCACAAGCAGCCCACAGAGGTGTTTCTCAGGCCCCAGACACAGTCACATGGCTTCTCAGCTGTGGTGTGTGTGTGTTTGCTGGGGGTGGCCCACAGGGCTCTTCCTCCAGCTCAGGACATGGGCGTGCAGCTGCTCTTTCATCCTGGATGTGTGTCTACCAGGGGCAGCTCATGAGACAGCTTCTCAGGCCTGTGATGTGGGCAGAACGCTGCTTGACTGGCATATCATTGATTCACAGGGCTGTTTCTCAGTTACACTACATGGGTACACAGCTACTTTGATGGCTTGGGGGCATGTATTTTCCCTGTAATGAGAAGTCCCTCCTGTTTCTGGGCCAATCTAAATTGGATTGGGGAGATATGGATGCAGAGTCTGCCTTCCTGGATTTTCCATCATCACAGATGCATCTTCACTCCCCTGCTACACTCTAGTGCTCTCATATTGACATTCCAGTCTAGTCTTAGATGTCTATTCATTGTCTTAGTCTTTCCTTGTGGGGGAGTTGATAGTCAGGTGTCTCTAATCAGCTATCTTGCTCCAACTAGAGTTTTAAACTACATATAATTTTTTTTTTCCTAGAGACAGGGTCTTGCTTTGTCACCCTGGTTGGAGTGCAATGGTATAATCATAGCTCACTGCAGCCTTCAACACCTGGGCTGAAAAGATCCTCCTGCCTTAGCCTTCAAAGCAGTTGGAACTACAGGTGTGTGGCATCACATCTGGCTATTTATTTATTTATTTACATTTAAGACACTCAATTGAGAAAAGTCTCTCAATTTTCCCCAGGCTGGTCTCAAACTCCTAACCTCAAGTGATCCTCCTGCCTGAGCCTCCTGAGTTGCTGAAATTACAGGAATAAGCCACCATTCCCAGCTCTGAACATAGGATCTTGACTTTAGTAGCTTATACCTTAGTTGTGGCTGGGGTAAATAACTCCTAAAGCAGGATAAATTAGACCAAGCGGATAAAAAAGATGAGTAGGAATAATACTTCAGTAAATCTAAAACACTTTGTTAATTCTAAGCTACTTATTAAACACTGATAGTTGATCATCACACAATCTTATATGCTAGGTGCTAATATATCTGATTTCAGATGGAGTTTCTGAGGTTCAAATAGTATAAGCTTACTTGGCTAGTGGGAGATGTAATGAGATCTCAGGTAATTTTGCTACAAAGCCTGCTCAGGGTACCATATTTGCCTTCTTTAACAAATTTACTAACAGTTTTCTTCTTCCCTTTTACTGATCATTGATAATTATATGGTTCCATCCTTTACCCTTGAGTTGTAGTTCTGCAATCACTTTTATTTACATGATTTCTCAATATGTGTCTTGATATCTTTTTCTGAGCTCTGATCTCACACTGATGACTTGTTACTGACCATTTGCTCTTATATGTACTTTCAGGACATGAAAGTCAGGTCTAAATTCTATCTCTTTATTTCTCTCTTTACATCCTTATTTTAGGGTTCTGGGGTTGAGACTTTACTAACCTTTGACACTTGGCCTTCCCTCTCAATTCTTCCTTTATAACCATTAATCTAGCAAATCCTATTAATCCTCTATCACTACAATTACTTGAGGCCTAAAGAAACAAGACTGTCACAACCAACAAATAAACAGGTTTGATTTCTTTGATTCAAGGAAACATTCTTGTGCAGAGTAGGATAATAAAAGTACCCATTTAATGTAACTTTTGTGAAAACTAATTGAATTAATATGTGTAAAACATTTAGCCTAGTTCCTAGCACATGGTTAGTACTCACAAACTATAACATATTAGTATTAGTATTCTTAATACGAATGATACTAAAATATCATTGGATGATGTTTAAAAAATGTCAGCTTTTCACTTTGTGCATATTACTCATTTTCTACAAATGACGTAATGTACATAAAACTTCCTGCAAAATGGTTGGGACATACGTGTTTATACATGGCAATTATTCCCCAACATAGACCTCCAAGGTCCCATCTAACTCAAGAATTCTATGTTAAATACATACATAATTTATGCATAGGTTTGTATGTCAATGAGTTGAAAATAGTAAAAGTAAAGTGAGATTAAGTATAATGCAGGAACAGATTATTGCTGATAGTGCTTTCTCAGGGGTGAATGAAGGTCATTTCATCAGTTGCCACCTTTTTTCTCTGGTCAGGTTCAGTAACTTCTCATGAAACTTGTACTTGGCCTTCTTGGTATGTTGTGATGGTTGCTGTAGTTGGGTCCAACCTTGTGCCACCAGAAGTCTGAGGATTAATGCATGTGTGTGAGAGACATTGTATTGACTCATATCCATGTATCACATATGAAATCACATAAGTTATAATGTAATTTTTAAAAGATAGGGAAAGATAGAAATAAATAAAACAAAGGAGCACTATACAGAAATTCAAGTTTTGGAAAGAGGGCAGTTCTGCAACAAAAGGAACAGAGTTAAGAATAGTTCTTCCTACACTGCTTCCTGCTTGGGCTTCATCTGCTTCTCAGGGAACAAGGCTTTAGTAAAGCCCCAGTTGAGAGGATTTTGAAGCGTAGTTTCCATGGCAACAGGCTTTAAAATGTCATAAATCCAGAAGAACTTTTCTTGGTTGTTCTATCATCCAAACAAGAATCCTCTAAGCCTCCCGGAGAAAAGTCAACTTTTAATGAAGCTGGTGTCTTTGCTTTCTGTGCCCTAAGGAGTACGCTCCTGTGGGGCTCATTTTATGCTTGTAATAATGACTTGTTTTCTTAAATTGTGAGTTGACTACAGTGGGAATGAGAGCAAGGATCGCAGGTCCTCATAATCACTGAGGGCATGGCAAATTTCTACATATAAAAGTTACACTTGAGCCCTCTTGTTTCTGAGCAGTGACTAAAATATATTCCACATGTGGCAGAAGAGCAAGCTCTGAGGTATGTTCAAATGTCACCAAAGACTTATACACAAAACACACATGCACACACGCAGACACAGACACACACACACACACACGCACACACACACACCCCTACACACACAGGACTGAGAGAAGAGTGGTAATTAGCTTGCTGTATGGAGTTCAGGCAGCTGCCAATGGGGCTCTAATTCTGAAGCCACCACATCACGACTTCAGTTGCCTTATTCTGACTAAAAGGTACCTCTCATTTACTGAGTGCTGTTTGAAATTTCATAACTGGAAATCTATTTTTTTGGCGAAAGACATCATCTTCACTTCAAAAAATGCCTGGAAGAGGGTGAAGAATGTGGATTGTCCCCAACAAGTTTTGGTAGACTGTGTGTTGATGAATTTGTGAGATTCTTCCTGAAAACTTAGTTTTGACATAGAATTGAAGGAAAGTCAGCATTAAAATTCTTCTTCTGAGACTAGGAGACTTGAGATGGGTATAGGAAGAGAAAATGGGAGGCTGTAAAGAAACGCTTAACTGATTTTGGAATTTGGCTTTTGTGGTAGAATATGGATATTGAAAAATAGGTAGGACAGGAAGTAAGGACAGGGTAAAATACTCAAGGGCCTGATGTTGTCTGTGGATTGGGTTATGTTGGAGAGATGGACCTTAAAGTTTGAAAAGTGTATCGTTCCAAAGCTCCTCTCTTCCTCTGCCCTCTGGTAGACCCTCTCTTGTCTCTTTCAGGCTCGTCTAACTTTAAACAAGATTTTTCCTTCCCTCATGCCATCCCTAATATATATATATATATATATATATATATATATATATATATATATAATACATACATTTTATATATGTTTTACGTCTATTTTCCACAGCATTTGTCAGGGCTCTTTCATTTGTCAGCCTCTCTGATTGGCTCTTCCACTTTCATGATTTAATTTAACCTTCACACCAACACTGAATTATCACCATCATCTACATTTTATAGATGAGGACATTGAGAATTAGAGATTAATGAACATTTTTGTGAGCTATATGATTTGAAGATATAAAAGTGAATACAACTACAACGTTGCTGGCATTATTATAGTTCATTGGGGGATAGGGCAGTAACACATGTAAGTTGAGCTGCAAGAGATCTAAGAACAAAGTACCGTAGGATTTGTTGTGGCTAATTCCTATTAGGGTGTGAGCCAATAATTATTTGAGATTACTCTTTCTGGCATTTTGATAGGTCATGCTCAAGACATAAAAATTGTCTGTAACATGGCACAGAGTAATTTCAGGTCCTTGATGAATTTAGCAATTCATATTTAGTTTCTTATCCTGGAATCAAAGAGATTGGGTGAAGATGCTTCCTCCCAGGTGGAGTAAGGAACGTTTTGTTTAAACCTGCTCCAAATACTGTTTTAGGAGTACCTTAGCTGGGATTTCCACAAAAAGCTGTGCTGGAGACAAGGCCATGCGTGCAGATAGCCTATTTTTAGAAGTAATCCCAGGGAAGAGAAAGAGAAAAACAGGGAAATATAGAAAACCAATAAAAGCCTTTGTTATATGTTACCTTAATGGGAAATTTAGAATTAGTTCCTCTGAGATCTTTTGATGTACTAAGAAGAATGAACCACTGGAGATACAGAAAAGGGAGACATTTACCCACTGGCTCCCAGGGGTATTAACTCCTTCACACTTACAGGTCTGCACATGCACCAGAATGGCTGAATGGATTCTCAGACATTTCACTTTGTCTGAGAATCCTGGGACAGAAATGTCCTAGGACAGAAAAGGAGGTGATGGACACATAGTGTAGTCAGGAAATATTGTTATTGTGCTATAGCTGGATGCAGTTCACTGCCATAGCAACAGCAGAATCCCAAAGGATAGGCTGAGTAATAGAAAATGAGGCATAAAACATGTGCAACACAGAGAGCTTGGTGATGGGACCTGAACTCAGACCTGGTGAAAATATTCAGGATAGTAGGCAAAGAACAACACAGCTAGAAGGCAGGGCCAGCCTTATGTGATTTGTAATGTGCTAAAAAGCTTAGAAAGAACTTTTGCTCCATTTACGTGTTACTTGTTCTGAAAATTCACCCTTTATCTTATTGTTGGTGTTTTGAGCTAAGGCATTGTGTCTTAATTACAACTTAAAAGTGGCACTTGGTGGAATCTTGGCATCAAGTCATCAACACCCAATAACCCAATAGACTAATTGTTCTCCCTCCGCACAACTCTGACCATGTTGCTTCCCTATTCAATATATTCCATGGAATCACATTGCATACATAATTACTGTCATGATGTTCAAGTCTCTCCAAAGTAGGAACCTGGGAGGCTATTCCAGGGCTGATACCCAACTATGTCCCTTCCTGTACTCTGCATTCTAGCCAAACTAAAGGCTGAGTGAACTTCTTCCAGACAATGTAACTGGAGAGATTGGAGACCCAAGTTTCATTCTGGACACCACCACCAACCAATTCTGACTGGTGGACTTCAATTTTTCTGTCTAGAAAACACAGGGTAGAGGATTAGGTCAGTGAATTCCAAATCTGTGTAAATATCCAGATCGATAGGGTGAGAAATGCAAGTTATAAAACTCCACCCCTGGAGATTCTAATTTATGCTGTCAGGCTTGGGGCAGCAGGATTTGTACTTTTAATAAACATATAGTTATTCAATTGTACAGGTAGGTTTGTGAACCACAGGGTTAGATGATTTTTAAATATTAATTCAACTTTATGGGGCTCCAAGAGGGATAATTAGCTGTCACTGAGCTCAAGCAAGGCTCTGAGAGGCTGGGACACAGGAGGGATGACTTTTGTCATGAGAGAGGGGAGTTACGGAAAGAGTAAAGCAAACAAAACGAGGAAGCAAATATCCCATGGGAAGAAGGAGAATCAAACTACAAGGCCTTCAGGCTCACAATGAGGGGATGGGAACTTGAAGAGAGTGGAAAATAAGACTGGAAAGAGCAAGGATGGAGGACAGGGGCCATCCAGGGGAATCCCAACAAGTTAGCAGTTTTGGAAAAAAACTCTGCTTAACCAATGGAGATTGATTTTTACTGTCAACCTCGAATTCCAAGAAAAAACAGATTGGTCTCTCTTCTGGACTGGCTATTGTGCAGCTCAGCAATGAACTGAAATACAAGTTATAGGTTGAATGCTCTCCACCAAACTGGCATAGCATTTTGTTTTGGCCTTTTCTGGATCTTATGACATTCTTTTGCTTAGTTATGTGTGTTCCAGCATCTTTTTCAAGACAAGGTCAGAGCCTTGAAGGCAAGAACTGTGCTTTACATACATCATTACTTTCCACAGGGGAGGTATTCAACTTAGTTGTTAAGAACACAATATCTGGACTAAGATGGACCTAGTTTTAATATGGCCTTTGTAATTTAACATTTGGGGAGTTACTTCACCTCTAAAATGAGGGTGATAAAACCCAGCTCATAGAATTTGGGGTAGAATTAAAATGAAGCATTACATGAATAATGGTATTGGATCTTGGCATGCTGAGGTCAGTGCATAATGCAAAGACAAAAAAAGCGTTGGCTATGTATACATTAAGTGCTCAATAAATGGTAAGTTATTGTTTTTGCACAATGCTTTGTATATTTCGAAGTAGATGTTAATTGAACAAATATTTTCATGTTTCTAAAAGCTCATTCAAATATTATCAAGGTTATAAGCACAACTTTGTTACTTTTTAATATCTAGGGCTGTGATCCCAAGGGAACTTCTGGTGTTCTACTTCTAATCAGGTCCCAAGATCTCCAAACTCAGAATAAAACTGCTCAGTCTCCTGTCATCAGCTGTCACTGGTAATGGTAAGGATGCTGTCTCCCTTCTGCAAGATAGAGAAAGGCCTGAGGGTGCAGCCTCCATTAGATGCCATGTTCTGTAGCTCACAAAGAGTTCTGAGGCAGCCGAGGCACCAGTGCTGCCATCAGGATAGGGCGTAGCGGGATGATGCTTAGTCTTTCATCTGTGATAGCTCCGCAGCCAATCTGTCTGAACAAATGAAGATAAGAGCTGGACCAAAAGGTACATCACTGAAGCTCTGGGCTGAAGAGGATGAGTGGCTGAATCTGGATGAGCAGTCTGAACTTTTCCCGAGTCCCCAGTCTCAGATACTAAAGCTCTGGGAAAGACCACCCCACCCTTCTGCTCTGTCTAGGATGACCATGAAGTGGATTCTCCAGGCACAGGTGGGCTGGGTCCAGCCTCTGTGAGGACACTTCCTAGAGATGGGCTTCAGTTTCTGTAAACTTGAGTAGAAATTGGAGTTAGAAGGATCTAACAAAAGGACCAAAGTAAAGACGGAGTCCTTCCCAGCAGCCCTGGGCATGGAGGTGGGGCATGTTCCGGAGGGAGCTGCAGCGAAGCCCTCTCTGCTGAAGTTCAAAACCTCTCTGTGTGCCTCCTATTCTCAAGAAGGAAGGGAGGGTGACTGGGAGGGCAGCAGTGGTCTCTCCTCTCTCTTTCTAAATAACTTTTTCCCTTGTCCCCACAGAATGCCTTAGATGAGAATGGCTGCTGAGAACTCCTCCTCCGTGACAGAGTTTATCCTCGCAGGCTTAACCAACCAGCCGGGATTCCAGATCCCCCTCTTCTTCCTGTTTCTAGGTTTCTACATGGTCACTGTGGTGGGGAACCTGGGCTTGATAACCCTGATACAGCTCAACTCTCACCTGCAGACCCCTATGTACTTCTTCCTCTATAACTTGTCCTTCATAGATTTCTGCTATTCCAGTGTTATCACTCCCAAAATGCTGATGAGTTTTGTCTCAAAGAAGAACAGCATCTCCTACGCTGGGTGTATGACTCAGCTCTTCTTCTTTCTTTTCTTTGTTGTCTCTGAGTCCTTCATCCTGTCAGCGATGGCATATGATCGCTACGTGGCCATATGTAACCCACTGCTGTACAGGGTCACCATGTCTCCCCAGGTGTGTTTGCTCCTTTTGTTGGGTGTCTATGGGATGGGGTTTGCTGGGGCCATGGCCCACACAGCATGTATGATGGGTGTGACCTTCTGTGCCAATAATGTTGTCAACCACTACATGTGTGACATCCTTCCCCTTCTCGAGCACGCTTGCAGCAGCACCTATGTGAACCAGCTGGTAGTGTTTGTTGTTGTGGGCATTGATATTGGCTTGCCCACAGTCACCATCTTCATTTCCTATGCTCTCATTCTCTCCAGCATCCTCCATATTCATTCCACGGGGGACAGGTCCAAAGCCTTTAGCACCTGCAGCTCCCACATAATTGCAGTTTCTCTGTTCTTTGGGTCGGGGGCATTCATGTATCTCAAGCCCTCTTCTATTTTACCTATGAACCAGGGCAAAGTGTCTTCCCTGTTCTATACCACTGTGGTGCCCATGCTCAACCCATTAATTTATAGCCTGAGGAATAAGGATGTCAAAGTTGCTCTAAAGAAAATCTTGAACAAATATTCATTCTCCTGAGAAAAAGGCAATGCTCAGGAAAGAAACATTGTTTCTCTCATAGTGATTTGGACTCCGTTGGTTACCTGGACAAAATATAATTTTTCCTCAAACAAATTCATCATCCCCATTTTGAGGGTTTTTTTTTTTTTGAGACAGAGTTTCGCTCTTGTTACCCAGGCTGGAGTGCAATGGTACAATCTCGGCTCATCGCAACCTCCGCCTCCTGGGTTCAAGCAATTCTCCTGCCTCAGCCTCCCAAGTAGCTGGGACTGCAGGCATGTGCCATCATGCCCAGCTAATTTTTGTATTTTTAGTAGAGAGACAGGGTTTCACCATGTTGACCAGGATGGTCTCAATCTCTTGACCTCGTGATCCACCCGCCTTGGCCTCCCAAAGTGCTGGGATTACAGACGCGAGCCACCGCGCCTGGCCCTAAGTGTTCTTTAAGTTACAGATATTCTTAAGAGCTTTGAATACTCACATAGTAAGTCTTGAAGCTCATTTCACTCAGTTCCTCCCTATTTCTGAGGATAGGCTCGGGCTTATATACCTTCCCTGAGGTCGCTCAGCTCCTCAGCAGTGGAACTGTGACTAAAATTCGGGCTCTTTGTTTCCAGTACTGGCTGCCTTTCATTATAGCTCACTTTCTTCCTCCCTCAGGCTCTGGAAGCTTTCACTTCAAATGTGAGCTGGACTAGGATGTTAAAATCAGATTCTGTCCTCAGAAATTACATGCAACTTTTCAAAGGCGAATTTTAAATGTCCCATTTTTGCAAGTAGGTAGGAAGTTATAGAATTTTTTGTTGAGATGGCCTTGCCAAATGGCCAGGGAAATTCTTGAAGCATTTTGCAGAAAGTGCAGGGGAAGTGTGCTAGGACCCAGGGAGCAGCATGCATGGTACCTCTTAAGACAGTGGCGTGGAGCTTCAGGGACTTGGGCTTGAAGGGTTCTGCCGATGCCGGGTGGAAGAACTTACAGAAAATGTCAGAGTTATGAAGAACAGAATTTGGAAATTATTTCACACACAATCACATGTAATCATTGCCCTGTTTTCAAAAGTCAAGGTGGGGACTAGGTACAGTGGCTCATGCCCGTAATCCTATCTACTCAGGAGACTGAGAGAGAAGAATCGCTTGAACACAGGAGGTGGAGGTTACAGCGAGCCGAGATTATGCCACTGCACTCCAGCCTGGGCAACAGAGTGAGACTCCATCTCAAAAAAAAAAAAAAACAAAAAAATCAAGATGGAAAAGTCTGCAGCCTGGGGTGGTCAGTTAGGATCTGGAGAATATTTCAGAACCACAGAGAACTGCGTGTTACAAGTCAGTAGTCAGGTTAGACCCACACAACCGTCAGTCAGTGGAGGGAATGACCACCGAAAGGTATAATGCTGCTTGCAATAGAAACCATGTGGGGTATCTTTTCATGCTTTTGCAGATCAGCTTTCTGCCTCTTAGAGCCTCATTCTGAATCCTGGGAGGTATTCCCTAATCATCCCCTTGCCCTCTGGTTTCAGCTGGGTTAGGCTAACAGGAACACAGCTGAGGAAATCAGAGGGCAGGAAGAGTGTGATATTATGAGACTTATTTCCCTGACTTCCTCCCAGCTGGGCTACAGTGGCAGTAACTGAATGCCCCATTTCTTACTGGATTATAATAACTACTCCCTCCCTCATCTCTTCATGCCAAGGAGTGATAATGTCTCCCTGTTGTTGTCAAACAAGAGAGCTTGTCCATCCATTTGTGGTTTCTCCCACTTTTGCTTAAACCAATGCAAATAGTTACTCAATTGTGTTTTCCATTACTGTATTCGTGTGGATCATGATTTTTGCAGAAATACTGAGTGCTGCATCTTCCAGTAAAGGGTGGAAGAAATGATGTGGCTCAGGTTTGTAATTCCACAGCCTAATGGTACTGTATAAAGGAAGGTAGAGTTGCTTTTCAGTTTTAAAAGATTATTATTCTATTATAAAGACACATGCACACATATGTTCATTGCGGCACCGATTACAATAGCAAAGACTTGGAACCAACCCAAATGTCCATCATCGATAGACTGGATAAAGAAAATGTGGCACATATACACCATGGAATACTATGCAGCCATAAAAAACTATGAGTTCCTGTCCTTCATAGGGACATGGGTGAATCTGGAAACCATCATTCTCTGCAAACTGACACAAGAACAGAAAACCAAACACTGTATGTTGTCACTTATAGGTGAGTGTTGAACAACTAGAACATGTGGACACAGGGAGAGGAGCATCACACACTGCAGTCAGTGAGGGGGGACTAGGGGAGGGGCAGCGGGGATGGGGAGGGTGGGGAGGGATAATGAGGGGAGAAATACCAGATATAGGTGATGGGGGGATGAAGGCAGCAAACCACCTTGCCGTGTATGTACCTATGCAACAATCCTGCATGATCTGCACTTGTACCCGAACACAAAGTACAATAAAAAATTATAAATAGTAGATTTCCTTGTGAAATAGCATTACATGAAATGCTGTGAAAATGTGTTGACTTATGAGTCTCTCTTTAGGAAGATTCTCTTCTATTTAGAAAAAGTAAAGTTTGGATGGATGTATAGTGTTGCCCTTTGGGATGATGCAGATTAATAAGGAAGAATTTAAAAGAATGAGAGGGTAGTGTCTTGGACAGCAAGGACTAGATAAACAACACAGAATTTAGCTGACTGAATTCTGGACTGAGAGGGGCAGAGCATCAGAAAGACTTAAAAAGAGCAGAGCCCAGAGAGTTGAAGGGTAGAATCAGATTATAACCCGAGCTTCTCCTCCACAACTGTGTGACCTTTAAGCATGCCCTGATGTTTCTGAGCATCAATTTCTTGATCTTCAAAAACATTTCTCTCAGAAGTATTAAGAGAATTAAATGCCAGATTCTCGGTAAATTTTTTTCTATCTCTGCCAGATCCTTTTCCTTCTAATATCAGCACTTGCACTAATTTATTAAGTGACCTTGGGAAAACTGCTTCAGTTTTCTAGGCCTATGGTTGCTTATATGAAAACGATCATGTTCTATCAGATTATTTCTACATTCTATTTACAAGATATGCTTATTTATATATTGACCAGATAATACATTTGCTATAGGCTGAATACATGTTTCCCCTCAAATTCAGATTTTGAAATGATGGATACTGAAAGGGGGTGGGGCCTTGGGAAGTGATTAGGTCATGAGGGTGGAGCTCTCATGAATGAGGTTAGTGTCCTTATAAAAGAGGCCTGAGAGAGACTCCCCCGTCTCTTCTACCATGAAAGAACAAAACAAGAAGGTTCTGTCTAAGAGGCAGAAAATGGGCTCTCACCAGACATGGAATCCGCCGTTGCCTTGACCTTGGACTTCCCAGCCTCTGGAACCTTGGGAAATAAATTCCTGTTGTTTTTAAGACACCTGGTCTGTGGTTTTGTTATAGTGGGCTGAACAGACTAAGACAATGTTTACAGTATTTAAAATTAGTACCAAAGAATAATCGGTGAAAGGAAGCCTCCTTTTTCTTCAGTTTTCTTGCCCTCCAGTCCCCTTCTTTTCTAGGGTTTATCACAGCTGCCTGTTAGCTATATATTTTTACATAGTCACTGATTGTACAAGTTATGTGTGCCTGCACATACATACACACATTTTTGTTTTTGTTTGCAAAGTCATGAAAACTTGCTTTGAAATATATCTACTATGGAAATTAAATAGAAGAGGAAGGAATTAGGGTTTGTTACTAAGATAAATAAATGAAGAGAAAAGCATAAAAATATATATGAAGTGCTGTGGTTTGGAATAAAGAGGGAGAGAGAAAGTAATGAGGTGAAAACAAGGGAGCTTTAGTTCTGGCTGCAAAATTGTACACCCCAAGTAAGAAACAGCCCACAGAAAGAATTTGTTCTGATCTATTGCCTCCAACTCAATTTTCATGATTGCACAAAATTCCATCATATGGATGTATTACATATAATTAACATTTTTCTACTACTGTATATTAAATTATTTCAATTTTTCCAAATTATAAATAATGCTTGTTTAACACACTTATTCAGCAACTCTTTGAGTTTCCCCCATATTTTGGATACATTCCTAGACAGAGACTGAATTGCACAAGATTCTTGAATTTGGTTGCAAAAATCCTTCTTGAAAGTTTATCTCAATGGGCACTCTCATTACCAGAATAAACATATCTGAAAAATCTACCCTTGGTCAGATTCTGTCCTAGTGAGGGCATTGCTCATAGGAACTTGTTACTTTTAGTTTTGGTGGTGGTGGTGTTTATATTAGTCTCCTCCTTTTTATATCTCCCCCCCTCAACTTTATTTCATCAACTGCTTATAGTACCTGGGTTGATAAAGAAAACAAGGAGCATCGTTGAAAATGTTTTTGATGGCTGCATAATATTCCATGGTGTCGAAAGATAGCAAGGGGAGAAATGCCAGATATAGGTGAAGGGGAGGAAGGCAGCAAGTCACACTGCCACGTGTGTACCTATGCAACAATCTTGCATGTTCTTCACATGTACCCCAAAACCTAAAATGCAATAAATAAATAAATAAAAACAAAAACAAAAAAAAAGAAAAGAAAATGTTTTCTTCCTTCTACTTTTCCTTCCATATAAATTCCCCTTATTTCTTAACTGGCTTTTGCTTGACTTGACCATATTTCTGGTGATCTGTTTAATCAGAGGAAGGGCAGATGCCCTGGGGCCTTGGCCTTTGTAGTAATATGTAAATATGAGATCTCTTTCTGGAATATCTTCCTCCTTTCTTCCTCTTGGGTTTCAGTGCCACTTCTCTGTGCTTTCATACCACATGACACATAACCTAGTCAGTGCTAGACCCAGTGTGGGACTGTTACTTGTTTACTTTTCCACATCCACTCCCACCACAAACTAGACTGTGAATGTTGTACAGACAGGGTCCCCAGTGTCTGTTTTGCTATAACCCTCACATCTAGCACAGTGCCTGGCACATATAGAGTAGGAATTTAGCAAATATTTCTTGGACGCAAGAATAAAATGTCTAGCAGTTTTAGAAGCTGCCTTACTAGAGGGGCTTTCCTGTTCTCCTCCTTTTGGAAAGAAAGGAATGGCAACACATTCTTTTCTTCTACCACATAGATGAACATATGTCCATCACCCTGGTCCCCTGATTATATTCTTCCTGTTCACTCAGGATCCCCAACTTTAGGCTCATGTCACCAGTGGCTGTAGTAGAAACTAGACCCTCCCTTAGTTTTGTAAACCTCTATGCTTTTATATGGTAAAATATATGGCATAATATAAAATAGGTAACTTAAACTGTAAATCTTTATTCAATTGAACATAGGGCTTTGAAGGGTTTTATAAAATACCAACAATTGAGCACTCATTTTGTACTCTCCATTTAAACTGATATCCCAGAGATAACACATTGAAGAAAAATTTGCATGATGAGAAAATGAATCATTCATGCATGGAGCTCTCATTTTCCCCAGAGTACTTGCCTGAACACTCGCCTTGAAAAGATGAATACACTTAGGAAAAAGCCACCAAGACCATAGCCTGATTCATCTTTGCTGTCTTTGCAGGGCACAATACTGTTTTCTCAGAACAAATCTTCCTTTTTAAAAAAAAAAATCTCATAAATGAATATGTTTTATGTCTTCCCAAAATTGCTCCTGGGGACATTTGATTATACAGAGTTTTTTTTGTAACTAAGTTCTTCAGTAATTTTAATGGCAAAGATTGCCACTTTTCCTTTTGCAATTGACAGTACATTATAGGGAGATATTTTGAGACTATGCAAATATTTTCTTCCTTTTCAAACATTCACACATTAGTTTTAGCATCCATTGATGACCAGTTATTGCCTGAATCAGTTATTACTCTAATGACTGAAAAATGGAGATTTTCAAATTCCATCAGTCCTTCTTAATTTGTTAGTTGACATTCTGTTAAGAGCTGTTCTCATCATTTCATTCATTCATTTATGTCATAATGGCTTCATGCAGTCTAATTTTATCTAATTGGTTATGATTCATTATTGTCATTGTTAACGCTGATGCTCAATTTGTACCTGATTTGGCCAATGGGAGCCTCTTCACACTGATTTCTGTGTCCTTTTAATACAGCATCATCAGATTTTGAGCACTTTATCAATTTCTGACAAAACAGTACTTTTCAGGTTCATGCTGGGCCTGTTCCCCACCCAGCATTAGTTATGTTTAGAGATTAATGGCATTTACAACTAAGAGATGAGTGGTAGGTGAGATGAGCTGTATGTAACGAAATATCTGTGAGATATTTAATGGAAGAACACTCATGTTTGTAAAATACCATTTATGTGCTTGTCCCTCTGAATACACCTGTCTATGGGCAAATGATGGACTTGCTCTCTGTGAATGGGCCAATACTCTGTGACCAAAGCCAATGATCCCTAAGTGCCATTTGTGGCCCTTTTCTTGCCACTTTTTACTTGCTCACATGACAGCTTCTTCCGGTTCCTGTTAGTAACTGATGAGACTAAGTGAGAAGAAATCAGCCTGAGATGGAAGAAAAAACAGCCCTGAGACTTTTACCCTCACAATTTGGTTGTAAATGCCATTCCGTCTGACTCCCTTAAAGACATGACCCCTTGTACAATTTGCTTCTTTCATTCTTGTAGTATTTTGCAATATTTTCCTTTCCTGCTTTTTCCCTTTTTAAAAATTTTCCATACTCCCATGATCTGAGAATGAATGGGGACATACAGATAAGAATTTAATATTCAAAGGACATGGTTCTTCAAACCCTAATAATAACATTTTTGAGACTTTATTTTGTCTTGGGAAATTTAGATACAAGTTCTCATTTAATCGCCTATACAAATGCATGAGATAATTGTCCCTGTTTTATAAATGGGCAAACCAACGCTGTAAAAAGTTAACGTACTTTCCTAAGATTGCAATCTTAGTCAGTGGTGGAGTAAAGAATTGAATTTAGACTGCAGGACTCCAGAGTCGCCCACACTTTCAACACTAGCTGCCTTCCAGAAGGCTCAGTCTGGGTGTGCATGTGTGATGCATATATATTTTCACCTTGTACAAAGTCCAAATTCTTGCTGCCTTTGAGCTGAACAAGTCCCTACATTCACTCTCAGTTGAAACAATTTGCCAAAAAATTCGCTAAGATAAAGATGGTAAAGTTTTTTTTTCCTTATTAAATGTGCTGAGCATTAGCTCAGTCATTATTGTTATAGATCAGTAATATAAACATATGTGACACCTACTGATCTACTGTTATATGAATTGTGCAGTAATGTATTAGAAAATGTTTATTGAGGTTATATTTCCAACTTCAGCCAGGTGATAATGCCTGCTAGTTAGAGAAGATGCAAACAAATACACTTTGAAGAGAACTTTGGACCTTAAAATACTGAAATTATGCAGTATTTTTTAATTTCTAAAAATTATTTTTCTTATATTTGCAAAAGCCATGTTTTACGATTGCAGGACTATGTGAGATGAAGAATATGTAGCAATAAGCAAAAGCTTTTAAAAAATTCCACAATCCTGGCACCTAAATATTACCACTTTTAGCATTTTGTGGATATTTTTCTGTGTATGTCTGTGTAGTTGTGAAGGCAGAGACCAGTTTGCAAAAACTATATATATGTATGTATACATATGTATATCTATACGCACACACGCGCGCACACGCGCACACACACACACACACACACACACAAAGAAGTTATCATGTTCAGCTCCCTTTTGCAATTTTCTTTTTTTTTTAAATTGACTTTTCAATTTTGTGTAGAGATGGGGGACTCACTATGTTGCCAAGGCTGGCCTTGAACTCAGGGCCTCAAGTAATTCTCTTGCCTTGTCTCTGAAAGTGTTGGGAATTACAGGCATTAGCCACTGCACCCAACCTGTAATTTTATTTTCATTGGGTAAAATGTTGTGAACAGCTTTACGTATGATTAAATGTACATACCAAAATTATGCTTTTTACATTGTGTTTATAGCTATCAGGTCAGTAGAAAGACAAAATGTTTCTGTTTGACTCACAGAAAGCATAGTTTCCTTCTTTGCAAAAGAACCTTGTAACAGTGACATTTCATCCAATGATCCTAAATTCCTTTTCTAAATTCTAAGAGTAACTTTCCCTTCTTAGGTGTCAAATTCTGCATATCCCTTGCACCGTTCTAGTTCAGGTTTCTTGTCTCCAGTCCCATCTGTCTTATTTCTGCAAGTCAGAAGCCTAGCCTGGTGATGTCAGCACTCTCCCATCTTGCTCACCATTGATCACAGTCAAGTCCAAATTGTGGTAACAACTGATCTGGGCCCAAGCTGATTCTGGTCTCCTTTATGCTTTGTCCCTCACATTCCCTAGAGCGGGCTTTCTGTCCCAGCAGGTACATAAGGATGCTGCTGAAGGAGAGGAGTGGTTTATAGGACTGATGACAAATTGGGAGAATGAACTTGTGGTTTAGGGTGGCCCAGCCTTCTTCCTACAGACCCTTTCC
The DNA here is from genome assembly GCF_001604975.1 of Cebus imitator. NCBI lineage: Eukaryota > Metazoa > Chordata > Mammalia > Primates > Cebidae > Cebus > Cebus imitator. The sequence continues at coordinate 20,584,733 of NW_016107315.1, forward strand.
CCTTTTTTTTCTAGTTGGATAGATATGTTCTCAGGACCCCCATTAATCTCTTACATTTTGGCACCCTTCTCCTTTGTAGTGAAGACAACTGTTGTCTAGCTCAGTGTAGACCTAAATTCACAAGTTTAATCTGCAGTGTGCATTGAGAGAATTACAAAGTCCTATTGCACATCCAAGCTGGGTTTTCCCCATTAACTTTATCAGCAATAAAGCTGGCATTTTTTTCTTTTTTCTGTGTGACTGCTGCCTCTATTTTTTTCAATTAATTCTGGACTCAGAGGAAAAAGAGTGTGATTAATTATGTCAACCTAAGATAATCAAAAGAATCAGAATCTAATTTAAGGAGAGCTCATTAAAATGGAAAGTGTGAGGGCATGGTTCAGGGAGCAGGGCTACACCAAAGAATGGTGATCTGTGCTTCTGGTGTGGCGCAAAATAAGGATCATTTATACAGAAAAAACTGAGGTACTGAACAGGATTACACTTTCTATGCAAAGGCTAACATAGAGATATAAGATTTGATTGAATACTATTGATTCTACAGTAAGGGAGGTGTTTTACATGTGGTTGTAAAGAGGTAACAGTCACAAGGGTCTCTATCTCCAGTGTCATTTAGCCTAGTTTGAATAAAGAACAGGGAGTTTAGTTACTGTGTATCTCAACACAAAGGTCAGAAAGCAGCAGTCACGCAACAGAGAAGAAAAACAGTCATGGTAACATGAGTCAGCTTTCAGGGCTTCACTTTTCCCTTTAGCATAATGAATTTGGAACATTCTATTTTATTTTATTATGACATTTTATTTTCTTTTTACATTTACCATCATTAACCCATTCCACAATTTCCTACCCGTCCTTGCCACACATACAGCTGTTTAATTCTCTGTATCACTTGGCACTCCTGAAATTTGCAGTGTTTTTCTCTTTATAACCTTTTCCATTTCCTTTTGTGATTCATTTTGCTCGGAATGCTTTCTTGACTTTCTCTGCTGGTAACCTTCTACTTGTTATTCAAGACTAATAGCAATATATTTCTAAAACTATGTCATAAAGCAGAGTGTGAATTTCCATAGTAACAATAACTGAGGATGTTCTGAATATTTAGTATAAAATAACCTGTTAGAAAATCAAAGATATACTTTCTATAATAGCCTATAATAATTTTTAAGAGCAGAGATATTTCCCAAATTTTGCAAGATGTGCTAAAAGTTATTCCAAGTTATTGACTTTATAAGGGATCTCAAAGCCAATAAAGTGAACATAGAGCATATGAAAAAGCAGAGCACTATCATAACATTGACTAATGTAAACATACACTAGCTGTTATTCATTAATCAAAGTAGTTATTGAGCCATTATCTTCCTTAGGTGTTAAGCATAATCTTTTTATTTTATATTATTTTATTTATATATGGCTCACATTCTATTAAAAAAAAACCTGGCCGGATAATTCATTAAATGCATTTCTGTTTAGCCAGCAAAGAAGCTTATATTCATTCCACTGAGAAGCATAATTTAGCTTATTTAGAAAAAAAGGAATCATTGAAGAATCAAAAGTTTTAAGAACTTTGTTGTAAGAATATGAAGAACAGCAGTCTTTGGAAACTGGGATGCTTGTTTATTTTATTTTCCATACCACATCTAAACATATCCCTGGAAGAGGAAAATCATTAAAAATAGACCAAAACTTTGAGGAGGGGCCTGTTACATGCCTCTGTGAAGATGATTGTGGGGAGCGCACCTGTCTTGATCATAGATGAAAAAGTTGCCCCACAGCCTCTAGCTTTCCCTGTCTCCACTTCCAACCCACAGACCCCTTAACCACCAGTCTCTATTCTAGTAGCAAGAGATCTCAGCGGCAAGCAGCAGCTGATTATGGTTAACTTTAGCAAAAAGGGAGCTAATTAGCAATAAATGGGGTAGTTCATAGAATCTTAGAACCAGCTAGGGAACTAGTTTTTGGAGTCAGACAGGTGGAATCTCAGCCGAATTATAATCATACAACTATCTGGTTAGGCTGCACTGATTGTTCCTTCCGGCACCACTAGTGCTTGACATTTATTATTAATGAGTAGGTTTTTGTTTGTTTTTGATTTTTCAAAAATGAAATAGAAATTGTTCCTATTTTTTTCTGTCACTCGTCCAAAACTCAGAGTCCTGCCTAGGAACGTCTGAGTGGCTGAGCTCAAGTCTGATGTTCTCCAAGGTGCTTTCACAGAAAGAGGCTGAGTCCTTGCTTCAGCCAAGGCTCACACCGGGGCAGTCCTCAAATTGGAAGGAATTTTAACGCTGGACAGTCACAAACAAACAGCTATATATTTTTATATCTCTACTTAAATTTAGCTTTAAAACTGAATTTCACTTCTTTAGAGAGGCCTTCTCTGACCTTGAAGACATGGTAGGGGCCCCTTTAAATGATTTCACAGAACTCTATAACCTCTTCCTGGCACACTTACTGTATTTCTAACTATGTGTCAGTAACCGTTTCTTCTAGCTTTCTCCATTTAGATTATATGGTTGAAAGTTCAGAGGTTGTGTCTGTTTTGATTGTTGCCTTGTTTTTGGAGCAAAACACAGGGCCTAAATGGTTTTAAATGCTTGTGTGTACACACAGGCACACACACACGTGTTGGAACTTCTTATTTCTACATATCTTAAATTGTATTTCTTTCTTTCTTTCTTTTCTTTCTTTCTTTCTTTCTTTTTTTTTTACTTTAGGTTCTGGAGTGCATGTTCAGGTCATGCAGCGTTGTTGCATAGGTGCATACATAACCAGGTGATTTGCTGCCTCTATTCCCCCTTTATCTATATCCAGCATTTCTCTCCATGTTATCCCTCCCCACCCTTCCCACCCCCTGCTGTTCGTCCTCTATCCCCGCAACCGCCCGAAGTATGTGATGCTCCTCTCCCTGAGTCCACGTGTTCTCATTGTTCAACACTCACCTACGAGTGAGAACATGTGGTGTCTGGTTTTCTCTTCTTGTGTCAGCTTGCAGAGAATGATAGTTTCCAGATTCATCCAAGTCCCTAAAAAGGACACAAACTCATCATTTTTTATGGCTGTGTAGTATTCCATGATGTATATATGCCACATTTTCTTTGTCCAGTCTATCGTTGATGGGCATTTGGGTTGGTTCCAAGTCTTTGCTATTGTACACAGGGCCGCAATGAACATACGTATGCATGTGTCTTTATAATAGATTGTATTTCTAATTCATAGTCTCTCCCACATGGATGTTGACTTTTCTGGACAATTTCTTCAGATCTACCCTCCAGTTTACTTATTTTCTCTTCACTTGTGTCTAATAAGCTATCTAACATATTCATAGAGGTCCTAATTTTAATCATCATATTTTCATATCTAACAATTCTATTTAATTTTTTAAAGTTTGGAGGGTTCTTTCAATTTTGATGGTTGCTTCATCATACTTTCAGTTTGTGTTTTTAATTTTTAAAAACATATTAAATACATTTATTTTGCTTTCTGTCCCTGACAAGCTAGTAATTTTTGCAGGTTTGGCTAGGTATGTAACTTGCATTTTATCATTCCTGATGAGTCTCATTGATGGTGGATTATTTTGTGTTTGTTTAGTAATTTTCATCATAAGCTCATGATCCTTGGATATTTATCTGGTGAAATTATTTCATATCTGGGATTTAAGTTGTGTTCTCCAGAAAGAACTTTTTGTTATTATTATATTCACAATATGAATTTTTTACCTGAAACACAGAGGTGATTAATAATTGTCAGAGACTATTTTTTCTGTCCTTCTAGAGCCAAGGCCAAGTCAGACACATTTCTTGGCCTGCTCCCTCTGTAGGCTTTTTTTCTACCTATAAGTTAGCCACTGAGAATGTTTTCTTCCCCCCGGGGAGCCAGTATTACGAGTCAATAATGGTCCTAAACTTCCAACCTGCTTAAAGTTCTAGGCTTTATTTTTTTTTATCTCCTGCATAGCTAACTCATTAAACCCCAGGAATCTGCTAGTTCCCCAAAGGCAAACTCTAGCTCTGGAGTTTGTGCATCCCTCTGAAATTTTACTTTCTTACTTCTTCTTTTTTGCTCTCACAAATTTTTACTTAGTTTTTGGCACCTCAAATGTGAACAAATAGATGCTTTTAATATTTTGTCCAGAATTCTTGGTTTTGTTTTTATCAGGAAAACTCTTTGTGAATATAACTGTGATGGTTAATGCTGTGTGTCAATCTGATTAGATTGAAGGATACAAAGTATTGATCCTGGTGTGGCTGTAAGGGTGTTGCCACAGGAGTTTAACGTTTGAGTTAGTGGTCTAGAAAAGGCAGACCCACCCTTAATCTGGGTGGGCACAATTTAATCAGCTGTCCTTGAGGCTAGAATATACACAGGCAGAAAAACGTAGAAGAGATACTGGCTTAGCCTCCCAGCCTACATCTTTCTCCCGTGATGGATGCTTCCTGCCCTTGATCACTGGATTCCAAGTTCTTCAGTTTTGGAACTCGGACTGACTTTCCTTGCTTCTCAACCTGCAGACACGGTGGGACCTTGTGATTAAGTGAATTAATATGTAATAAGCTCCTCTTTATATATGTATCTATCCCATTAGTTCTGTCCCTCTAGAGAACCCCAACTAATACAAGAGCATTTGCAATATTGCTAGAAATAACTAGCTTTAATAAATATTTGTTGGATGATTAATAAATTGACGTCTACTTTAATGAACAGAAGATTCTCTCTTCCATTGTTAGACCATTGCTGCATACCTAATCAGTCTTTCAGGAAGGGAAAATGCAGTGGGTAAGGAATTACGTGTACTAAAATGCAATGCTTGTTTTCTTCATAAAAGTAAACCTCATAAACAGCATTCAAATATGGAACCAAAAGGAGACTTCCTGGGTAATGTGGGAGAATTGGACCAAGTGATCCAGACCTGTCCTGGTGAGCCCCTGGCTGTTTCCCTTGAGTGTTTTTCCCAGTGTCCACTCATTGGCATGTAGGCCCTAAAGGGCTCCTGCCCCTCAATGCTGGGCAAATGACTACACACTTGCTACCTTATAGTGCACAGTAAGTCCACACTCAACATTTTTGATAGGTGCTTGGGAGCCACAACTTTAAGTGAAATAATGTACTGTGTAGTGAGACCAATTTTCCTATAGCGTAAGTGACATAAATAAGAGTTCCTATGGCATATAATTATGCAATTTTATCTTGAGACAAGGCTAGAGGGTTTTAACATGACTTTCCTGAAGGTTAAGGGTGCCAAAAGAGAGACAAATGTGAGGTGGGGGAGGAGATTTTATGTGTGTGTATATATATACACACATATGTGTATGTAAATAAAATGTAGAGGAGAGACTGGCTTAGCCTCCCAGCCTACATGCCAATATATGTATATATACACACATATATATGTGTGCATATATATGTATGTGTGTGTGTGTGTGTGTGTATATATATATATATATATGTATATATGCTTCCTGCCCTCAATCATTGAACTCCAGTGTCTCTCTCTCTCTATATATATATGTATATCTGTATCTATCTGTCTAGATATATGTATATGTATATATGGCATGCCTGTTGGAAGCTCCGCCCTTTTATGACTTAACCTTGAAAGTCACATAGCATCACTTCCATCGTACTTTATTGATTGGAGAAATCCCAAGTCCCTGCCCAGAGGCCAAGTTAGGGCATATAGACCTCATCTTTTGATTGGAGGAGTGTCAGTCCTGTTAGATCAAGAGCATGTGGGATGCAAGGTATATGTGTGTGACTGTGTATCTGTGTGTGCATTGGTGTAGCCATGCTTGGGAAATACAATCTGTCACACACATGCATGTTGCATAGTTGTTATAAACAACATATTACATGAGAAAACATCCAGCCTAAGGCCAGGCACTCTGTAGTCGCTCCACAGGCATTAATTCTCTTTTCTTTTGATTTCCTCCTTTTATATTAAAAAATAGTTTTTAAAAAAAAATTTTAAGTGACATGAGATGGAAAAGAAATATAAATGGTGTTATTTTTCTTGCACATTCTACTATATTGAGTTGTCAGGGCAGTAAATATCCATTTTACAAATGGTGGAATTATAGCTCAAAGCTGTTTAGTAATTTTTGAATTAAGCTAATTTGGTAGGGTGATTTATTTTTTATTCTCCACTTACATTTTAAATAAACTTTTTGTTTAAGTGTAACATAAGGCTAGAACTTGATGAATTTTTGCTAACTGCATACATCTGTGTAACCAGCACCCTGTCAGAAGCAGACATTGCCAGCAACCCTAAAGCACCCTTCAAATCCCTTTCCGGTTGCTAGCTCCCGCCTGCCCAGCCAAGAGGAAGTGCTGTGTGACTTCTAACACCATAGATTAGCTTCGCTGTTTTTAAACTGAACGTAAATGAAATCATAAAGTATGCCCTCTTCTGTGCTTGGCTCCTTTCAATTCCTAATGGTTTGTGACGTGTATCTATGTCATTATCTTTTATGACTAGATGGAATTTTATTTTATTGACATCCTATCATTTATTATCCAGTCTACAGTTGGCTGACATATGGAGTGTTTTCAATTTGCAGCTATTAAGGACAATGCTGCTCTGCACATTCTTGGCGGGTCTCTAGGTAAACATACATACTTATTTTTATTCAGTATACTTACTCCCAGTGGTGGAACACTGGGTCAAAATTTAGGTATATGTCCAAGTTTGCCAAGTACTCCCAATCAATTTATTATACCCACATATAGTGATATACAACAATGTACTAATATTTGTTCCTTATACCTAGATAATTCCTATCCCTTTATTTTTATTTCTTTTCCCTTTACACTGATTTTAGGCAGGTAACTAGGGGTTGTGCTTCTTTGCTTTAAGATTTTTGGGCTAGATATAAATCAGAAGCCGCTTGCAGTTAATACCCTTCTCGCTTTTGAAGACTTGTTCTCCTTAAGACATAGCATTGGTTGTCCAGAAGGGTGGGCTCAGTTAAGGAAGACTTTGAGGGCAAGGAAGGTGAAAGACAGAGACTGTCCAAAAGGGGGTGAAAGTCAGTGGATTTAGGAGATGTTGGGGGTCAAGGATCTGAAAAGCTGCTTCTGCTCTTTTTAGCCAGTGATCATATAATTTGTTGTCCAAGTCCAGACACCTCTGAGAATGAAAGGGTATGCTACTAATAATTATACAGGGATAATGAGTGTAAGTCAGGACTGTCCCAGGTGAACTGGGATTATTTTAGGCAGTCTTAGTGAAACTTACAAATGCAGATGCTCACGTCTTTGAATTTTTCTTAAAATATTCATCTAGCAGATCATATGGAGAGCAGCTTTGTCATCTGAACAATGGCAGGATTAAGCCCTCACATTCATCTCCCATTATACCTTAAGCCTGCATGCCTAGAGAGTAACCCTGTGTAGGGTGTGTGTGTGAGTGTGTGTGTGTGTGTGTGTGTGTGCTTTCTTGCCTATGTGTTGTGATATTTTAATCTCTTCATATATAGTAAAGGCCTGTCTGTGGCCCTTATTAGAGTTGCGAGTAGGTGGTGTTTGTGGTGGAGGTGGTGTGGTTTCTGTTTTGAGCAGCACATGGTCTTAGAAGCCTTTTATCTGAGGCGCTCTATGTAGATCTGATGTGACCTTTTTTGAGGGGTCCCTCTCTCATAGCTCCCTGTGAGATTTGGAGATGGTGGTTAAGGTTGGGGCTATTCACCCTTAAATTCAAGCTTAGGTTCTCAGAGCTAACGAGAAAGGAAAAAATGAGTCCCCAAACTCAGCACTGAATACCATGAAATCCCTGAAGTGAAGGGAAGCCCACTCCCAAGATGCTAGGTAAGCACCATAATCCGGGCTGTAAACAAAGACAGCGCAATTCCTTCCCTACAGAGACAGATCTTGGAAAAATTCCCTGGGGAAACTGTGTCTAATCAGGTCCCTTGTTTAAGCTGCTTGATTGTCAAGCAGCTTAAATTCCTCTGCAACACGACGGCTGGGATTCTGGTCAAAATGAGAATTCCTAGTTTTCTTTCCTGAAGTTGCCGAGACCATATGAGAAAATCCACAAACAGAACCTGTGGTATATTCCTTGAGCACCTTGGAGCCTGGGGTGTAAAAGCACTTATTCTCAGCACCCCAAGGGAGTCAAAGAGGTAATATGCAAGGCTGTGTGCTTTCTGCACAAGCACCACTATTTTTTCGTTCTGGCTAATGGAAAAAGAGACGGCGTGAGGTCCAGCACTGAGTGGGGCCCTGGAAAAGGAAGGTGAAGGTCTGAATCCCATCTTTCCTGTTGGTCCCTTTGAAACCCACGATCGAGGGCTCCGGGAAGTCTGTGCTCTCAACACTGACCCTGAGATGAGATGGAATGGACGGTCTTTGAGGAGGCGAGAAGGATGTGCAGAGCCAGTAGGGAACACTCTTGGCTGTCTCTCCAGATGGAAATCCATTATCTAGGTGGGAGACAGGGGCAGAGAATAGGAGGGCACCCTGCGGACCTTGAGAACTCTTGTCTCTCAGAAACTGAGGCAGCGGGCCCAGGCTGTACTCTTGGTTCTCAGGGTGTCTTTCTGAGAGTCCATGAGCAGCCAGTTCAGGTGTGCTGTCTCCATCCTCCCTCACCTCTCAAGCAGAGACAGAATTCTTGCTGCCCATGCAGCAAGAATGCTTAAATTCTTGATCAAACACTGCTTAAATTCATGATCAGCCCAGCGGAGCTGAGATCCTCTCACAGACATGTGGTCAATACCTCAGGGTGGGGAGGTGTGTAGATGTGGGGGGACAGAAGAGAGGGCATCTGCACACGGGCTTGTCTGCTAGAACCTTCTTCCGTAGCCAGGCTTGTGCTTGTCACGACTCTTTGTGTTTTGCCCTGTTTCCCCAGACAACTCGCCAGAAGAGAATGACTCTGAGAAACAGCTCCTCAGTGACTGAGTTTATCCTTGTGGGATTATCAGAGCAGCCAGAGCTCCAGCTCCCTCTTTTCCTTCTGTTCTTAGGGATCTATTTGTTCACCGTGGTAGGCAACTTGGGCTTGATCTCCTTAATTGGGATAAATTCTAGCCTTCACACTCCAATGTACTTTTTCCTCTTCAACTTGTCCTTTATAGATCTCTGTTATTCCTGTGTGTTTGTCCCGAAAATGCTGAACGACTTTGTGTCAAAAAGTATTATCTCTTTTGTGGGATGCATGACTCAGCTATTTTTCTTCTGTTTCTTTGTCAGTTCTGAGTGCCATGTGTTGGTGTCGATGGCCTATGATAGCTATGTGGCCATCTGCAACCCCCTGCTGTACGTGGTCACCATGTCCCTGAAGGTCTGCTTTCTGCTGATGTTTGGTTCGTATGTGGTTCGTGTGCTGGAGCCATGGCCCACACTGGAAGCATGCTGAGACTGACCTTCTGTGATTCCAACATCATTGACCATTATCTGTGTGAAGTTCTCCCCCTCTTGCAGCTCTCCTGCATCAGCACCCATGTCAACGAGCTGGTATTTTTCATTGTTGTTGGAATAACCATCATGCTGTCCAGCTTAAGCATCGTCATCTCTTATGCTTTGATACTGTCCAACATCCTCCGTATTCCTTCTGCAGAGGGCAGATCCAAAGCCTTTGGGGCATGTGGCTCCCACATAATTGCTGTTGCTCTGTTTTTTGGGTCAGGGGTATTCACCTACTTAACAACATCTTTTCCTGGCTCTATGAACCATGGCAGATTTGCCTCAGTCTTTTACACCAATGTGGTTCCCATGCTTAACCCTTTGATCTACAGTTTGAGGAATAAGGATGTTAAACTTGCCCTGGTCAAAACCTTCAAGGCAGCGCTCTTCTAACAGGTCTGTTTGTATCACTGGAAACTGACTCTTGCTAAGCATGACACTCAAGTGTCTTTCTATGTATAGATGGAGGAATTTTAATCCTTGTCCTCAAAGAGGGTCTCCTCTCCACTTTTAAAAACTGGAAATTTCGGCCACATGTGGTGGCTCATGCCTGTAATTCCAGCACTTTGGGAGGCCAAGGTGGGTGGATCACAAGGTCAAGAGATCGAGACCATCCTGGCCAACATAGTGAAACCCTGGCTCTACTAAAATACAAAAATTAGCTGGGCATGGTGGCGCACACTTGTAGTCCCAGCTACACGGGAGGCTGAGGAAGGAGACTGCCTGAACCCAGGAGGCGGAGATTGCAGTGAGCCAAGATTGTGCCACTGCACTCCAGGCTGGCACCTGATGGCAGAGCAAGATTCTGTCTCAAAAAAAAAAAAAAAATGGAAATCTCTTTACTGTCTTTGAGGATTATATCATTTTGCAACACTTAAATTGGCTCATTGCATGCAACTTAGTGTCTATGAAGTGCTTTTGTTTACTGAACTCTGCATTAGGCCCAAGAGATGAGTAAGATAAGGCTCCATGCCTTCCATTCTTTTCTTGATAGGCTAAAACTGTTTTTCTGAGCAAGAACACTTCTAGCTAGAACAAGGGGGAGGTGGTGGTATAAAGGTTGAGGAGTGTTTTCTCTTTAGTTACATGAGCAGACTTATCAAAGATCAAAGGTAGATACCTTGGTGCCAATGCTTACATAATCTTCCGGCTCTTCAGGAAGTTGCTTGGCCAGGAAGATCATAAACCCTCCCTTTCGTACACATGTATGTACACAACAGAAGCCCTCACCCAAGAACTTTCTATCATCTGTTGTATAAGGATGAATCAAAACCCAAATCTTTTATTTCAAAGTTTTAAAACTTCTGGGCCTTGGAATGGTAATCAGGGGTAGGTGATCCTGTGTAACTGGGCCAACTTCTTAGGCTCTGGGGACTCGGGCTGGAAGAAGAAAACAAAGAAGAACTTGCACAGATTTGCATGATCGTAAAATGTGACCTCTGTCTTGCTCTGGAGATACTGAACACACTATTGAATTTTAGGAAGATTTCTTTTTTTTTTTTCATTTATTTATTTTATTGCATTTTAGGTTTTGGGGTACATGTGAAGAAGGTGCAAGATTGTTGCATAGGTACTCACGTGGCAATGCGATTTGCTGCCTTCCTCCCCATCACCTACACCTGGCATCTCTCCCCTTGCTATCTCTCCCCAACTCCCCACCACCCACTGTCCCTCCCTTATTTCCCCCCAACTGACCCCAGTGTGTAGTGCTCCCCTCCCACAGTTCTGACAATGTGTGTGTGTCTGTATTACAGTTAGTCAATGCAGAATCAGAAAGAAAGAGGAGTCATACTACACTTCCCTCTTTCAGGAGGTCTGGAAGGGATGGGGATTTAGAGTGCCAAAGACCACTTTGTATTACTCTGCTAAGGATTCTGCTGTTCTCAGTTGAAGAGCTCAGTGCTCCAGCTTGTGGCCAGGAGACATTCTGAGGGAGAGCTGAGAGCAGGGCAGAGAAGCACCCGCAGCACATGACTGACTGACAGGCGAGTGACACAAACTCTATCTTCTCCAAATCTGCTAGAGGAAGAAGATCCTTGGAGAAGGAGAAAAACTCTGATACCTGGATTATTCCTTGATTATGATAATAATGACACGTAACAGTTACTCAGTTACTGAGCTTGCACTATGTGTTTGTGCACTGTTTGAGGTACCTTAAATATATTAATTCATTTATTGGAGTTGATTTAATCCTTACCCAACCACTGCTTGTCAGTCCTCTGGGCCTTGCTGAAACCCACCGTCCAGTGGACTGTCTGTGTCTAGGTCCATGGGGGTCTTGGGATATTAGAAAAGAATCAAGAATAAGGAAGGACAAAAGTAAATCTACTTTGATATGAATAAAGAAAAAAAAAACAATTTCCATCGGTATAAATGAGTAGGAACAAGAAATAAGTCAGGGCATAGGATATGAATGGAAAGGAACAATTACATAATAAATGCATTAAAGTCCAAGAATAACTTTCCCTGCATTCACTGCATATTGGCACTGGGGTGAGTAGCCGTGAAAGTATGTTTGACTTAATGAGACACTGGCTTGGATCTTTTGGAAAGAAATTCCATTGTTACTGAGACTCTGACATGACAAAAACTCAGAGAGACTTTTCTTGGCTCTTATAACAGCCAAATAAGAGCATTTATTGTTCTCACAGAAAATACAACATTAAATAAATTCAGAAGGCTTACACTTCTGTCTCGAACCAAGGGTAGGTCATCTGGCATACTGTTTGGGTTGATATTAAGGAGTTGTTTGTTCTCAGTGTTAAACAAATAGAAGCAGGGTTGAGGGCGATTGCATTACAGTTAACAGAAATGTAATATGAAACTGAGCATCAGATGTGTCCTAAAGTGAGTCCATCTGTCACAAGACCACAATTCTGTCATCTCATGACATCATGACATTTTGATTTCTAGCAAGGCTACTTTTTTTTTTCTCTAGGAAGCATCCTTAAGGTTGGGACTTTTTTAGTTTCAGTTCTTGGTCTCCTTCTCTTCTGGGTTCTTCCTGAGGCATCTCTCTGACTCAGGTGCCTTCAACAACCATGCATTTTACAGTGACTTTCAAATCTATTACTCTGACCCTGAGCTACAATCTGAATCTGTAATCAGTTGTAAATTGGAAACAAGGAGGAATTATTAACGTTGATGTTAAAATAGGATTATGTAACGATTAAGCAATGGCTTAGCTTTGGAGTATCAGGAGGAGTAAACTGTTGTCTCTCACATTTCTAACCAGGTGGGAGAAGACAGGTAAGTGACCCTCCAAGTAAGAAGGCTTAGAATACAAGGACAACTTCTGGTGGATCTTTGGAAGGAAAAAAGGTGGTTTCCTGTGCTCATGAGGCAGATGAGAGGATGTCCGTGGCTGACTCAGTGTTAACACTCAGCTTAGATGCATAGCATCCTCTCTCCTCTCACACTTCCATAACAGAAATGTATCATTTACAAACTGCTTCAGCTGCTGGTAACAAAAGTCTGACTGCAGTGACTGAAACATATAAATGCTTATTGTTTTCCAACATAAAAGGCATCCAGAGGTGGACAGTCCAGGACTGATTTGACAGTGCTGACTCATCAAGCATTCAGTCTCTCTCTCTCTCTCTCTCTCTCTCTCTCTCTCTCTCTCTCTGTCTCTCTCTCTCCCTCTTTCCTCTTCTGTCTAGCTAGTGACTTCATTCTCAATAATGCATCATGATTTCCAGATGGCCACTTAAGATTTTGCCCACATTTCAAGCAGTGGGAAGACACAGGGGTGAGCATAAGCAAATGGATACTTTACTTATTTAATGTATGACTGCTACTGACAAGTTGTTAGCCATCCCTACTTGCAAAGGAGGCTGAGAAACTTAGCCTATCACTTGATAACATTACCATCCTTAAAAAGTAGAATTTATTGCTAAGGAAGGTGGTGCTAACATGGCTATTGTGTAGACACCTAGCAGTATCCACCAAAGGATAGAATACTACTTGCCAGGAGGGAGCAATTCAGAAGTGAACACTCTCTATCCATATTTTTGCTTTCTTATTTGGTCCACTCTGTGATTAATGGGACAGATAAGATTGGAAAAGACTGACAAGTTGGTCGTTGATGGAAGTGTGCCCAGTGTCTTCATCATGAAAGCATTTGTACTAACCTAAGGCAAGCTCATGGTGAGGATAAGCCAGATCTGTGCTATTTCATTCCAGACCTCTACTCCTGTCTCCTGCTGGGTTAAGTTAGAGTCCGAGTTCTGAGAGGGAGGTGTGAGTCCTGACACATTTGTCTCTTCAGCACGGCTATGAATAAAGATGCAGTGATATTTTCATCCTCTTTTGGCTCCACTCGTTCTCACTAATTAGACCCCACATGAAAGGGGGAGTGAGTGATTAATATTGCCAAATCTCCCACATTAGAGCTGTTTCTGCACTTTTAGCACAAGGACTTCTAATAAGTAAAGTTCTCATTTTCTTCTGATTTGAAATGACCCCTCTTGCTCTGGTAATGGGTTACTGGAAGCCATATGAAGAACAGAGTGTCTGAGAGGACACAAAGTATAACTCAAGTAGAGCCATGCTTGTTAATATTAGGTGTCAATGTGACTGAATTAAGGAACACCTAGAAAACTTCTAGGTGTGTGAGTGTTAGGGTGTTTCCAGAGGAGGTTAGCATGTGAGTCAGTGGACTGAGTGGGGAAAGCCTGCCCTCAATGTGAGTGGGCATCATCAAATCAGCTGGGTGCCAGATAGAACAGAAAACGCAGAGGAAAGAATTTCCTCTCTCTCTTGGAGCTAGGAAACTGTTCTCCAGTCCTTGGACATCAGAACTCCAGGTTCTTTGGCTTTGGGACTCCAGGACTAACACAAGTGGTCCCTGGATTCTCAGGTCTTTGGACTTGGACTGAGAGTTACCCCATTGGCTTTCCTGGTTCTGAGGTTTTCAGACCGAGACTGGTCCACACTGCTGGCATTTCAAAATCTCCAGCTTACAGACAGCTTCTCATAGAAATTCTCAGCCTCCATAATCATTTGAGCCATTTTCCCTAATAAATCCCCGTCATCTATCTATCTATATCTGTATCTAATCTATATTTTTATCTCTGAGCTATCTATGTCCAATCGATTCTTTCAGTCTGGAGAACCGTGACTAAAATACAAGGGCCATGGACAGAAGGCTCATGGTGAACTAATATAAAAAATTGACAAGAAAATTTAGGCTGGGGGACTCACAATTTCACAGAAAAACATGTGGAAGACATAAGCAGGAAGAATGGTGTTGCAATTGATGGCAAATAGGGTTCGATACTATCTGTGATTTCAGGTATCCGCTGGAGTCTTAGAATATATCCCCTGAGGATAAGGGGGGGACTATATATTAAATGACATCCATGTGAGGCAATGTGTTTGTTAACTAGCTAGATTTAACCATTCTACGTTGTAAGTGTACTTCAAAATATCATGCTGTGCATGATAAATACACACAATTTTGTCTGTCAATTTAAAAAAGGTAAATGTTCTAACTTCTCTGTCAAAAGAACAAGAGTCAGACTGGATCAAAGAGCAGAATACAATTCCAGGTGGCATACAAGAAACCCGTCTATACTCAGGTGATTCAGAAAGATTGAAAATAAAATGGTGTTTAAAGATATACCAGGTAAATATAAACAAACAAGCAAACAAACAGGCTGAGTTTCAGTCAAGATGGAAATTCAGTCAAAAAATGTTAAATGAAAACTTTATAGTGTTATAGGATACAATTTACAATAAATATGTAATGGTTATGACTCTGTATTCACCAAAGAGTAAAACATCAGGACTTATCAGAGAAATAAACATTATTGGAAGGGAACTTTAAATTACCACTTTTAGTCTCTGATAAAACAGGTTTATAGAAAAAGATAAAAGATATAGAAAACATCAAGAAGATAATAGAGAGATAAATCTAATTTATGTATGTACATAAATTAGTTTTTTCTATATAAACATCCAATTTTTAAATTTCTTTTTTTGTGTGTGTAGTTCTGTGTCCTAGATATTAAAAACATAACTTTTAATCAAAAGGTCAAACAAACAGTCGCATAAAGGATAAATATTAGGTCACAAAAGCAAACCTCCATAAATTTAATATATTAAAAATAGTTCCATCAATGTTCTTTGATCATCATGCAATAAAAGTAAAGCTTAATTATATAATTAGAAAACAAAAATACTTTATTACTTTGATATTTAACATTTTCTTTTAAACTACTCATAGGTCAAAGAAAAAATATAAAATTACAGAATGTCTAGAACAAAGCTATGAAAATATAATCTTTTATAATTTATGAGATAGTACACAACTAAAACAGAAAAATATTTTAAATATATTAAACAAGCAATAGAGATAAATAAATTAACTCAATGGGTCAGAAAAAGACATAGTAAAATTAAAACAAAACAGAGTAGGAATTAATAAAGTTAAAATCGGAAAATATTGAATTAGAAAACAATAACAGTAGAGATAATAAATACATTCATCAGCTTGTTCTTTCAACATTAATAATATATATCAGCTACTATCTATCCTAATTCAGAGAAAAAGAAGAAAGAACAAATAAAAAATTAAAAAGAGAGGAAACCATAGAAATAGAGGACATTAAAACAACTGCATTTTTGAACATTAGTTAAGTGAAATAAGAGGCCTGAATGAAATGGACTATTTTCTGGAAAAATATAATTAAAGAAAATGAATTCCAAATCAGATAGAAAATCTAAAGAGTCAGTTCCATAGGAGCAATGAAAAAAGTTGTCAAGAGTTATATCACAAAAATTACTTGTCCCAGATGGTTTCACAGGAGAAGTCTACCACAGAATGGATAATTACAGAATAGCTAATTCAGAATTTAAAACAGGAGAAAACTCCCTCCCAAGTCATTTTTACAAAGTGAGCACAACATTGATCCAAAATTTGAAAAGACTGCATACACAAAAAGAAAACTACAGATGACAAACATTACTTAGAATATCAATACAAAGTACTAAATAAAATATTAGCAAACATTCAGCAGCAGAAAAAAAGAGTAACTCATCATATCCAAGTGAGATTTATTCCGTAGATTCATGGATGATTCAACATTAGGAAATCTACTAATATAACATATTTTTAAATACAACTGAGGATAAAAATCAAGTGATCATTTCCATACATGCTAAAAAGATGCTTATTCAAATTTATCACCCATTATTGATTAAATTTGCTTTATAAAATAGGACTTGATAGAACTAATTTGAAGTTTGTACCTCTTTTTTTTTTTCATTTCTAAGCTAGAACTAAAAACTTTATTGGCTCTTTTTCTTTTTATTTCAAAGGATCTATGGTGTTCATCAAAGTACTCTTGGCAAAATTCACAGCATTTTATTTTTTATATTATATTGCTAATGTAATCATTCTGTATTAGGTATAGCATAACATTATTACTGCCTTGTTCATGTAAATTTATAGCTTCTTTTATCTTCTAGCTATTTCCAAATTTTGGATAAATATTCTGGGCTCCATAGTTGATAGAGTAAAAAAGACAGCATATTTTCTTTAGCTAAGGACCAAAGATCTATCTACAGAATGAAGTTCCGTTGTTTTCTTAACTGTAAACATGGTTTCTTAGCACTAATGATATTTTAATCCTGAAACTGCATGGAGTGGATTAAATACCTTTCCCTGTAGCTCCCACTTGTCGTGCTTCTTAGAAGGCAGAAATAATGCGCATTCTGCTGGCTGTCATCTTTTACAGAGGAGTAAATTGCTATTCAGAATTAAGGAATCAGCTGAAGGTCCCCAGAAGGTGGCAGATTCCATTTTTAAACATTTCTTTATCTGGCTTCAACCGCTGTGCTTTTTTTATTGCACCAAGACACATTGCATTCCAGAAAGGAGTAGAAAGCAATAGTATGAAACAGAGAAATAGAAAAGTAGAGAATGACAATCTGGAGAAATGACTGGCAGTCAACATGAAAGAGTGATCACAAAAATGGTGTTCAAAATCCCTATATGTGAGATATAGTCTGTATCGATTTATAAGCCAAAGTGGACACATGCAGGTATTCTTAAAAGGTTTGTCCCCAGGGTTTTATGAATAAGGTTTGCTACAAAGAAACATTTAATCATGGTTTGTTTTCAACAGTAGCTCTCACAATGAAGCCAATCTAATTCTGGGAATCTGTCACTTTTTAGCGACATTGTGTGCAGTTAAAAGACATTATCATGTTATTTTTTATATTGAAATAAGTACAAACAATTTCGTAATACAACTTAGTAATACAAATTGTTCTGGTAAGAATACAGAAAAGATAGATACTATCTTCTTAACATCATTTATTCCAATGAATCGAAAGTAAAGCTATTATTTCTTTGGGATATATAGTTTTGGATATTCATAAAGTTTCTATTTTTATCAAATGATTTTACGATGGTTATAAACACTGTTTTATAGGAATACATTTATACCGTAGACTGTACAACTATTGTATAATCATGAATTCATCTAATTGTTCACCATACAGCAAACATTTATTGGGCTCCTGATATGTTCTAGGTGTTGGAATAGAGCAGTAAGCAAAAGAACAACAAAAATACGTAGAGCTAGCATCACAGTGATCTATCATATTGGAATTACTTGTTTGTATTTGTGCCTATGACTTATATTGTAATTGTCATATCTTAGCTATTCTTCTCCTTTGTGCAATATAGAAAGGGCTTAACAGATTTTGCAAATTAAATAAATTCAACCTGTTAAAATTTTGCTCCAAAGGACAGCTTTTTTTAAAAGTTTATGTTTTAACAAGGAGTTTAAATTTTCATGGAAGGAGTTATGTAAAACCCATGGCTATACATGTTAGGGGCCTGAGAAAGATGTGAAAAATGAAATCTCAAACAAAAGTATCCTTTTTTGTTTTGTTTTGTTTAAGCAGCGTTACTGAGTCACCAGCACAACCTAGTGGCCACTTAAGCAAATTGCCTGGCTCAGTGTCAATTTTTTTCCCCTAGTTGTGTTTTCATTTTTGTACTGATCAGGCATTTAAAAAAAATTTTTAAAGCACATTACAATTGTATAAGCATTATAATGAAAATATACAACTTTTTGTAAATCAGATATAGGTGTTTTCAACATACTATATGCACTGCTCTTCTAATAACAATGTGATTAGAAAATTTGTCTCACCACAATAATTAATTTCTTGGTGGCGAGAAGACTGTCATGCTCTTTTAAATTATTATCCTTACCTCCTGTAGAAATATAATAATTTTGCAAATTAAAAGCAATTATTGTTTTACTGATTTGCGACGTTTTGAAGGATTTAGTGGATTTTACAAGTGATTGATGCCCAGTTAATACAGTCTAGGGAAGGAATCTTTGTCCGATCTATGATATTTATAATCTAAGGATTGGAAATGACCCTTCATTCAAGTGATCATGACTAGAAATATCCAGGCAAAAGCTAAATGATCATCTGACAGAGATGTTTTAAAATATATTTCACCAGGAACAAGAGTGTTTGCACTATTGTCTGCAGGAGTGTTTAAACTCTAATCCCAAGATATTAAAACCACAGATGATTCATTAAAATAGATAATTTTCATCTACCTGTGCTCCTGCTAACTAATACAGGAATCCAACTCCTCTGATGCCCCTTTAAGACTTTCTGAGAGTCTCCAAAAACATCTGATTGTGCTCTGGAACCTCACCGGCAGTGCCCTAGTCTGCCAGGCATCCACTGACTTCATGCAGCCTCCTCCTTCCCTCAAAGTCAGAGAATGCAGACTGCTCTGGAGTGGGACAGGGAAGAAAGGAGCTCAGTGCTCACTGGCATTTCTGTCTGCTCAGCTTGCTGCCCTCTCTCTCCTGGGCTTAAAGAACAGTACATGGGAATACAGACATATTCTCCAAGGCTCTGTTATGAGCTTCTGACACAGAATTCCACCTTCTTGTCCCCTCATTCCCCACCTCTCATGCTTATCTGCAGCTTCCTGGATAGTGGGCAATTTTATTCCTTTTTTTCTTTTCATTTATCCGTGTAAGAAGCATTGTTGAAGTGAGCCCCAACAATGTCCTAGGCCTTGCATTTGGCACTGGAGATATAGCACTGAACAGTGAAGATATCTTCCCAGTTCTGACAGAGCATTCATGTTTATTCTGACAAGTATCAGCAATTCTAGGAGTTGACAGAAAGAATACTGGGGATGCAAAGTAATTTGGAGTTAAGTCGTAAAACCATAGTTGCAGAATTGTAAGAACCAAGACAACCCGAGAGGCCAAGACCAGGACATATTTCAGGAAGAACAGTCTGGCCAAAATGCCACACCCCTGCTCTGTACATCTGACATTATCCTTGGATCCTGCTGAAGCCATGCAAAAGGTTCCCAATGGTTCCATTTGTTTTTATCATTGTAGATTAATTTCTTAGGTGGGAGCATACAACTGGCTGACCTAGGGCAAGGTGCCTGTTTTCTGGCTGCCAGGTGGTAAGGGGAGGGACCTTCTCTTCAACATGGCTTCTGCAGTGGGAAGATGGGCGTTGAATTCCTCCAACATGACACTGAAAGGAGGATTTCCCCTAAAAGACACAAGCTCACATATTTGACTGACATTGTTAACTCTGGTTATAACTTATGGCTTATTTACGTAATATCAACTGTAACATTGGAGAGTGTTGCTCTTGCCGTTTTTCATTGCATGTGATTAAATCATATCAAGAATCCAGGTCATTTCTCCCTAACTGATATTTCATTTGCTTTCATATTTCTAAGGTGCTTTTTATTTCTGTTAGAAGCATTGAGTATTGGTGGAACCGAATACTAAGCTGGCTGGCAAAGTAGAAATCTAATCTCCAGAGACGCAGCTCCAGCATCATAAAGAAAAGTATGTTCTCAGAGTCAAACCATAAAGAAAAGGAATAGCTGTATGGATTTGGACAGATAGGAAACTGTATATATATATACCTAACGATTTATGTATGGGTTTACTCATTACATTAAAAAATAGTAACAAAGGACTGAGATTAACTCACTTATTCATCAAAAAGGGACAGATCAAATAGATTTTCAGATATCTGCATAAAAAGTGCTATGCAGGTGTTTAAAAAATGAAGACTACCTTTATGCATAAAATAATTTCAAAAAGGTATTGTTAAGTGGAATAATCTCTCCTATGCTGCTGTTCCAGTCTAGCCTAGTTGGTCTGCACAGTGGTTGCACAGGTATCTGGGACTCCTCTTTACTATTCTTCTGAATATACTCTTCCTGCGTCCTAGGTCTTACTCATTCTTCAGTTGCTTCTCAAGAAGACATAGACAGGAAATAAAAAACAAGTGGAAAAACTGTGTACAGTATACTACAATTTGTGTACAATTTGTGGGATAATGCATGTGAATTTCATTATATAGTTATGCACTGCACAATGATGTTTTGGTTGATGACAGATCACACATAGGATGGCAGTCCCATAAGATTAAAATAGAGCTGAAAAATTCCTATCTCCTAGCAATGTCATAGTCATCAAAAGGTAAAGACATAGCACAACGCATTAATCACATATTTGTAGTGATCTTGTTGTAAACAAACCTGTGCTGCCAGTCATATAAAAGGATCGCACATATTATTATGTACAGCACATAATACTTACTAATAAATGACTATTACTGGTTTACATATTAAGCATACTATAGTCTACTCTTTTATCATGATTTTGGAGTGTATTTTTTCTACTTATTAAAAGAAATTAACTACAAGACAACCTCAGGCAGTTTCTTCAGGAGGGATTCCAAAAAAGGACATTGTTACCATAGGAGATAACAGCTCCACATGTTACTGTCCCTGGAAACCTTTCAATGAAACAAGATGCGGAGGTGAATGACAGTGATATTGATGATGCTGACCCTGTGTAAGCCTAGGCTAACAGGTGCGTTTGTGTCTTAGTTTCTAACAAAAACGATTATAAAGTAAAAATGTTACAGCAATTTAAGGTTGATTTATTATTAAAGAAAGAAAAATATTTTAAGATAAATTTAGTGTACCCTAAGTGCACAGTATTTATGAAGTCTACAGTAGTGTACAGTAATGTACTAGGCCTCCATGTTCATTCACCACTCAACTCACTGACTCACCCAGAGCAACTTCCAGTCCCACAAGCTCCATTCATGGTAAGTACCCTGTACAACTGTACCATTTTTAATCTTTTTTTTTTTTTCTTCTCAGAAAGAGTCTTGCTCTGTCACCAGACTGGAGTACAGTGGCACAATCTCAGCTCACTGCAACCTCCGCCTCCCGGGTTAAAGTGGTTTTTCTGCCTCAGCCTCCTGAGTAGCTGGGATTAAAGACAACGAGCCACCATACCCAGCTAATTTTTCTATTTTTAATAGAGACGAGGTTTCACCATGTTGGCCAGGATCATCTCCATCTCTTGACCTTGTGATCTGCCTGCCTTGGACTCCCAAAGTGCTGGGATTACAACTGTGAACCACCGCACCTGGCCCATTTTTAATCTTTTATACCATATTTTTACTGTACTTTTTCTAGCTGTGTTTAGATACAGCAGTACTTACACTGTGTTACAATTGCCCACAGCACAAAGTACAGTCACATGCTGTAGAGGTTTGTAGCCTAGGAGTAAGAGGCTGTACCATGTAGCCTAGGTGTGTGGTAGGCTGTATCACTTAGGTTTGTGTAAGTTCACTCTGTGATGTTTGCATAACCAGAAAATCACCTAACAGCACATTTCTAAGAACACATTCCTAGTGTCTAAGCAACCCAGGACTGTATATGAATAAAACATCACAGATAACATTGACAGTAACTGGTAGCACTAGTTGCCTCCAGGGAGGACAACTAGATGGCTGAGAGACAGGGGTATAAAGGAGACTTTCCACTGCATATCCTTTTTGAATCTTCTGAATTTTGAACCATGTCATTGCATTGTGGTCTTAAGGGCTAAATCATTAAAAAAAAAAAAAACCCACAATTTCTAAGAAGCTGTATTTTTCTTATGGAATATGATATTTTATATATATATATGGAGCTAAATTTAGGCAGAGGTGGTGGTAAGAGAGTGTGGAATAAAGCTCTTCAGGGGAAACAGCATCCAAGGAAGAAACAGCAGTGAAAAGTCAAAGAGGGAAGAGAGAACGTGTGGCATCCTGAACAGTGCTTTCCTCATGAAAAATATCTACTGATATGAGAACATGTTCATGATAGCGAGAGATTTAAAAAACTAGAGTAAAAAAATTCCCCTGGCTCACAGAACCAGCAGAAAAGGTTTTGAGGTGTGTGAACAGCATAGAATCATAGACAACAGCAAAAATTATTATGTGGGTGCTGAAGACTTTCAGCTGATGAGATGTGGAAAATACTGTAGAGGATCAGGGCATAAGAAATGAAACTAATGAAACTGGGGACAAGAATTTTATCTTATTTATCATTTTTTTTGTGGTCCTATTAAAAACAGATCAAAACACCTCTCCTGAGCTGATATGCCTTTGCTTAGATAAAGGAACCTTGAAATCTAAACTCCACAAGTAAGTTATCTGATTACTTTTGAACTTTTACTCATTCATTTCATCTAATAAACATCTGTAGAGGATTTAAGTGTCGAGATTCTCTGAACACAAAAAGAGATAAGATACAGATCTGCCCTTTGGTCTAATTGAAGAAGCGACAAAAGAAGCAGAATTGCACAACTTATCAGTAACTGGCCTTAGTCACAGTGCTAAGCTCTTGTATTAACTTACCTTTTAAAATCTCTACCAAAGTATCTCTGTTTTACACAGAAATAAACAAAGGCTGAGCTTAAATGCTTTTGCCAAAGTCGCAAAAACTAATGGCAGAGCCAGGATTCAAACACGGATCTTTCTTAATGTAAAATTTATTTCTCTTACAGTGCTGTATATAAAAATGGAAGTAAGTACTGCCACAGAAATTTTTACAAGCTACAGTAGTGCGATATATTAGGAGCCTTTTCATTCTAAGTGATTGCTTTTCAGTACTTTCAGTAATTCAGATTTAAGAAAACCTAAGCCAAATCAGTTTAAACAAAAAAGTTAATTTAATTGGAAAGTCAAAGTAATGCAGGGCAGGCCAGCCCCCACACTGGGGCTTAACCTGGGAAAATTCTTGCCTTTGCTCAGAAAAGAATTCCAAGACGACAGCACCTTTTATTGGGTGGCAATGTATGGCAGCAGCAGCAGCAGAGGTAGGAAAGTAGTAGAAATGGCAAGTGACTGTATTCCTGGACTTTCCTTTTGTAGAGCTGTGCATAGACTCCAGGGGAAAATGAAGGAAGTGACAAAGGGAGCATTCACTCTTCTGCACTGGAGATTGGATTTCTTGACATAAAATTACACAGTAAGAACGTTGAGCATGGAAAGGTCCAAGGGTAGGTCTATGACACAGGATGTACACACAGGCTCCGTAATATACATGTTTAAGAGATTCCTCCAACTTTAAAGGAAATTGCAATGGAGAAAATCATTCTCTGGGCTTTGAATTACTTTGTCCAGAGCTCTAGGGCATGAAACAAATTCCCATTCAAGCCATTTAGCCTTCAAAAATGGTTTTACTGCTTGCTTGTGAAGAGGACCTTCTGGGCAAGTTTTCAAATAGAAGTCATGGAAAATTCTCCAAATAACTCTTTTAGCTTGTCAGAGACTGAAGACTGTGCTGATGGCTATTGACTGCTGCATCATCAGATATGCCCCCTTCAAGACAATAGGAAAGAAGGGACCTCGAGGTCCAGCATTGGTTGGGTCTCTAGGAAAAAAACGATGATGAATCTCTAAATCATCTCTGCCTTGCCAATTTCCTTCCAAACCCATAGATCAAGGATTCTAGGAGAATATTCTGGAGACAGCCCTCGTTGGGGGGAGAAAGTGCTGAAACTGTAGGTCTACAAGCAATTTTTTCTGATTAGGGACCTACAAACTGACAGAGGAGAAGTAGAGAAGAGGGAAGAACAATCAGGCCTTGGTGACCTCCTTAGGAAGTCTTGCTCCTCGGATGCCTTGCTGTATGTCTTTACTTTCAGGCCTTGGGAACCCTCTTAGGAAGACTCTCAAGCCTTGGGGACCCTCTTAGGAAGTCTTGCTCCTCGGATGCATTGCTGTAAGTCTTTAAACAACCCTGAGCTGACGAACCAGCAGAGATCCAGCTTTTCCTCTGGGATGAAGAGACTGTCTGCCCTGTTCTTATAGATCATATAATGAAGTGAATGGCACTTCAGTGACTGAGTTTATCCTTGTGAGATTAACAAACTCCAGCTGCCCCAGTGTTGTATTCTTAATGTGGTCACTGTGGGAAGAATTTGAACATAATCTTATGTCTCTAAATTCTCACCTTCATGCCCACACACACTTTTTCCTCTTCACTCTGTCCTTCATTAATGTCTGCTACTTATTTGTCTGTACCACAAAAATTCTGATGGGCTTTATCTCAGAGAGGAACATCATCTCCTCTGTGGGATGGCCAACTCAGCTATATTTCTTTTGCATCTTTGTCAAAGAACCTAAAAGTGGGGTCATTGTAGGAATAATCTTCTCAGCCAAGATGCTTGTAGCAGAGAAATAATGGACTAGTCTTTGATGTAAAACTAGAAAAATGTACATACCCTGAGAAAGGCTTGATGTTAAAATGGGATAAACTGGGTCTGCTACAGAGGAATATTTACTTCCACAGATAGTAAGGCTATGGAGATTTGGGACAAAGCTCCTTAGTGAAGCAAGACACAATCTCTAGAATTGCACATGCACTTTAAAAAGTCAGTTACATATTATAATATCTTTTTATATTTAGAAACAGAAAAAATAAGAGTTATTTATAACAAAAATTCATAAAAAAATGGATCCTTACAAAATCTTCATGTTTTGTGAGTTATTCACAAGAGAGCCTTCTCTGTCCATTTCTACTTCTCAATTGGTTCAAGGAAAAATGCCCCTTGAAGGATATATCTGATTCTGGAGAATGAGCTTACCTATCTGTGCAATTTTCATCTTTGTCAGAAGATACTACTATCTTTTGAAAAGTTGAAAGCACTGCTTTGTAAGAATAGCTTTGTAAATTAGTTCAAACATTGTGGAAGACAGTGTGGTGATTCCTCAATGATCTAGAAATAGAAATTCCATTTGACCCAGCAATCTCATTACTAGTTATATACCTAGAGGGCTATAAATCATTCTATTATAAAGACACGTGTACATGTGTGCTCATCGTGGCACTGTTTACAATAGCAAAGACCTGGAACCAACCCAAATGCCCATTGATGATAGACTGGACAAAGAAAATGTGGCACATATATACCATGGAATACTATGCAGCCATAAAAAACGATGAGTTCGTGCCCTTTGTAGGGACATGGATGAACGGGGAAATCATCATTCACAGCAAACTGACACAAGAACAGAAAATCAAACAATGCATGTTCTCACTCATAGGCGGGTGTTGAATAATAAGAACACATGGACACAGAGAGGGAAGCACGCACTGGGGTCTGTTGGGTGGGGCTAGGGGAGGGACAGTGGGAGGGAGGGTGTGGAGGGATAATGTGGGGAGAAATGTCAGGTATAGGTGATGGATGATGGAGGCAGCAAACCACCTTGCCATGTACCTATGCAACAATCTTGCATGATCTGCACATGCACCCCAGAATCTAAAGTACAATAAAAAAGAAAGAGAATAGCTTTAGAATGTATTTATACCAGTTAAGATCTCTACTTACATCTGACTTAAAAAATTGCTGTAAGAATGAAGCATCATCTATATAAATTTATTAGGTAAGCTTAATTTACTGTAATGGATTGTTTAAAACCCTTACTCTACCATGCAGAAATCTGAAGGCCTCATGTCTGCCCCTGTCATTTTCTCTCCTACATCCATTAAGATGCACGATGAAATTGCTTAAAATCGTTCTATTTAAGTTTTGCTCAAAAGCACATCTTTTAATAACTTCACATTTTACAGAAGACAAAGATGCACAGCATCCATGACTACATCCTTGGTGCTTAACAAAAGCAAACTATGAGTCGAAGGTATGGCATGCACCTTGCAGTTTGAATATGATATCCGAGTCACCAGCACCCCCTGGTGGAGGATAAGTCAGCAAATGCCGGGTTCTGCTGTGAATCAACAGACTTATTTTATAGGCCCTCTCTCTATTCTTTTGTTCATCCTAGCAAAAATGTTCAATTTCTAAAATTAAAGCTATAATTTACATAAAACCAAAATGATTAAACATGCAAATGTAGGTTTAAAAACTAATATAAGGCCGGGCGCGGTGGCTCAAGCCTGTAATCCCAGCACTTTGGGAGGCCAAGGCAGGTGGATCACGAGGTCAAGAGATCGAGACCATCCTGGTCAACATGGTGAAACCCCGTCTCTACTAAAAATACAAAAATCAGCTGGGCATGGTGGTGCATGCCTGTAATCCCAGCTACTCAGGAGGCTGAGGCAGGAGAATTGCCTGAACCCAGGAGGCAGAGGTTGCGGTGAGCCGAGATCGCGCCATTGCACTCCAGCCTGGGTAACATGAGTGAAACTCCGTCTCAAAAAAAAAACTAAATAAATAAATGCATAAATAAATAAAAACTAATATAATTAGATATTTGAAATAAAAACTATTTCAGAAATGAAGCATTTTTAAAACCAACTTGTGGATATTTGGAAGTATTGTATCTGCAAATTGGTGAATGTCTTGAAGCTATGGGTAGTGTCGTACATCTTTGTTATCCTTCCATTGTATTGGCTTTATAAATACAATTTTAATTGGAAAAAAGTTTTATTCCTATAGAAGCCCTATAAGAACACATGTGAAAGGCACAGAGCCTACAGAGCCTAAAAGGATGCTCTCAGGAGGCAAGAGTGGAGAGTGTCTGATGGTATGCTTTTCCCAGCTGCAAGAGCAGTTGGCCAAGTTAGGTACTCACTGTTCTGTTTCACAGCCCAACCACAGAGGCACTTCACCATGTGGAAACCAGTTACAGCTGTCACATGGATGAAAGGACAGAGACGATTGTGAACAAGAGGCCTGTGGAGCTGCTGGTGGAGCTTGTTTTGGGTGTTCAAGAAGCACAGAGCTTGGCCTTAGGTGCTGCCTTCTGTGGTGATTGGAGAGCAGGCCAGAAATCTTATGGCCACTGCTCCAGGCAGTGAAGCCCTAGATCAGATATGTCTGTACAAGTATCCTAGATCAGATACTTCTGTCCATATATTCTCTTACAGCAGCTGATGCAGCCTTTTGGTGGCATCTAAGCTGGTCACAATGTGGTTACTCTAACAATGCGTACTTTCCGCAAAGTAGGGCTTCTTTGTTATTTTGTAATATTTGAAATAAAAAAAGTGAAATTGATTCCAAACTGATTCAACATTAAATATGCCAACGAAAGAAAAAAAGCTCTTATATTTTTAAAATCTGATTTTAATAGCAAAGTGTTAAATGGTGATACAAATTATTGAAAACTCATCACTTTTCATATACAATTTCTTCTTGATGATAATTGCTGTGTTTTGATTGTTCGTCCCTTCCCAAATGCATCTTGAAATTTAATTGGCACTGTAGCAGTATTAAGAAATGAGACCTGTAAGAGGCGATTAGGCCATGAGGGTTCTCGCCTCATGGATTAATGGATTAATGTCTATATAGCAAGAGGGTTCAAAAGGATGAGTGCAGCTCTAGTCTCTCTCTCTCTCTCTCTCTGCCTTTCCTCTATGTAATAACACAGCAAGAAGGCTCTTGCAAGATGCTGAATCCTCATTCTTGGACTTCCCAAACTCCAGAATCATTAGCCAAGAAAATTCTGTTTAAATTACCCAGTCTTTAGGTATTGAACTAAAACAGTGACTATAAAAGAAATTAGAGATACACTCATTAAAAATTCTTAATAAAGCATTGGAAATAGACATTTCTAGCACAAAGCCTGATATAAGGAATTTATATTCCAAAAGAAAGCCCAAATTTTCATTAATAATTATGACCATATATTTTTGGAATATTAGCTCATAAAAATGATAAAAATTTTAAAAATAGGCTGGTGTGATGGCTCACACCTGTAATCCCAGCATTTTAGGAGGCCAAGATGGGAGTATTGTTTGAGCCCAGGAGTTCTAGACCAGCCTGTAAAACAATGAGACCCTGTCTCTACAAAAATTAAAAAAGATTAGCTGGGTATGGTGGCACGCACCTGTAGTCTCAGCTAGCCAGGAGGCTGAGGTGAGAGGATTGCTCCAGGAGGTCAAGGCTTCAGTAAGCCAAGCTTGTGCCACTGTACTCTAACAAGGTGAAAGAGTGAGACCTGGTCTCAAAATTTTTTAAATAAATAAGTATAATAAAAATAAATAAAATAAAATGGTTGTTACCGGAGGCTGGGGTCGGGGGAATCAGGAGATGCTGGACAAAGGGTGCAAAGTTTTAGTTAGAAAGGAGCTATAAGTTTTTGAAATCTACTGCACTGACTGGAGACTGTAGTTAATAATAATGCAATATATATCTCAAAATTGCAGCGGGAGTAGATTTCAAGTGTTTGCACTACAAAAAATCAGTATTTGAGTTGATGGTATGTTAATGATCTTAATTTAATAGTTCCACGACGCATAAATATGTCAAAACACCACATTGTATCCCATAAATATATAAAATAATCATCAATAAAAAATAAAAATAAGTAAAAATTTACACATCTCTTTTAAGAGGGATATTTTTGGCTGGGTGTGGTGACTCACTCCTGTAGTCCCAGCACTTTGGGAGTGCCAAGGTAGGTGGATTGTTTGATCCAGGAGTTCAAGACCAGCCTAGGCAACAAGATGAAATTCTGTCTCTACAAAAAATACAAAAACTATCCAGGGGTCATAGCATGTGCCTGTAGGCTGAGGTGGGAAGATTTATTGAGCCTGGGAAGTTGAGGCTGCAGTGAGCTGTGATTGTACCACTGCACTCCAGCCTGGAAAACAGAGTAAAACTCTATCTAAAAGAAAGAAAGAAAAAAAAGTAGATGGGATTGAATTTCATAGATTTACACACACACACACACACACACACACACACACACACACGCATGTTAAACTGCTGAATAAGGTCTATAGTTTAGTTGACATTATTGAACATATGCCAATTTCCTGATTTTCCTATTGTCCTATAATTGCGGAAGATGTCTCTACGGGAGGAAACTGGGTGAAGAATTCAAGGGATTCTACGTATGACTTTTGTCACTTCTTGTAATTCTAATAATTTTAAAATAAAAAGGGAAAAAAATAGATACCTTCTCATGAGCACAAATTCCTACGTACAGGAAAATTCTGAAATCACACTGTCTTGAAATGATTCAGGCATACTGATTTTTCTACGGATTTGATTTTAACCTGTTAAAAGCAAAGACATGTCGAGTTAGAGCAACCCAAGGTAAATAAATTTTATGAAATGAAAAATAATTCTATGTTAAACAAAATTGTTATTTACCAAATCTGAATTCAATTCAAATATCTTTTTTTATGTGTATAAAGTATACAAAAGTAAAAATGGATTATTTAAAAGGACCCACAATATTAAAAATGAGCATCACAATAAACTTTACTAAATTATACAAACATTTTTGTTAACGCTAACATACTACCTAGAATTGCAATTAGCAAAACTTCTGACAATCATTATATTTACATCTTTACACATGACAACAGAGGCTGTCTCTCCTACACCCTGTGGACTGTACAGTCCCTAATGAGAAGTTTACATCTACTACAACAAGTTGGACTGTAAACACAGGCATATAATTTCTTCCCTGAAGAGTTTGTCATGGTAGGGGAAGTCCTGAGAGAAACTTACTGCTGGATTTCTAATCAGATCCAAAAGAATTATAAGCTTTGAGCAAATGCCATGTCTTTATAACATGGTGGCTTTGATATGAAGCCTGGTTTCCTTCAAGCACTTGTCAAATTTAGAAACAATAGTTTGATCTACACCTCAAAGTGACTCCTAGAACATTCAGAGTCTGAGAGCTATACTCAATGCTTTTGCCAGTCAAGGGAGAAGACTCTTTGACTATATCTGGTCAACTTAGACACTTTCACTGCCAGTTCTTCCTCCAGGGCAGTGGAGGTGAAACACACATTAAGGGTCAGCACTAAGCTCTCTGAGTGGAAGGGAGGTGAGTTACTCAAGTTTCTATTTTTCTTTCCTGGATGTTGCTGAAAAATGGGGAAAAATATCCTATTCAATAGCAAGAAACTCAGTGGTATGGCACTCTGACTCTGTGGCCTGTGTTTCTCACATTGTTCTCTCTGTTGGCTTATTCTTAGCCTGTTAATGAGATAGAGAGAGCAGTTCCAGGTGACACATCCAGAACAGAGCAATGTCAGGAAAGGAGAGATTTGTCTCTTTATTAAAAATATATTGACATGTGCTATACATATAGAAGAGTTTAAGTGTCATAAAAATATCAGTGTGGTAAAATTTTGCAAACTTAACCACTAATATAACTAGCACCCAAATTAATTATGTTTCTCTCATGCCCTCCTACAAAGACCTGTGAAAACACATTCACATTTCTTTCTTTATCCTCTGTCTGGCTAGGACGGGATAGAGGAAAATGTGTAGAAGCACTTATGTGAGTTGTATGTGGTGAATCATGAGGCTTCAACTACCAAAGGTCTCCTGTTAACAACTGGTGACTTCATGGATTCTTATGGTAAGGTATCTGGAAACCCTGCAGGAGACCCCTGTCTAGGAAACAGAACATCGGTATGGTCTGTGCTGTAAAGAAATCTTCCCTTACTTGATGGTCATCACAGGGAAACTGAAGTGTCTAGTAGAATAATGGAAACAATAAGCAAAAACTAGGAAGTGCAGGGCCAGATGGAGGTGAGGGAGATGAGACTTAGCCCCACAAACCAAGCTCAACAGCAGGTAGGCCTGTGCCTCAGCTACTCCACTCCTCTGTCTTCTAGTAAGGACAGGAGCAACTGTTTGTCACATTCAGCCCGTGCAGAGAAAAGACAGTCATTGAAATGTTGAGGACAGGGTGTGGCAGTACATTCAGACTCCAAGAAACAAAGAAGAACTTAACCTAATTCCTACAGCCTGAGTGCCCTCCTCATGAATGGGGGTTTTTAAGAAGAAAGCTGTGTTCTCTATTAACGGAATTTTCTTTTGTCCTCCCAGATTTTTGAAGACAGAAAACGCTGGCTAGAAACCACTCCTTAGTGACTGAATTTATTCTTGCTGGATTAACAGATCGTCCGGAGTTCCGACAACCCTTCTTTTTCCTATTTCTAGTGATCTACATTGTCACCATGGTAGGCAACCTTGGCTTGATCACTCTTATTGGTCTCAATTCTCACCTCCACACCCCCATGTACTATTTCCTCTTCAATCTCTCCTTCATTGATCTCTGTTACTCCTCTGTTTTCACCCCCAAAATGCTAATGAACTTTGTTTCAAAAAAGAATATTATCTCCTACGTTGGGTGCATGACTCAGCTGTTTTTCTTTCTCTTTTTTGTCATCTCTGAATGCTACATGTTGACCTCAATGGCCTATGATCGCTATGTGGCCATCTGTAGCCCATTGCTTTATAAGGTCACCATGTCCCATCAGGCCTGTTCTATGCTAACTTTTGCTGCTTACATAATGGGATTGGCTGGAGCCACGGCCCACAGCGGGTGCATGCTTAGACTCACCTTCTGTAGTGCTAATATCATCAACCATTACTTGTGTGACATAATCCCCCTTCTCCAGCTTTCTTGCACCAGCACCTATGTCAACGAGGTGGTTGTTCTCATTGTTGTGGGTATTAATATCACAGTACCCAGTTTCACCATCCTCATTTCTTATGTTTTTATTGTCAGTAGCATTCTTCATATCAAATCCTCTCAAGGAAGATCAAAAGCCTTCAGTACTTGTAGCTCTCATGTCATTGCACTTTCTCTCTTTTTTGGGTCAGCAGCATTCATGTATCTTAAATATTCTTCTGGATCTACGGAGCAGGGAAAAGTTTCTTCTGTTTTCTACACTAATGTGGTACCCATGCTAAATCCCCTCATTTACAGTTTGAGGAACAAGGATGTCAAAGTTGCATTAAGGAAAGCGCTAATTAAAATTCAGAAGAGAAACATATTCTAATTAGAAGCAATAATAATGTAAAACAATTGAAGTTCTTCAAAGTTTTAAGTTTTTCATGAAGAGTTTTGTTGCTTCTACAGATAGTGTTATGTGTGATTTTAGGAAACTTGTCTCTTCATTTCCCTTATGAGATCACCTTGTCTCTTTTTTGTTTGTTTGTTTTTGTATCTCTGGCACTTCTCACAATTTTACTAAATAGGTCATGGCATATTTGTAAAAGGAGTATATGCACTGATATGTTTCATTATCATCTTATCCCCTTCCTCTCTCCTGGGCTATCCTTAATTGGACAAAAATGGTAAATTTCATGAATTGTAAACATGTTAAAGTCACAGCTTTCTCACCTAAACACAGAAGTGCCAGGTATAACAGAAGCATTCTTATTTTATCAACTTTGTTACAGATATAGGCAGCAGGATTTGATGAAATGTCTGCATTACAAATGTTAGGTGGCTTAAAGCAGAACCAGATCTTCTTGATCTTATCCTTTTGTTCTATTTCCTCACCGTTTTTCTTTTTCTTATTTTGACTTTTCTTGTCTCCTCTGAGAATGGCAAACTTTGTACCATATGCCCTTTGTTTCTGAGAACCTCTATCGTTCCAGTCTATTTGAAATAGCAGAGAATATGTGTAACTCCACCTATATTGCCAAAGGCAGCGTTAACAGAGGATGATTAGAGAAATAATACATGTGCACCTCAGGATCCCAGTAAGGGGGAACATAGTTCACATTATAAAACTTTCATTCATTACTATCTAAAACAGCCTTGAAAATTTTGAAAAAAAATAATGTAGTTCCTACTGTAAATGTCATTTTTTACTCCTTTAGGTAAATACTGTACATTAAGTTTGTAAAAATATGTATACAATGATTTACTTATTCGATATGGTTTATAATGGAAAGATGTATATTAAAATTAATAAACTATGTTTCTAAAAATATTTTGTGAGCCTGCTTAAACTCTGTCTCACCAATAAGACATGAAACACATTTTATATAAAGGTTATTTCTCATAATTCCTTGATTTTTTTCTAATGCTTTTCCTGTTTATATATTTAGAATATCAAATATATTGTAAAATCAAGAAATACTTGTTGAATTGTACTATTTTTATTTATTTATTCATTATTTAGAGTCAGGATCTCACTCCATCACCCAGGGAGGAGTGCAGTGGCTAAATCATAGTTTATTGCAGCCTCCAACTCCTGGGCTCAAGTGATTCTTCTACTTCAACCTATAGTTTAAGCTTTTTTGTGTATATAGTTTTGGTCCATTTTTAGATTAACTTTTGTGTATAGCAGGAGGTAGAGGCCTTCTTCAGCTGCCTGTATACCTGGGACTACATTCACACACCATCATGCCTGCCTAATTTTCAAATATTTGGAGAAAAAACTTAATTCCTGGCCTCAATCTTCCTGTTTCGGCCTCCCAAAGTGCTGGGATTACAGGAGTGAGCCACTGTGCCTGGCTGAATTGGAGCATCTTGCTTGTTAATACCAATAATAAATGTATTATTTTAAGTAATAATTAATAACGTATAAAAATGACAGTTGTAAACCTGAACAGCTTTAGGGTTTAATTTCTATTTTTGGAGGTGGACCGTAGTAGCCTTAGAGAAGGACTGCTCAGCTTCCCATTAAGAGACCCATCAGTGGGGTGCACAGCTGCCTGAAAATTCATAGCTGCACTTCTTTGGATCCAGCATGGTGTTTAGGCAGAGTCCATTCTTATTCTGAGATGCCCTCAGCCAGTGACTCAGCAGGGTGGGTGGGACATAAAGACAGCTGGCCAATTTCCATCTAACATGGGCCTTTTCTGATAGGTAATCTTTGCTTAGAGACTCTCTATCCTCCTGACCAAGACTTTTTAGAACTGCTCTATAGTTTGAGATTTTCCTACCTCATCTTTCCATTTCTTTCTCCTTTCATAGGTGACGTTCATCCTGGTCTGAGGCCTTCATCACTGACTCTTGCTTTCTCGAATTTCATCCTTAGTAGACATTTATAAAAAAAAAGTGTTGCAAGTCTAATCATTTCTTGACATCTCCTTCTTAGGGGACCCTAAATGACAAAGAAGACTTACATTACCTGATTTTACAAATTAGTATAAGGCTGTGATAATCAACACAGATTAGTTTTGTTATAAAGTCTGGTGAACAAGTCCATGGGATAGAATAGAGGATTCAGAAACAGAGCCTCACTCATATGGTCAATTGATTGTAGACCAAGCAACAGAGTAATCCCACAGGGAAAGAAAAGGCTTTGAAGCAATTGTTGCTGGACGTACTGCCTATCTATAAGGAAAACGTTGAACCTTGACCTCTACCTCACACTACACAAAACTCATTCTAAAAATGAACCAAAATTGTATACAAAAATCTTAAATTATGGATCTTCTAGGAAGAAATACATGAAATTGTGTTGGTACAGTCATAGATTTCTTAAAGATATTCTATAAAGCACTAAACTCCAAAGGAAAAAAACAAAGAAACTTAATTAAAATGAGATTATCTATTTATCAGGAAAGTACTCATAGGCAAAGTATAGGCTGGAAAAATATTTTTAACTAAATACTAGATAAAGATATTGTGTCCACATATATATAATACACATCTCAACTCATTAATTAAAAGATAGATATCTCAACTCATTGATTAAAAGATATATCAAAAAAGAACCTTTAATAAACAGGCAAATGATTTGACTGATGTCACCGAAAGAAGCTGGTCCAACCCACAGCCCATGGACCCCATTCAGCCCAAGGTGGCTTTGAATACAACCCAACAGAAATTTGTAAACTCTCTTAAATATTATGAGATTTTTTTGTGACTTATTAAAAGTGTTAGTATTAGTGTATTTTATGTGTGGCCGCAATAATTCTTCTTCCACTGTGACCCCATGGAAGCCAAAAGACTGGAAACCCCTGTCCTAACGGAAGACATGCAAATCAATAAACACCTGCCAATGTGCTTAATTTGCTGCAACATCTTTGAAGTATAGTGAATAACTGGATAACACTCCCTTACCTGCTGTTCTATCCCAGTGTGGTTGTTGATTTAAGCTATGTCCTCCAGTTAACTTTATCAGTATTAAAGCTGAAATTTTGGGTTGGGCGTGGTGGCTCACACCTGTAATCCCAGCACTTTGGGAGGCCAAAATGGGTGGATCACTTCAGGCCAGGAGTTCAAGACCAGCCTGGCCAACATGGTGAAACCCTGTCTCTACTAAAAATACAAAAACTAGCTGGGTGTGGTGGCACACACCTGTAATCCCAGCTACTTGGGAGGCTGAGGCAGAAGGATCACTTGAACCTGGGAGGTAAAGATTGTAGTGAGCTGAGATCACACCACAGTACTCCAGCTTAAACAAACAAACAAACAAAAAGAAACAAATATGAAATTCAGTCTCTATGACTGCATGTACTGAGAAAAGATTTACATATATATGAAGCTACAAAGGAATAAGGAAAAAATATATGGAATTATAAGAAAAAAGAAAAACAATTATATATTTGATAAATTTTTTGTGAATAGTGTTTTAAAAATAGGCTTAACAAGGTAATACAGGAACATTGTTATAACTGAATTTATGATTATAACCCTATTGGTAGGAATTGATATTGGGGAGCAGGAAGAGGAGGTGTGTGTGTGTGTGTTTGCAGTGCTGGTGATAGACCTGAAAAGGTCCAAATTCTCACCTTTAATGAGTCTAAGTTATAAAACTGTTAGAGTAATCCAAATTGGAGATGGAGAGAGACTGTGAAAACCGTAGAACTGAGAGAAAGTCCAGATCATTCAAAGGAATGGATTCTCCAGGACGTGGAGACTGGAAGAGATAGTAAGGGAGAAGGAGGAGCTTAAGTTTAGTTTTGTTGATTGTGTGCCCAGATAGTGGCAAAAATAATTTATAAAATGATGACCTGCAAAGGAGCAGCCCTGGGAATTCTAAGAAAACACTGAATTCAATTTGGGGCACTTTGAACTTGAGACACATAAATAGACATAAAGTATAGCTTTCCAAAAAACAGTTACAACAGAAGTCCAGGCAATACAGACAGCAGTGATTCTCAAATATGGGCAGTGTTGCTCCCCAGGGGATGTCTGACAATGGAGAAAATTCTGATTTAATGCTTAGTGTGTCTGTGTGGTGGGGGGGGGGAGTATCACTGGCATCTAATGGGTACGATCAGGGATGTTGTTTGTGCTGTGCTACACAGGACAGCCCCATAACCAAAACTTACTCAAATGTAAAAAGTACCAAGATCAAGAAATCCTGATTTATATACATATGAATGAATAACACGGGTGGGGGTGCCAACACCTATCAGGTTCTTTTGATGTGTGAGGCACATTTCTAACACTTTATGTAAATTAACTTACGTAATTCCCGCAATAATGTTATGAGATAGTTTTTAAATTAGCCTTAGCTTATAGATATGCATAGGTTATATAGATACAAATACATATACAAGGGGCAAATAAGTTCTATCACTTGTCTGAGGTCTCAGGGAAGTTAACAAGTCTGGATTTAAATCAGCCTGACTTGAGGGCTCGCTCCCATTTCCTTAACCATTTTGCTACATCTCTATTGAGGTGGAATCCACAAGCATGTATAGTGTTAAAGCTATGATCCAGTATTTTGCTAACGCAATCCCAGGGTCTTGTGGGAAGGTAGCAGAAACGGCAACTGTCTCTGCCCCGGATATTTCCCCTGTAGAATTTTGCACTGACTCCAGGGGATGATGACAAACTGAGGCGCTCACCCTTCTGCATTGGGGATTAGGGCTTCCTGATGTCAAATTATAAACTGAGTGGAACACTGAGGAGTCCCAAAGGAGCCAATGTTGGATCCGTGACACAGGTTGTAAATACAGGGTTGGTAATATTTACCCTCAAGGGGCTCATTAAAGTTGGTTGGAAATCATAAAGCAGAGAATAACTTTTTGTGCTTCTAACCAACTTTCCCAGAATGATGGGACATGAAATAGATTTTCATTCCAGTCATCTGACTTTAGGAGGCTTCTATAAAGTGGTTGCTTTCCTACATGCAAGCGAAGAGAAGCTTCTGGGAAAATTCTCAAACAGAAATTATGCCATAATCCCTAGAATACCTCTTCTAACATGTCGAAGCCAGAGGTCTGTGCTGTTGGCAATTACCTCCTTCATCATCAGAAACTTTGACCCTTTCAGGACTGTGAGGAGGAAGGGTCCTGGAGGTCTGAAGCAGTGAGTCCTCCAAGGATAGAAAGGTACGCATTGAATCACTTTTGCCCTGATAATTTCCTTTCAAACTCAAAACTATGTAAATCGAAGGTTCTGGGGGAACACCATCTATTCATTGCTTTTCCCAGCTCTAATTCTTAGAGAAGCTTGAGGAGAATGGAGGGAATTACGTACAGACACATTGGGAGGTGTACAGAATTCTCACTGTCAGACACACAACATGACAGGGGAGAAAGGCAGGAAAAGGAAGTTATAAGGAATCACCATGGAAAGTATTAAGCCTTGGATGCCTTGCTATGTGTCTTTAGACATCCCTGGGGTTGTAAACCAGTAGATTCAGCTCTCCCTCTGGAGACAGATTGAGGGTCCATTATTAAAGCTTTTTACCCCTGTTCCTACAGATCACACCCAGCAAGTGAATAGCTGTGGAAAATGACTCTTCAGTGACTGAGTTTATTTTTATGGGATTAACAGACCAACCTGAGCTCCAACTGCCTCTCTTTTTCCTGTTTTTGGTGAACTATATGATCACCATGGTGGGCAACTTGAGTTTAATTAATCTAATTTGTCTGAATTCACACCTTCACACCCCCATGTATTTTTTTCTTCTCAATCTGTCCTTCATTGATCTCTGTTATTCATTTGTCTTTACCCCCAAAATGCTGATGAGCTTTATTTCAGAGAGAAACATCATCTCCTTTCCAGGATGCATGACTCAGCTCTTTTTCTTCTGCTTTTTTGTCAACTCCGAGTGCTACGTGCTGACAGCCATGGCCTATGATTGCTATGTGGCCATCTGCAAACCCCTTCTGTACACGGTCACCATGTCCCCTCAAATCTGTTCTCTGATGATGTTTGGTTCATATATAATGGGGTTTGCTGGGGCCATGGTCCACACAGGGTGTACGATGAGGCTCATCTTTTGTGACTCCAATTTCATCAACCATTACATGTGTGACATCTTCCCACTGCTTCAGCTCTCCTGCAGCAGCACCTATGCCAATGAGCTGGTGATGTCTATTACGGTGGGCACAGTTGTTATAGTATCAAGCATCATTATCTTACTCTCTTATGCTTTGATTCTTTTCAATATCTTTCACTTGTCCTCAGCTAAGGGTTGGTCCAAAGCCATCAGTACCTGTGGCTCCCACATAATAACTGTTGGTCTATTCTATGGATTTGGGCTGCTTACTCATGTTAAGTCATCATCTGATAGGTCTATGGGTCAGGGGAAGTTACTCTCCGTGTTTTATACAAATGTGGTACCCATGCTGAACCCCCTCATTTATAACCTCAGGAACAAGGATGTTAAACTTGCTCTAAAGAAAACCCTAAAGAAAATTACAAACTGAGTAGATCTGTGTAACAGGGGTTCTTATTTGGAAAAAGAGATCTAATACTTATTTTAAAAATCAAACAAAATTATATGGCACAAATTTGCCTGATTGAGATTGAGATTTATTTTTTCAATATGTAAATTTGACTTCTTTTTTTCTCTAAGAATTAGAAATAAAATCTGAGACCCATGCTGTGTGCTGCATTTTAACAAATCCCTTTACATTTAGGTCTCCTTATCCTGTTTTCTAGATGAGGAAATGATACGTGACTGGCTCGAGGTCACACAGTTAATGATGCAGAGCCTGATTTTCAAAACCGTTGTTCATCCCAGGAATAAATTGAAAGAAAGAAGAATTCTGGGAAGAAAAGGACTTCTGGGGAGTTATTTCAGTATGACCTGGAAGGTGGGGGTTGTATGGGAATGACGGTGCTCTCAGCCAAAATGCCTGTAGCTCAGAGATTTTTTTCAAGGCTTTGATCCCCAACTAGAAAAATGTACTTGCCTCTGCTTTGATTTTAAGGTAGGTAAACAGGGTGAACTCCAAAGAGATGTTTTATTCATATATTTTAATAATAGCGATAATTTCCTGAATGGTGAGGCTGAGGAGTTTGGGTCAGGCCTTCTTGGTAAGGCGTGTCACTATTTCCATAGCAGTATATGTACTGTACAGGCCTATTAGATATTATGCCTACATTTAGAAACAAAAATAGTTATCATAACAAAAAGAATAAAAAATCAGGCTCTACACAGAAGTTAAACCGTCTACTGCCTATTACTGATAGCAGCAGGAGGCAGAAATGCCTTGGCAGATGGGGCAGGTCCCTGGTGAAACCCTACCTTCAAGCCAAAGACAGTTTAAAGCTTGAAAGCCAAGCTACAAGTGAAATCCATAAACTGTATTGAGAGCCTGTCTTTCTATCTGGTGCACTTTCCTCTGATTGATTCCCACACTTCACCCATTTCATATTTACCTACCCTTTCCCAATTGATTTTCTACATTGTCTTCTGCCAACTTTGAGTGATGTCTTTGCTTTAATCATTCTTGCGTACTCACAAACCAATCAGCATGCAATCCCCATTCTGTGTCCGTGAGAAGCCCCGAATCCAGTCACACTGGGAGAGAAACCACCAGAATGCAGGGATGAGGGGCCACCCCCTCCATCCCCTCTCCACTGAGAGCTGTTCTGTCACTTAATAAAATTCTTCTCTGCCCATCTTTACCCTTTGAATTGTCAGTGTAACCTTATTCTTCTTGGTCATGGGACAATAGCTCAGGAACTACTGAATGCAGGTACAATCTATAAGACAGGCAGGCCGAGTAGGTGGGGTGCTCCAGCAGCAGGCCTTGGGCTGAGTGAGGCCCTTGAGGGGGGTTGGAGGTGTTGCAGGCCATGGAGGTTCCCAGTTGGCAAAGTGGCTGAGAAAAATCCTGTATCATTACTACTTTGAATGAACTCAGGGGAAGATGCCCCTCAAAGAATATATCATAAGCAGGGGACTTGATTAATTATCACTGTAATTTTTATGTTTATACAAAGATACCATAATTTTTGAAACGTTCTAAAACATTTTGTGAGAATAGCCTTAGAATATGATATCTTTGGCTAAGTACTTTAATGTGATTAAAATTATTGGTGTTAGAGTGAAGGGTCTAGTTTTTATGTTCATTATGATATTTATCTCACTTTCTTAATTTTGTTTAAAACTTTTATTCATGAAGCAGAATCTGAATGTCTGTATTTGCTTCTATCTTTCTTTTGCCTAGATTAATTATAGTGCTTGGTTAAAGAGAAACCTTAAAACGTTTGTTTTGCTCTAAAGCACATATTTTAGAAGTTCATGTTTTAATAATAACACAGAAATAGGTGTATAAAATTCATGTCTACAACCACCCACTACTTAACAAAATAGTAAAATGCAAATTGCAGGCAGAGAATATATATTGTGATCTGAGTACTGTATTTATTGTAGTCACCAGCACTCCCTCTGGAAAATGAATCAGCAAATAGCTTGAGTTAGTTCTGTGAAGTCAACAGGCTTATTTTATATTTGAATTTCTTGTGTTGACTTGGCAAATGTAATTGATTTCACTTTTTAATTAAAACCACATCTAATAATATTTATAACTAGAATTTAAATTAAAGCCTATTATTTTTAAAAATTAATGTAATAAGAAAATTAGATATAAAATAACTTAAGAATGCATAAGCTTATTTTAAAATTATTGAATGTTTACAAGTTTTGTATGTGTAATTCAGTAAAGATGCAGATATTGTCAAATACTTCTTTCTTATTTGTTGTATCATAGTTTCTTCATATATATAATTCAAACTGGAAAAACATGCTAACATATGTTAAAGGCATATAAAATCTTTTGTTTTACATAAAAGGTTAATTATATTAATTATATATATTTTAAACACAGATTATGTTTCATTAACTTAAAAGGGCAATATCCCAAGGTTTAACTTTCAGGAAAAACATTAAGTTAGAAATGTTAGAAACTTTATATTTTGAGGCTCATGAAATGGTGCCTATTTACTAACCACATTCACTTCATCACCCAAAAGAAGTGAAATGTTATCAGGTCCTGGATTTGACATAGCACCGAGGCTGACTTATTAATGAAAAGGTTTTGAGGTACTTCTCTCCAAAGGTCTCATTCTTTCTCCTTTATGAATATAGACTGGGACAGAGCTTTCTAACTACTGCATAGCAGATAGAATGGCAAAAGGGGTTAGAGGTTACGGTACTGAACCTAGGATACTCAGGTTGGGAGTTTGAGTCTGGTTTCTCTGGCAGATTTAGCCTGGGAAGGGCCCCTGGGTGGTCACGAGTAAAGAGGTCTGATGTGACCTCACACCACAACTTTGGCAGGAGCAAGAACAAGGAGACAAGATAGCACCCGTTGCTCCATTTTAAAAGCCCAACCAAAGAGATGCTTCACCCCCTGGACACCAGCAACAGCTGTCACGTGCAGAGGGGGACAGAGCCCATTGTGAACAAGAGGCCCAAGGGGTTGCTGAGGGGGTTTTCAGGTGCCCAAGGAGTGCAGTGCCCAACTTTAGGTGCTGCTGTATGTGGTCTAGTCTCTATGTTCCCAGACCAGATAATTCTGCTCATTTCCAGCCGATGTATTCTGTTAGTACCATCTAAGCTGGCACGACTGGTCTAAAACTGCACAAGTTTTCTGCAAATTAGGGCATCTTTGTTATTTGGAAATATATTAAGCAAAAAAGTGAAGTTGGTTCCAAACTGATTCAAAATAAAATTTGTCAATGAAAGAAGAGACCATTTGCATTATTTGAATGGAATTTCAATGTCAAATATTTGGCTGATTTTTTTTCAAAACAATTTTAAATTCTGTTACTTACTTTTACATTCAAATTTGTTGTTGGTGGCGATTGTAAATATTTGGTAGTTATAATTATTAAGAATTCTCATACAGTAATTACAAGTGGCTGTTTTATTCACAAAACCTGATAGAAAACATTACTTTCCAGAAGCATGCACAAATTTTTATTGATAATTATGAAGATATTTTATTTGAAAATGTTATCTAATAAAAATAAAATAATCACAATTCTGATTTAATCATAAGTGTATTTTGGGTTTTAAATAATTTACATTAATATGGTAAATACTGAAAAAAACTGTATTTCCTTATTTTATCAACAAATTTATCATATGCATTGAAAAGTTCAAAAAATATTTATTTATAATTTAATGAATAATGAAAACAGTCAATGTAATCACTACCAGTACCCAGTTCATAAAATATTGCCAGTTTTTTATTTTTTTTTTATTATTTTTTTGAGACACAGTTTCCCTCTGTCACCAGGGTGGAGTGCAGTGACATGATCTCGGTTCACTGCAACCTCCGCCTCCTGGGTTCAAGCAAGTCTCCTGCTTCAGTTT
Source organism: Cebus imitator (assembly GCF_001604975.1). Lineage (NCBI taxonomy): Eukaryota > Metazoa > Chordata > Mammalia > Primates > Cebidae > Cebus > Cebus imitator. The sequence continues at coordinate 20,627,709 of NW_016107315.1, forward strand.
CTCCAGTAGCTGGGACTACAGGCGCCTGCCACCACGCCCAGCTAATTTTTGTATTTTAAGTAGGGACAGGGTTTCACCATGTTGGCCAGGATGGTCTCCACCTCCTATCTTGTGATCCGCCCACCTCGGCCTCCCAAAGTGCTGGGATTACAAGCGTGAGCCACTGCGACCGGTCGCCAGGCTTTTAAATTATTTTTCGCTGCATTAAGTGGTTGTTTAGGTCTCAGAAACCTAATCCAACAATATGAGATAGTTAAGTTGTTAAATAGCTTAGTTAGTCCAATTTAGGGCCAGTGGACTGGGTGCACTTACTACACAGTTCAACGTTTGATGATAGCTGAAAAAATATTTGTATATTTAGCATTAAAAAAGTGAGGTGCTACATATTTCAGTTTTGTGAGTTTGTAAGTTTCTTTCCATTACATATTTGGTAAACTTTAACATTACAAGGCATCATGTAAATAATGTACACAGGAGAGAAAACATGTAGAGATTAGGTAGCTACACATATTGTCACAGGCCTTTCCCTTGAATTTTTCTGTGCCCCTTTGATTTACCTCCTTTCAATTCTTATACCTGAACCATTACACCTGGCCATTCAAAATATGTTAATAGCTTTTATTGTTCTATTTGGGACCTTGCTTTTGTTATTAATTTCCACACAACAGTTTCATGCTGGACTTTTCAAAAAAAAAAAAAAGCTGTTGGAGAAATAACAAAACATAAAGATAAATATACACAATCTAAAACAAGTTTCCAGAACTGAGGAATTTTCTCCAGCTTTTGCTGGGCTCATAGTTTTGCAAGCACTTAGATTCCTTTTTTCCAGATTTTCTCAATGCACAGTATTATTTCTGTCTCTCAGCATGTGAGCTGGATCCATCTTATTTGCCTAAAATTAATGCATTAGTCTTCTTAGCTTGCTTATTTATTGAAAAACTCACAATTATCTCTCTCCTTTTTAAACGTTTGTTCTTCCTAAGTTGCCTCCATCACTGAATTCTCATTTCTAATGTTCTGACTCAGGGAATTCTATTTTGAAGGATAATCACGCTGGACATTCTTGGATTTTAGTGAGGTGGGCCTTTACAACTTTGGTAATCAGGCTCAGCAAATCAGAGGCAATTTGTGATAATGCTTTTCAGCTGTTCACACTTGCCAGCCAGAGGATAGCAACCTTGAGCTTGAACTTTCTTTCAATGGCTCACTCACAAGCAGAAAACCTGGTTAGAATCGAATATATGTAGAGGGAGCAGAGCCAAGAAAAGGACATAGAAAAACCAGACTTTGGTTACATTGTCTGAACTCTTGGGTCAGCCTTCATGGGACTCCAAAGAAATATTTAAACTTTTAATTTAAATGATACAAAACTTTATTTCATTGTTAAAGCTACTTTTTCCCCAAATGCCAATAGGCTGGTTTTATAACTATGGGATATACACCAATGTGAATGTATTCCTTATATTATACAGCAATATTCAGCTTAAACTTACAAAAAATCTCCTTTTGCTGAAATTGAAGGAAATAGCAAACATACTTATTCACAAATTAAGAAATTCAAATAAGCAAATTTAAATTACTAACCATAAAATGAGAATTGGAATTTTGTAGCTACACCACCATTTGATACTTTAATACAAGGCTTATCAAAGAGTAGTCTGTATTTATACTTCATGTTTCTTTAAAATGTATAATTGTAACATAAATAAGCAACAGAAAAACTTCACTGATAAAGACTTTTCCACCTTAGAAGTTTTGACAGTGTTAACACTGGATACAAAGAAAAGCAATTCCAGCATTCTGCTAACCATTATACTTTGCATATGCTGTAAGGACTAGTTATTATAAAATATTTATTTTATTATTACTTTTTATTGAGACGAAGTCTAGCTCTGTCGCCCAGGCTGGAATGCAGTGGCACAATCTTGGCTCACTGCAACCTCCACCTCCCGGGTTCAAGCTATGACCCTACCCCAGCCTCTAGAGTAGCTGGAATTACAGGCGTGTGCCACCACGCCCAGTTGTTTTGTATGTTTAGTAGAGATGGGGTTTCACCGTGTTGACTAGGCTGGTCTACTGGCCTCAAGCAATCTGTCCGCCTCGGCCTCCCAAAGTGCTGGAAATATAGGTATGAGCCAACATGACTGGCCTCTTTATTTCTTTTCAATTAGAAAAAGATATGTGTTCCAGGTATAGAAATCTAGGTTGATGGTATTTTTCTTTTAATAATTGAAAGATGTTGCTTCACTGTTGACTGGTTTACTTTGTATTGACAAAAGCTCTGTTTTTACTCTTCCCTTCATTGTTTTGTATGTAATATATCCTTCCCACACCCCCTACCTACCATCAGTGGCTTTTAAGTTTTTTTCTTTATCAGTGGCTTCAATCAATTTGATTGTTATGTACTTTGGAGAAGTATTGCTCCTGTTTCTTCTGCTTAGAGTTATTTTGAGATTCTTGGAGCTGTATAGGTTTGCACTTTTCATCAAATTTTGAAAATATTGGCCATTAGTTGTTTAAATGGTTTTTATGACTCTACTTTTTTGGGATTCCAATGGCACATATATTGGGTCACCTGAAATTGTCTCATGGTTCACTAGTGCTCTGTTTATTTGTTTTAGTCTTTCTGTCCTCTTTGCGTTACCCTTGTTATGCTCCCAAGTTCACTAATAATTTCTTCTGCAGTGTGTAATTTTCTGTTAATCCCCTACTGTGTATTATTCATTTTAATCATGATATTATTTTACATCTTGACATTCTTATTGGTTTTTGGTCATTTCTTTCATGTGTTTAGTTAACATGCTAATTCTTTCCTCCAATTTCACAGACATATGGGACATATTGATAATAGCCGCTTTATTGTTTGCGTCTACTAATTCTAGCATAAGTGTCATTTCTGGGCATTTCTTACAAATTGATGTTTTCCTCATTATGGGTTAAATTTTTGGTGTTGTAAATGGTATTTCCTTTTAAAAATTTCAATTTCCAATAGTTTATGACTAATAACTAAAAAATGATGTTATATTTTGTGACCTTGCTAAAATACCTTATGAGTTGTAGTAGTATTAGTTTTTAGACTTTTGGGGATTTCAAAATATAGGCAATCAAGTAATTTACTAATAGAGATAATCTTATTTCTTCTTTTTCAATCTATCTGTCATTTATTTCTTTTTATTGCCTTATTTTACTATCTATAACCTCTAGGACAATATTAAATAGTAGTAGTGAGAGTGGAAATACTTTTCATTTTTCCATTTTTAGGGATAAAGTATTCATTTTTCATCTTAAAATGAAAAAATATAACTGTAGATTTTCTTGTAAATGCCCTTCATCAGGCTGAGGAAGTTCCCTTCTGTTTAGACTTTTTTATGCTTCCCCCACCCCCAGCTATTTAGATGATCATATAGTTGTATTTTTAGTATTTTTTATGGTGAATTATATTGATTGATATACAGATATTAAACCAGCTAGGCATTGCCAAAAACAAAACGTACCTTCCATGATATGTTTTTGCTTAATGCATTGTTGAATTCAATTTGCTAAAATTAAAAAATTTGCATTTATGAAGGTTATTGATTTTGTTTATTTTCTTATAACTACTTTGCCTGCTTTTGTTATCAAAATAATTGTCTATAAAGTGTATTGCAAAGTTTTCCATCCTTTTTAATTTTTCAAAGATTTCATGTAGAATGAATATTATTTCTTCTGTAAATATTTGGTAGAATTTAAGAGCAAAGCTATCTGGGTCTGGAGTTTGATATGTAGAAAAGTTTTTAACTGAAAATTCAATTTTTATTTATTTTATTTTATTTGAGACAGAGTCTTGCTCTGTCACCCAGGCTGGAGTGCTGTGGCACGATCTTGGCTCACTGCAATCTCCACCTCCCGGGTTCAAGCGATTCTCCTGCCTCAAGACTCCTGCGTAGCTGGGACTACAGGCACTTGCCACCACACCCAGTTAATTTTTGTATTTTTAGTAGAGATGGGTTTTCACCATGCTGGCCAGGCTGGTCTCGAACACCTGATCTCAGGTGATCGGCCCACCTCAGCCTCTCAAAATGTTGGGATAGTAGGCATGAGGCATTGTTCCTCTTCAAAAAATTCATTTTCAAAAATAGATATAAAGTCATTCTAGTTACCTACTATTTTTTAGTGAGCTTTGGCAGTTCGTGTCTTTCAACAAATTTATCCTTTAGTAGTGGTCAAGTTTATTAGCATACATTTAAAAATCACAAAATTTTCCCTTACTTTCCTTCTGATGTTTATAGGATTTGAGGCAACATCATTCATTTTTCATATTTCAGTCATGTGTGTCTTTTTTCTTTTTTGTCTGACATGCCTGGTTAGTGGATTATCACTCTTATTAATATAAAAAACAAAACTTTTAGGTTAATCGATTTTATATATTGTTCTTTTCCCATTAGACTTTTTTGGTCATTTTCTTTATCATTTATTGTTCTGTTCCTTTGATTTTAACTAGGTATTCTTTCTGTAGTTTCATGAGATGAACATTTTAGTCTCTAATGTGACCCTCTCTTCTTTTCCTGTGTAGGCACTTAGGTGGCATAAATTGACCTGTAACCATCATATTTAAATACATTGCACACATTTTGTGTTTACATTTTCTTTTCCTTCCATAAGTTTTCTGATTTTCTTTTTATTTCCTCTTCTGTTATTTAAGAATTTACTATTTTTTTTCCTGGTGAGAGTTTTATCAAAATATTCATATACCATATAATTCACACATTGAAAGGGTAAAATTTAATAGTTTTTTGTTTATTCACAGAATTGTACAAGCAAAACCATAACCAAATTTAGAAGATTTTTCTCATCTCCCCAATCCCCCATATCTTTAACTCTCACCTTCCTATTTCCCCACCCTGGGCCCTAGGGAACCACCAATCTACTTTCTTTTTATATAGATTTGCCTATTCTGGGTCTTTCCTATAAAATAAATAATAAGATATGTGGTCTTCATGACTAGTTTTTCTTATTTAATATGTCTTCAAGGTTTATCAGGCTTTAACTTGTAATGATACTTCATTCATTCACCCCTACTCACCTTTTTTTTTTTTCAGAATAATATTCCATTGTATTAATATACCATGTTTTGTTTACCAAATTACTAGTTGGTAGATATTTGGTGTTTTTTTCCCTACATTTTGACAATTATAAACAATGGTGCTATAAATATTCATATGTAAGGTCTTATGTTAATGTGTGTTTTTTATTTCTCTGATGCATATAACTGAGAGAGGAATTTCTGAGTCAAATAGTAATTCTATGTTTAACCTCTTGGGAAACTGCATGACTATTTTCCAAAGCGGTTGTAGCCATTTGGCATTCCCACCAGCAGTGTACCAGGGTTTCAATTATTTGCATCCTCACCAACACATGGTTTTATTATTTTTAAAAAATTATAGCTATCTTTGTGTGTGTAAGGTAATGTTTCATTGTAGTTTTGATTTGAATTTCCCTAATTACTAATAATATTAAACATATTTTCACATATTTATTGGCCATTTGTGTATATTCTTTGGAGAAATGTCTATTCAAATCATTTATCCATTTAAAAATAAAATTATGTATCTTTTTATTATTGAGTTTTAAGTGTTATTTAGGCATGCTGCACGCTACATCCTTTAATATTATATAATTCACAAGTATTTCTCCTATTGTGTGGGATTTTTCACTTTCTTGATAATGTCCTTTGGGACCAACCCTTATTTTGAGAAGTTTGAAAACATTCAGAAAGCCTGTGGCTTTCAGCTAATAAAAGAACCTTCTATAAATATATAATCATTTTCTTTGTATTTTAATTACATTACATAAGGACTATGTGTATAAATATGGACTTAATGCATATATATATATATATATATATTTCACATATATATGTTTTTGTAATTGAGTATACTAGGGCAGCTGATTTGATTTAAAGCTTCAAAGAGTAATCACTTAACAAATAACAAGTATACTCTATAGTTAAATTGAATAAACACAATTTCCTATTACAAACATCTTTCACAAGCTTTTTGACAGACATAGAAGGTGTTGGTGTCCTGCCCTGTAGGAAACATTGTTCCTTCCCTTCTCTCTAATGCCAGAAAATTTCTCTCAAGAGAGTGGCTGAAAATAAGAGATAATCATTTGGCAGTTCTCCTTGCAACGAGGTTGGCTGTGTGGCATATTTCTGACTGATAAGGCATAGAGGGAAGCCATCTTTAGGCTTCTGGAGAAGACTTAATGTGAGGAGAGTTATTTTGCATTGTTTTCCCACTTTCTTCTTGGATACAGGTGATTCTTGGAGCTATAACAGCTGTTTTGTGAACATAAAGTGAAAAGCCTGAGGAATAAGGTCAGCGGACTGAGAACAGTGGAATGGATAAGGCTGGGTCTTTGATGAGAGGGTTTAGTTGCTGAATCAAGACTGGGACATTCTACCTCTAGGTTTATTGTTGTGTGAACAAAATAAGCTCCTATTTTAAAGAGATTCTGTAATTTGAAGCTAATTTTTTTTTCTAACGGATAACATGAGTTGAAAATTACATTTCTTAGTAAATAAAACATATCCTTTTTACAGATAAAGATCTGGGGGTATATTCTTAATTGTTTCAGGTAAACATTGAAGAAAAAACTATAATTTATTATGATGAAAAGGAGAGCTTATGAAGATTTAAACTTAAATTTTAAATATAATCTCACCTGACTAGTGTTTTTTCATTTTTTGTACATTCTTACACTCTAAAACATAAACATTGTCCAATATTCTTTCTCCCATATTTATTGAGAAAGAAGATAAATTATACGATACACAATGTGCTCAAAACACTTCAATCAATCAGAATAGCTCTTTTGTGGCTTCTCATCTCAATTTATTTGCTAATTTTAACTGTGGCTGAATAATGGTTTTGAAACTTAAACTTTTATTATATATCTTCATTGTCCAGTGGGTAATGGAGAGCCTTTGGAAGTTCTAAAACTAGGGAGGGCAGAGCTGTACTTCCAGAGCTTATATTAGCAACAGAGTAGGTGGCTAAATAACAGGAATTATGTGGAAAAATGCTAGAATAACAGTTAGAAGCTACTACAACTCAGTAGTACAGTTCTTTTAAAACCTAAGGAGTGTCTAAACTTGTGAGGTGTCTGAGAGAAAGATATGGAAGTCACTGTGTTTGTAGATTCTAAGTATATGAGAACTCTGCAAAGTTGGTTCTGAAGACTTTCGGCCAGATAACACAATTTTAGTAATTTTTAAAGGAGGCGCTGCTATGTACTCTTCTCTGTACTTAGTATTGAGAGCAAAGGAGTAAACAAGCCTAAAGTGATCTTTGTCTTTACAAAACTTACAGTTTTTAGGGGAAAACAAAAATTAAAGGGGAAAAGTCCTGATGGAGAATCTGCCAGAAGTTATGAGAACACAAATAATGATAGTTGACATAACTGACTATCATGTGCTAGAGGCTGTTTTACCATTGTACTTATTTCATTTAATTGTACATTAGGAATGAGAGATATTATTATTAATATCCCTATTTCAGAAATTATAAACCTGAAAAAGTAAAAAGCTTCTTTAGAAGTGATGTAAGCCATTAAAAGTTATTTCGGTAATGTCCTCGGAGAGACAATACCTGAAGTGAAGTGAGTTACTGCAGTTCTTCAGAATTTTTACACAAAAAACATGAGGGCTCGAAGTAGACCTTGTGGGAAATTTCTGTTTAGTATGAGAGAAGAAGGAGAGAAAAAACTGAAACAATGATTTCCCTTCAGAGATCAAGGTGGTGGGGATGTGGAGTTTATTTCTGGCCTTGCTTTGAGGTATGTACAAGCCCTACAGTGAAGGGAAAACTTGAGTAAAAATACTGAATCCCTAAGGAAGTAAAGACAGATCATGATGCAGGGTGTAAATACAGTTCCCTTATTTCCTATTACACCCAGAGTCTGTTCCCTGGGGAGGAGGCCGAGTAAGCTTCTGCTTGTTTATAACCAAGCACATTATATCATTAAATTCATATTAAATCTTCTATGTCTTACCAATGGACTAAACAGTTAATAATAATGACTTCATTTTTCTCTGCTGCTTGAGAGGAATCTAAGTCATAATTACAAAAAAAGACATACAAGAAATTAAGTGTGGAATGCATGTCCTTAGAATCAAAGGAACAAAAACCTGGACACCTGAAATTACTTTTCCAGGATCACAGGGAAATAAGCAAGTGAGGGAAGCACCAAAATATTCCAGACTAAGAATGGTGAGTTTCTGAATTCTATTTACATTGTCTTCTTTTATTGAGGTGGAAGTCCAGGGATCTAAGATACACCATTTCCCCTCATTTTGAGCAATCCTGAAACTCAGGTGAAACTGGAGAATGTGTTTGAGGGGGGAGCAGAGAATGTTCAGTGACACTAGTAGGCTCAATGGTTGTAGTATTTACTGAGTTAGTTCCCTTTCCATGGACAGACCCCTCTCTGTCCTAGATTCATAACTTTTTCACTGTGACCCGGGACAGTAATGTAACCTCTCCTAGACTCTGGTCCCTTACTAGTGAATTGGAAACAATGTTCTGCTTTTCACTGCACCAGACTAATTTCATTAGAAGCTGATGGTTGCAAAGGCCTCTGCCTCCAATTTTACTCGTGAGCAGGTGAATGAAGAAATGATATGGGAAAAAAAAAGATTCTGTCCTGATCCACCTATCTCCCTTATCCCTTGTTATTTCCAGCAGTCATGTTTTTGTATATGGCAGCACTGGCCTTCACTCTCTAGGGTTAATCGATGGTGTTCTGTAAAGGCAGATTCTGTGGGTACAGGTTAGGCTAGTGTCAGGCAGACACATTGTGGAAGGAGCTGGGCTGTCCTCTAATGAAGCTTTTTTTTTTTTTCCTGTTTCCGGAGATTCCCTTAAAGAAGAATGGCACCTGGAAATGGCTCTTTTGTGACTGAATTCATTCTGGTGGGATTAACAAATCAGCTAGATCTCCAATTCCCTCTGTTCTTCCTGTTTCTGGTAATCCATGTGGTCACTCTGTTGGGAAATTTGGGTTTGGTAACTCTAATTGGGTTGAACTCACACCTTCACACCCCCATGTACCTTTTCCTCTTTAACTTGTCCTTCATAGACCTCTGTTATTCTTCTGTGTTTACACCCAAAATGCTGATAAACTTCATATCACGGAAGAATATTATCTCCTACAAGGGATGCATGACCCAACTTTTCTTTTACTGTTTCTTTGCCATTTCTGAATGTTACGTGCTGACCTCAATGGCCTATGATCGCTATGTGGCTATCTGTAACCCACTTCTGTATCACCTTGCCATGTCCCCTACAGTGTGCTCTAGCCTTATGCTTGGTTCCTATCTGATGGCCTTCTCTGGGGCCATGGCCCACACTGGATGCATGCTGAGGCTGATCTTCTGTGAGGCAAATGCCATCAATCACTACTTCTGTGACATTCTCCCTCTGCTCCAGCTCTTCTGCACCAGCACCTCCATCAATGAGCTGGTGGTTTTCATTGTGGTGGGCATCAACATCATTGTGCCCACTGTCGCCATCTTTATCTCTTATGGTTTCATCCTCTCCAGCATTCTTCATATCAGCTCCAAGGAGGGCAGGTCCAAAGCCTTCAGCACTTGTAGTTCCCACATAATCGCTGTTTCTCTGTTCTTTGGATCAGGTGCGTTTATGTACCTCAAACCATCTTCTGCTGGGTCCGTGGATAAGGGAAAAATCTCTTCTGTTTTTTATACCAATGTTGTTCCCATGTTGAACCCCTTAATCTATAGCCTGAGGAACAAAGATGTTAAATTTGCCCTAAGAAAAGCCCTGAATACTAGGAAACTTCAGTAAGTACCAGTATGTCTGTGTGTACATAGCTCCAAGACATGGATATTCTGTTCATTTAATTATAATATTATACTAGCAGTCTTCTTGTCCTATTCTGGTAAAAAAATTTTTGAGTCTTCTTTCAATTTAAATTGTTCATAAATTTTTTGGAGTAGATTTCTTATTTTATTTATGATTTTCACTATTTTTCTTAAATCTTTTTTACCATGTTTCACCATGTTTTTGGTTTAGGGATAACATTAAGGAAGAAATTTATTTCTGTGTTTTCATTTTTCATTATGGACTTCTTTTTATCTTCTGGTGAAAGACGAATTGTTATGCAAAAAATCAGGTAAAGTAGAAGTAGGGTGACATTGTGCCACTCATTGGGTATGGGTTTCTTTTTAAAAATGTTATTATTGTATTGCTACATGATAGAAATGTGTATTTTCAGGGTACATGTAAGAATTTACTTCATTGGTGTGGGGTTTCTTATTTTCTACTTATAATATCCCATTGGAAGCTAGAATCAGATCATTTCATTCTACTTCTGCTTGTACACTGTCTACTGGGGAGGATTATGTTCCTTTCAAAAGCCAGTGTCACAGATATAAAAGACTTCATAATGACCACCAAATATAACCTGATTTGCAGCTGCACACTATGCATTTACTTTCTTTTGGCAGATTTTTCTTATTTACCTTTGTATACCCAAATGGCACAAACTCAATTGTTAATATGTATTTATTGTATGGAGAGATACTGACGCTCAGAGAGGTTAATAATTTACTTAAATTTACAGAGTTTTTTTAAAATAAAAAAGCCTAGGGTACATTATTTATTCCTAATTTCAAGTCTACTTCTCTTTACTTCATATTATTATTTTTTACTTCAGTAAATATAAGTATAAGCAATATTTCTATTTTAAAATCTGAATGTGTTTTCTCTCTGGATGATACATCAATCTTTCTCCAAGTGGCTGCTGTTTGTTTTTTGTTGAGAAAAACAACTGGATGATTCTTCTTGTTGGGACAGATCTGGCGTTTGAGGCTAGGATAGTTGAAAGACGGGAGCTGAATTTTTCTATAACATTAAAAAAATTGAGATTTTTTTCAATGTCTTGTAATTCAGAGAACAGGATCAGAAAGAGAAAGGAGCCCAGCAACATGACATTTAGGCCAAGACCCAAAGAAACAAATGGCAATTAAAGAAGATTTCCCTTTGGAAGTAATTATCAATGATGGTTTATATACCACATTGCAATTTGAATTTGTATCTGTCCTGTATAGCACTGTAATTGTTGTACACTGTTCATTAAATCTTTGATAAAATTAACCATCCACAATGGTTGAACTAATCTACATTGCCATCACCAGTATAAACCATGGAATACTATGCAGTCATAAAAAGGAATGACATCATGTCTTCTGCAGGGACATGGATGGAGCTGGAAGCCATTATTCTCAGCAAGCTAACACAGGAACAGAAAACCAAACACCACATGTTCACACCTATAAGTGGGAGCTGAACAAGAAGAACATGTGAACACAAGGAGGGGAGAAAAACACACTGGGGTCTGTCAGGGGGTGGAAGGGAAGGAGAACAACTAGATAAATAGCTAATGGATGCAATGCTTAATAGATAGGTGATGGGTGACAGATGCAGCAAATCACCATGACACACGTTTACCTATGTAACAAAGTTGTGCATCTTGCATATGTATCCTGGAACTTAAAATAAAATTTAAAAAATCAAAGGCAAACAATTTTGAAAAAAAGCAAGAGTAAGTCATTTGTCACATCTAAGGAGGACTCCACAAAACTATTGGCAATTTTCTTAATAGAAACTTTTCAGGTCAAGAGAGAGCTGGATGATATATTCAAAGAAAATATTAACCAAAAATGACTTGCTCAGGGAAGTTATCCTTTAATGATGAATGGGAGATGCCTTCTAGACAAACAAAAACTGAGGCAGTTTGTCACCACTACACCTGCCAAAAAGAGTGCAAAATGTTCTTCAAGTTGAAATAAAATGATAAAGTAAGAATCTTATCACTAAATACAAATATAAAACAAGTATTGTAAAATGTTAATGATGGCATGTAAATCACTTTTAATACTACTATATAAAATAGAAGACACAAGTAGTAAGAATAGCCATAGAATCATACATTTCTTCACACAAACACAATATTGAAAGAAATAAAATTGAATGTCAATGACAGTGTTTGTGTGTGGGGGATAGCAAAGAATCAAGTATGCATGCAATTCAAGTTGTTATTGGCTTAAAACAGACTATAGTAACTATAAAATATTTGATGATAACCCTGTAAAATATACAGTAGATTATAAAAAATTAAAAGAATCAAAGCACATCACTACAAAAAAATTATCAAATCTCAAAGAAACACAAGAGAAGAATAAAAGGAGTTTATCTTTAGTTTATCAATAATTAATGCAAATATTACTAAATTTCCAAATCAAAAGATACAGTGTGGCTAGATGGATTTTAAAAAAGCAAGACTTAATTATATGCTACCTATAAGAGACTCACTTTAAAGACACAAAGGCCTAAAGTTTAAAGGTAAAGAAATATATTTTACTTAAACAGTAACTAGAGAGCAGGGGTGGCTGTACTTGTATCTGACAAATTAGACTTTAGTCAAAAAGTGTCACAAAAGTCAAAGAAGTCAGTATATAGAATAAAAGAGTCTATTCAACAAGAAGATGTAACATCTATAAATATATATGGTCCCAATATTAAAACACCTAAACTTGTAAAGCAAACATAGACATATCTGAATGGAGGAATAGATAGCAATATGATAATATTAGAGAATTTCGATTTCTCACTCTCCATAACGAATGGATAATCCTGACAGAAAGTAAATAAGAAAATAGCAGAACCGAATAGCACTGTACACCAAGTGGACCTAACAGATATACGAAGAACTTTCCATCCTGCAGCAAAGAATACACATTATTCTCAAGGGCACAAAGAGCACTCTGCAGGGTAGATCACATGTTAGGTCATAGATAAGTCTGGAGAAATGTAAGAAGATCAAAATCATCCCACGTGTCTTTTATGACCACAAAGAAATCAAACTAAGAATGAATTACAGTAAGAAAATGGGAAAATTTGGGAATATGTGCTGTGAAACTATATACTCTTAAACATTGAGTCAAAGAGGAAATCAAAAGGGAATTTAAAAATACCTAGAGACACAAAAATGAAAACACCAAAAACTCATGGGATGCAGTAAAATCAGTATTTAGAGAGAAGTTTGTAAAAAAAAAAAAACCCTACATTAAAAAATTAAAAAGATATCAAATTAGCAATCTAGCCTTATACCTCAAGGAACTAGGAAAAATAAAAAAAGAACAAAATAAGATTGTTAAACCTGAAATTGGAAGAAGGAAGAAAATAATAAATATTTGACTAGAAATAAGTCAAACAGATAATAGGAAAACAATAACTAATTGACAAAAATAAATTTGTTTTTTGGAAAGGAAAAAGTAAACAATATTGAGAAACCCTAAGTTAGACTAACCATGAAAAAAAAAAAGGGAGATGACTTCTTGTGATGCTTTTGTCTGCCTTTGGTATGAAGGTAATGCTGCCCTCATAAATTAAATTTGGGAGTGTTTCTTCCTCTTCCATTTTTTTTTTTTTTGGGAAGAATTTGGGAAGGATTGGCATGAATTCTTTGAACGTTTGGTAGAATTAACCAGTTATCTTTGTTCACAGTAGCTGTCAGATGTCCAGAGTGTGACAGATCTGACCAGTGCTGTGAAAGAGGCGAGGGAGAAGCCAGTTGATCAGGTAGCCCCCACATACGCTGGGTTATTGGACTTCAGATTCACCTCTTTCTTAGGGAAATGCTGAGAGCTGGAGTTTTTAAACTGCTAGTGTCTGTGTTGGTCCTTGGGGAGGGGCTGTGGAGATTATTAGACAAAACCACCAAATCTGTTTAGATTTCCTGGAAAGTAGCTTGTCGTCTGGATAGCCCCAGAAAAGGAGGGACTTTTGGAAAAGCAGTCCTTCTCTTTTCCTCACTAGGAAGAAGCTGGGAGGGTTTTCTTTTTTAAGTCTTATTTCTGTTCTGAGCTGAGGGGGTGGCTATACTATATGCTAGTCTATATTGCCTTCTGTTCTCACTGATCTCTGCTGTCAGAGCACGCCATGTCCTGTGTCCTGTCAGTGCTGTGACACAGGCAAAACAAGAGCCAGTCCTCTGGATAACCTGCAGAAAAGTTTGGGCACTGGATGCATGGTGTGTCTCAATGCCCTTCACAAGGAAAAGCTCTTGCCTGCTTGCATGGCGCTCTGCCAGGAATGGGGATTATGGCAGAAAGATAATGCAAATGTTCCATCAAAATCAATATGACTGATTTTATGCTATAGTGGAGTGGGATGTAGGAATATTATAACTAGGCTTCGAAGTCTCACAAATGGAATCTGCCCATGAATTGTGCAGAATTACTTTGTTCATGGGAGAAGGAGAACTGAGAGCTTCCTGTTACACCATCTTGCTGACTGAGAAATGAGAGTTTATTTCTGGCTCTGCCTTGGTGGATGTAAAATCCCTAGAGTAAAGGAAAAATTTGAGCAAAACGCTGAGTCCCTAAAGAACTAAAGATAGATTATGGTCCAGAGCGTAAATACAATCCTCTTATTTCCCTATTACTCTTAGAATCTGTTCCTTGGGGAGGAGACTGAGCAAGCTTCTATCCTGCTTATAACAAAGTGCATTGTATCATTAAACTTACAATAAATCCTCTGGTGTGACAACTGTGATATTATTATCACACATCTTTATTAAAGATTTTTTACCTGCTGCTTGAGAGAAACCAAAATTAAAATCATAAATTATGATGTATATGTCAGGATTATTTTCAGGACCTATTGGAAATAATGTCTGGATTGTATCTTAGAGAAAACAAGACGTTAGAGCTTGAAATTGCCCTTCCAGAACCACAAGGGTAAGGAAACAATAAGATAATGCAAAATTTTTCAGGCACAAGAAGGGTGAGCTTCTCAATTACCTTTGTATTAATGTCTTACTTGCTTTGTGGTGGAATTCCAGGGATCTAAGATATTTTACTTTATTTTCCACCCCTATACTCAAATGCAACTGGTGGAAGAATCTGTTCAAGATGGGAGCTGAGAATGTTCAGGGGCATAAGGGACTCAGAGAATGACAAGTTTCGGTCAATAGTCTCTATAAATCAGATTCTCCCTTTTTTCAATTCATGACTTTTTTCTGTGACTTGGGGGCAGTAACTTAACTATTTCTAGGTTCTGTTGCTTTTCTCTTGGAGTAGAAACAATGTTCTTGGTTCACCCTCTGACCTGAGTCATATTAGACACTGGTACCAGGTTGCTGAGGTGCCTGCCTCTAATTTTATTGGTGAGGGAAGAAATCAAGTGAATTAAGAAATGATGAAATGAGGGAAGGTCAGTTCTGTTGGGATCCACCCTTTTCTCTTCCCCCTTGTTCCTTCCAGTAGTCTTGCTTGCATCCGGCAGCACTGGTCCTCTTTGTATAGGGTTGGCTCTTTGCTATATTTATCTTAGTAAGATTCTGACAAGAGGAAGTCAGTGCCACTCAATTTCATGACAGTGGTAAAGTCAGATTCTGTGGGTCCGGGTTGGGCTAGTTTCAAATAATCCCAGCAATATTCCACGTTGGGGGAGAAAATATTGTGAGAGGAACTGTGTTGTCCTCCAATGCAACCCTTTTCTCTTGTGTCCACAGAGTCTCTTGGAGAAGAATGAATCCTGGAAATGGCTCTTTGGTGACTGAATTCATTTTGGTGGGATTAACAGACCAGCCAGATCTCCAAATTTCCCTGTTTTTACTGTTTCTAATAATGTATGTGATCACTCTGATAGGAAATTTAGGCTTGGTAACTCTAATTGGGCTGAACTCACACCTTCACACCCCCGTGTACTTTTTTCTCTTTAACTTGTCCTTCATAGACCTCTGTTATTCTTCTGTGTTTACACCCAAAATGCTGATAAACTTCATATCACAGAAGAATATTATCTCCTACAAGGGATGCATGACCCAACTTTTCTTTTACTGTTTCTTTGCCATTTCTGAATGTTACGTGCTGACCTCAATGGCCTATGATCGCTATGTGGCTATCTGTAACCCACTTCTGTATCACCTTGCCATGTCCCCTACAGTGTGCTCTAGCCTTATGCTTGGTTCCTATCTGATGGCCTTCTCTGGGGCCATGGCCCACACTGGATGCATGATGAGGTTGATCTTCTGTGAGGCAAATGCCATCAATCACTACTTCTGTGACATTCTCCCTCTGCTCCAGCTCTCCTGCACCAGCACCTCCATCAATGAGCTGGTGGTTTTCATTGTGGTGGGCATCAACATCATTGTGCCCACTGTCGCCATCTTTATCTCTTATGGTTTCATCCTCTCCAGCATTCTTCATATCAGCTCCAAGGAGGGCAGGTCCAAAGCCTTCAGCACCTGCAGTTCCCATGTAATTGCTGTTTCTCTGTTCTTTGGGTCAAGTGCATTTGTGTATTTCAAACCATCTTCTTCTGGGTCCATGGATAAGGGAAAAATCTCTTCTGTCTTTTATACCAATACAGTTCCTTTACTGAACCCCTTAATTTACAGCTTAAGGAACAAAGATGTTCAATTTGCTCTGACAAAAACCCTTAGTGGGAGAAAGTTTTGACCAGAAACAGTAGCTTTCTGTTTATATAGTTATAGGACAGAGAGATTCTGCATCTTTAATTACAGTAGTTTTAGTAGTAGTCTTCTTATTTCTTTATTACAATGTTAAGGAAATTTGTGTGTTCTCTCAATAATTAATTCCCACTTTTAGTATATGTGC
Organism: Cebus imitator; assembly: GCF_001604975.1. Lineage (NCBI taxonomy): Eukaryota > Metazoa > Chordata > Mammalia > Primates > Cebidae > Cebus > Cebus imitator. The sequence goes on from NW_016107315.1 coordinate 20,644,399, forward strand.
TGCTGAAGTGAGCACAGTCCCACTTACATCTTTCTTTTCTCATCATTTTTACTCACTATTTTTTCATGTATGGTAATAACAGGAAATAATTTATATCTTCGGTTATTTTGTAATTGTCTCTTTTTATCTTTTTTTTTCCTCTGGAAAAAGAATGGTGTGCTAATGATTGAACCAGGTAACACCGTGGTTACATCATGTTATTGTGGGGGAAACGTATCTGCCACTTGTCACTGGAAGCATCTGTCAGGCAATACGTTCCTACTCCCACAGTTTCATTTTCCACTGGGCAGGAGTACGTCTCCTTTAAATGCCGGAGAGGGAAGAGTCCATGAAGACTATACTGCTCACTTTGTATTAGCAAACATAGGCATTAAGCCTTTTTGAGAAACATTTTTCTTATTTAATTTGCAAAGTGAAGTAACACATAATAGATCATCGGTATATATTCATTGCATGCATGGCAAAGTGGAGCACATGGTAGTTAACTATTTACTTCAAGTTACACAGCCTCTGACAGGTAAAGTCCAGACTAAATACAGCCTTCCGATTTCACGTCTCCCAGCCTTTCTAGTTTACTCTCTTCTACTTTATTCTCTTTTTTTTGTTTGTTTGTTTCAATACACATGCAATGTGAGAGGTTTCTATTTTGCACGTTGACTGCGCTTAGTTTCAGGATAGTACACGAATTTTTCTCAGTATAGGTATTCCCTTTGGCTGTTGGTTGTTTGGAAAAACAGTTTGATGATTCCTTTTTGTTAAGAAACAGGAGGCATTGGGGCCAGTATAGTCGGGGGACTATTGGCTCAAATAGAAATGTTTATATTTGAGTCAAACATTTGTTGAATAAACCAGATTGGGACATTGGCTTTTCTGGAATTTATGGAATAATATGTTGGAGTATTTTTCTTTGAGAAACAGGCAAAAAATGACTACTCTAAAAATTCTCAATCATGTATCAAGTGATAGTTTGAACATTTTCTAAGATAATGTTATATAAACATTATTTTACATTTTTTCTAAACTCTGCTCCGTATTTAGGTATTTGAAATTTAGCATATCTGGTCTGTAGCCTGCTTGCTTTTTTTTTTTTTTTTCCCAGATGTTTGGCACTACTAAATGATTAAATTATGACTTTAAGAACTCCTCATTCTCCATCCCCTCACCCCAGTATCAACATGCTTGATTTTCAGTTAACAATTTCTACAGAATAATTGATTAACTTTTGTTTTTCATTGACTGTTCATTTTAATAAAATTATTTTCCTTATCGAAGTAAAAATGTGCCTAATTATTAAATAGTATCTCTGCTATTTGAGACACTCTGTAGACATGAATGAGGCACACCTGTTAGGCATTTTATGAATATTTGAGGTGATTCCAAAAACGGGATAAATCTTGTCACTAATCTTTCATTTGACAAGCTTTAAAACACAAATAAAATCAATGGTATTTTTGAAAGAATAAACTTACTTTAAAATTAAGTTCTATTTTCTGTTTATTAAAAAAAATTAATTTAGATATTTAAATACGGTTTGTAAAGCCCAAGGATGATCAAATATAAGCAAGGCAATTGAGTGGAAAGCTTTTTTCTTAGCAACTTAAACAGTGTTTATTTGGAGTTCATTTCAAATAGAGGGGAACCAAATTGGGTTATCTTATATTCTCAGTGCGGAATTATCACACATAGCTTTTGATTTTTTAAAATGTGAATGATGCCATAGAAATTATAGGAGAAAGTATAATTCTGTTGAAGTTGTGACAGCAGAGAGTGAAAGAGGAAAGACATGAGATTTACATGGGTCTATGTACTTGACGGGATGTTTCTAAGTCAGGGAGGAAGCTTGGACCTTCTAGGCATTAACAGAAAATTATTTCTCCCAGTAAAGGTCCAGAAAGTTTTCCTATTATATCCTGAATTTGCTTACTATAACCTTCTCTAAATTTGCTGCTATTGCTGATCAGGAGTTGGTTTGGAATGACTGTGATTAGGATCCATTCTGATGAAGGGCTGTTGAAAGCCAGAAGTAAAAAAGGATTTTGAGTTCCACATCTCTTACTTCTTCAACCTCAATCTCTACTGAGCCCTATTATCCACTTCTCTGCAATTCCCCTGGTCCCTGTACACACACACACACACACACACACACACACACACACACACACGATTCTTTCAAGTTTTTTATTTTTCTGCTTTATAAAATAACTGCATCATGTGGAATTCCATATTAAAACGTTGCAGCCACATTTAGGTAGATAATTTCTGATTCCAACCCCAGAGAGGCAGGACTGAGCAGGAAGTTCTTCCTGAATCCAGTAAGAGTGAACAGTTTGCTCCTTTAATCATTTCTTGTTTATTTAGATTGACACACACACACATCGAACATTTTATACATTACACTGTATAATGCACAAACATTTTTACGTTGTTCATAGTCTAAGTGCGTATAAACTTGTGAACTTGTGGCATTGTGCTATATGTTACAAATAAATAAGGCATGGTAATAGGGTATTATAAAGGTAGGTTTCATAATACATGTTGTGTTATGCATGGTAGAGTTATATCTTACCTGTGGATAAATAATAAAATAAGTCATATATACTAAAAATTATCCCTGAGAATTTATTATGTTAGCATCATATTCATGTTGTGATTGGCATGGTATTCTGTAAGACTGGCACAGTAATTTTTTTTCTCTCAAACATTGGGATGTATCCTTGTTAATTCAACTGCACACCAGATGAAATAGTTTATATTCAGGGACAATTTTGTTCAAACTATGCAGCTTTAAACATCAAAAATTCACTCAGTGTGAGGAAGTTTTACATCTGAGGGCAGAGCCTCTGTCTTCTTTAGTGAGTGGGAGGTTGGTGGTATTACTTGCACAGTCTAAAGTTTCTCTGTGACATAAAGTTGAATTCACCCACTCCAAACATCAATACGGAGCCATGTCCAGGTGTTACAGTTGTTCTTTGGAGGAGAGCTGTGCATCGTTTCCTCTGTGCTCTCCCATCTGCTAGTCTCTGTGGCCTCAGGGAAGAACTGAGGAGTAACCTGGGGAGGGAATCTTAGTTCCCATTCCATAGATGATGCACCTAGTGCTGGAGTGCTTGTTCATGGCTCATTCCAAATCACAGGTGGTATATCTGGGACTGGGAGTTGGGCTTTTAAGAGATTATTATTTTACTAACTTACCCAATTTTAAAACCAATGAAACACTGAATAAAAATGCTTCAAAACACAAATTAAAGCAAAATAGTCAAATAGAAAAAATGTTTAGAAAATATCTTTTGCGTTTCATGTTTAACTCTATGGACTATTTTACAATTTGTGGACATATTATTACTTTATTCTGGCCTACATAATACATTAAAACACATAAGGATGGTCTCTCATCATTGTTACTGGTGCTTACTAAGTCCCCCGGTCAGCAGTAAGATTTTACTTTCAATATCTTATTTGCTCTCATATTGTGAAGTTTGGTAGGCACCAAAATGATTAGCCCAGTAAGGCAGAGACTGCTACTGTTTACTGTTCTTCCAGAACACACATTTCCCAGTGTTTCCTTTGGTACTCTGTGGCACATGACTGAGTTCTAGACAGGTTGGACACAACGCCAGGGCTACATTGTACCTTTTGCACATTCACTTTGTCCTTCTCTAGGCTAGATGCAGATGAGGATGAGGCTCCATCTAGGTGAGGAAGCTATAAGAAACATGCCTGTATTCCCAGCACTTTGGGAGGCCGAGGTGAGTGGTTCACCAGAGGTTAGGAGTTCGAGACTAGTCTGGCCAACATGGCGTCTCCACTAAAAATACAAAAATTAGCTGGGCATGGTAACAAATGTCTGTAATCCCAGCTACTTGGGAGGCTGAAGCACGAAAATCACTTGAGCCTGAGAGGCAGATATTGCACCATTGCACTCCAGCCTGGACAAGAGAGTGAGACTCTGTTTAAAAAAAAAAAAAAAAAAGTCAAGAAGTGGTTTCAAAATAATCAAGATGGAGAATATAAAAATGGATGGAGCTGGCCAGGCATGGTGCCTTTCACCTGTAATCCCAGCACTTTGGGAGGCCAAGGCAGGCAGATCATGAGGTCAGGAGATCAAGACCATCCCGGCCAACACGGTGAAACCATGTCTACTAAAAATACAAAAAAATTAGCTGGGCTTGGTGACGCATGCCTGTAGTCCCAGCTACTGGGGAGGCTGAGGCAGGAGAATTGCTGGAACCCGGAAGGTGGAGATTGCAGTGAGCCGAGATCGCGCCACTGCACCACAGCCTGGGTGACAGAGCAAGACTCCATCTCAATAAATAAATAAATAAATAAATAAAATGGATGGAGCTACAGTCAAGAAGGGGGCGAGGAGTACTGGCTCAGGCCTGTAATCCCAGCACTTTGGGAGGCTGAGGCAGGTGGATCACTTGAGGTCAGGAGTTTGAAACCAGCCTGGTCAACATGGCAAACCCCCATCTCTACTAAAAATGCAAAAACAGTTAGGCATAGTGGCAGGCACCTATAATCCCAGCAAAACATGGGTTTTAAATTTCTATTTTTGCTTAAACAATACCAAGTTTAGCTACGTTTTCTTTTTTACCAATAAACTGAGCTCCCCTCTCTTGATCGTTTATTAACTACACCTTTTCCCACCTACTCAGCTTTGACATAAACTTTGGTAATATCTTAATCAACAACATTAAGGTCAGGCACATATCTACATTTAAACTTGTTTTAAAAAGAATGAATTTCCTGAGACACACAAAGCTAGGAGGGACTTCATCAGAAACAAAGAGAAAATTGAATAGAAAGTGCAAAAGACAGCCAGCGTTACTTGTCTTTTTCTTTCCCTTCCTTCTGCAGTAGAGTCTCAAGAAGAAAATATCGGAATGTCCGTTCCTTTAGTGGGAAATGAACTAGCAAATATGTTATGGTCATGAATTCAATGAATCTTATGATTATATCTGCATGTTTCTCATTGAAAAATAAATATACATTATACATTTAAATTCTCTTAAGCAAACTTGCCACGTAGAATATTTTAGAGTGAAACAAATAAAACTTGCACTTTAAGAGACACCCTTATAGCAACTCCATTTCTGCCCCATTGCATTTAGAATTAGAAGTAAATCAAAGACAGACCAATGCTATGTTAGGAAATCAGTTACATGCTGAGCATAGAGAGATGAATCAGGTATTCATTGAGAAATTGACATATAAAGTAGATATCTGGCAAAGTATTATTTTAGGCAGGTGTAATGGTCAATGCAAAACCCCCGGGGTGACAGTTTCAGCAGACTGGAGAAACAGTAAGGGATACTGTACTGAGTGAACGGAGTGAGGGATCGAGTCAAAGGAGGTGCAGAGTTGGAACAAGGAGCAAGATCATGTTGGATGTTGTAGAACACTGTGAAACTTGGGGTTTTTCTCTGCATGAAATGGAGTACAGGGATTTAAAACAGAGTCTGACTTACGTGATCCTGCCTGCTGTGTTGAGAACAAAGGTGTGAGACAATGGATGAAGTAGGAATCCAGTGGGAGGGACTTTCTGTAAATGAAGGTAATAGACAATGGTTTCTGAAGTCGAGGAGATTCATTCTATCAGGGCAGTGATACATGGGGTGATTGTGTATGTGTCATATATACCACAGCAGACATACTTGACTTTAAAAATTTTTTAAGCCTTTGCTTGGCAAAAGATATGTTGTACAAATCAGTAGACTGATAGTAGATTATGAAAAATACAGTTAAATGCAAGTAAAAGGAGGAATTCATATTCATTCTGTTCTAACATTTTATAAGAATTGAGGCAACTATTCCCTAGAAAATGGGGAAAAGACATAAATAGGTAAGCACAGGAAAACAAACGCAAACCGTTTACAATTTTATGAAAAGGTGTTGAAGCTCCTTATTAGTGAGTGGAATGGTATTTAGAAATGCTAGAAGAAAGAACGATGTTTCAGACAATGCTTATGGAAATGTGACTTATTACAGGCTTTGAGAAAACCATTTGACCATATATACTGACTTGAAAGATGACTTTCTGGAAATTTATTTTATTAAAATAAAACTAGTGGCATATAAACACATATGCATAATAACCATTATTTTAGCACCACTTTTGATGAGAAAAATAGAAAAATAATGAATCCCTAGTAATGTGAAGTGGTTAAATTTATAATATAACTATAATGCAGGATATTGGAGATGTTTTAATTAAATATTGTTAAATGACAGAAGCAAGAGGTCAAAAATATTTCTTTATAAATCAAGGGCATGGCCCCATAAATGAATTTGATTATATGGCCAAATAATAATATATGAGAGGATGAGTGCTAGGTTATGAACATGGATAACTGTGGGTGATGAATGGAGGGGAGCCACAAAGGGGGAGGCAGTGTTGAGTAAAAAGAAGCAAAGAGATTTGTTTTAAAGATTACAAAGTATTATGCTTCTGTGATAATGTGTGTCTCTGTTAAAATTATCAACATGCCAGAGACTGTGTGTGCACGTGACGTATTTTTAAGAAGTATTTCAAATAAATCACTAATTATATGAGAGCAATTGGACCTACAAGGCAAGAAACAAACAGGAGAAAGAGGAGGAAAATGTTTCCTACATCTTTATCAGATATATGATTTACAAATATCCCTCCCATTCTGGGCAGTTATCTTTTCCCTCTCTTGATGGTGTCAATTAAATCTGAAAAGTCTCAATTTTGTTGAAGTCCAATTTAGTTATCTATTTATCTTTGTCACATGTACTTTAGATATCATATCTAAGAAGCCATTGTCTAATCCAAGGTCACAAAGATTTACTCCAATGTTTTCTTTTAGAAAGTTTATGATATTACTTTCTACCTTCATATCATATGACTTATTTTAAGCTAATTTTGTTTGTGTTGTGAGATAAATATCCAAATTATTCTTTGAATGTGGATATCCAGTCGTTCTGGCTTTGTCAAAATGACCATTTTCTCTGCCTTAATTGTCCTGGCATCCTTGTTGAAAATCAAGTTATGATAATGTGGGTTTATTTTTGGACTCCCAATCTCAATCTATCCATCTGTCATTATCTCTTTCTCTCTCTCTCTGCATCTTTCCTTCTTTCTTTCTCTCTTTCTTTCTCTCTCTTTCTTTCTTTCTTTTCTTTTTCTTTCCTTCCTTCTCTTTTTCTTTCTTTCTCCTATCTATATAGACATATGCAAACATATCTGTCATGTATTTAAATGCATCCCATTTGTCTCTCCAAGTTCTATGTCTTTGGTTTTATTTCACATGTTATTTGCATGAGTTATTTTCAACACTTGCATCACTTATTTCAGATTTTTTATTCTTACTGGTTAAGAGTTAAAAAGACCAGGATGAGAGTGGTGGTGGAATGCTTTCAAGTTACTATTTCATTGTTTTAATCACCCATAAGAAGAAGACTGAAGAAAGGTCAGAAAGAGGAAGAACCTTTAAACTTTTTCTCTGTTTTATCTACTCTTCTAAGTAACTGCTTCCTTTAGCAATTAACACTCCTTTAAAGAACTAAAATGTTTCTCATAGTGACAGAGGGAAAAATAAAGTGTGAATGAAAAATAATTACCAAGCTTTTCTTCCACTATATTACAATCGATACTATTTTCTGCAGATTTAACAATTAGATGGATATATGTCAAGGATCTTAATTTAATTTTCAAATATTTTCTTCAGAGCTTTATATTTCTTTGAGCCACTTTATTCTTTTAATTTGTTCAAATCTTGTCTAAATCAAAAGTTCCCATCAGGTAGAGCTGTTTACCTAGATTACCACTGAAACATTAGTTTGCAAATGAGAATATTTCCACTTTGTGTTAGTGACCTACTTAGACCACAAAACTATGTTCCTTAATTCACAGGGAGGATTGGCATAGATTTATTTTTCACACTAGTAGTTTTGCGACAAAATATAACTCTTATTTTTATGGCAATGGAAATTTGTAAGAAGACTTTCCTCTGAAAACCCAGTGTTTCTTTGGTGCTTTGCCATGAGTTATGCTCTAAACTGTGTAGAGAATTTATGATCCAGCAAATGTTCAGAAGCAAACACATTCATCCGATAAGTGATTGGTACCACAATAGGGTAAACTCCAGGCACTGCACTGCTCTTCTAGTAATACACACACTGCCACATTGTAGGATTTGCTAGGATATATTCTGCGTTGTAACATCCATAAAAGTAATTATTCATTGCCTTTATACACAGAATGTTCATACTTTGATCTCTTCAGAAACTTCAAGGTGTGCAAGTTTTGAGGAAAGAAAGGGAAGCACTCAAACATGGCCACTTGGTTTTGGGCATGTGAGAAATGTGGAAAAGATTACAGAGATTTTCAGCCAGATAATATAGTTTCCATAAATATTTAAGGAGGTACTAGGATATACTCTGCAGTGTACTTAGCACCAGGAGCAAAGTAATAACTGAGGGAGAAGTCATCTTTTTCCTTACAGAACTTAAAATTTTAGGGGAAAATAGGACTTAAAGGAAGAAAATTTCTGATAAGTGTTATGATGGAGGATTTATTAAAGTCATGAAAATATAAATAATAAGAACAGACATTCTATGACTATTTACCATTGCCAGACAGTGTTCTAACCATTTGCTAGTATTTTATTTAGGTGTCTAAACAACCCAGTGAAAGAGTTGCTATTATGACCATCTGTATTTTAGAAATTTTAAACCTGATCACAGAATGTTTAAGTAACTGTCCCAGTTAGTTTTTACATTTAAACTCCCAGAAGGGTGGTGCTGGGTGCAGTGGCTCACGCCTGTAATTCTAGCACTTTAGAAGGCCAAGGTGGGTAGATTGTTTTGAAACCAGGGGTTCAAGACCAGCTTGAGCAAAATGGTGTAAACCCCGTCTCTACTAAAAATACAAAAACTAGCTTGTCATGGTGGCATGCACCTATGGTCGCAGCTACTTAGTTGGGAGACTGAGGTGGAAGAATTGATTGATCTTGGGAGATAGAGGTTGCAATGAGCTGAGATCATGCCACTGTACTCCAGCCTGAGGGACAGAGCCAGACCCTGTCTAAGATACAAAATCAAAAACAAACAAACAAACAAACCCAGAAGGATCTTCAAGTAGAAATTTCTAGTAGTTGTTTCGAGTAAAAAATTTTGAAGGAAGAAGAAAATTAAAAATTGACATATCCCATGAGAAATGCAACTGAAGTGAATTACTGCAATTCTTGAAAATTTTTAGATAAAAAAATAGAAAGCATAGAGGTAGAATCTGTGGAAAATTTTCATTTAGCAATTGGGAAGAAATAAGTCAAGCAATAGAATTCCCATAAGATATAAAGATGGGGAGATGGGAGTTTACTTTTGGCTCTGCCTCGGAAGATGTACAAGCCCAAGGGTAAAGGGAAAACTTGAGTAAAATTGTGAGTCCCTTAGAAACTAAAAATCATGGTCAAGGGTGTAAATACAATCCCCTCATTTCCCTTTTACACTTAGAATCTGTTCTCTGGGGAACAGACTGAGCAAGCTTCTACCCCGTTTATAACCATGTGTGTCATATCATTAAACTCACATACAGTTTAATGACTTAAAAAGTGGGGAATGTGATAATGATAAAGAATGTTTCTCTTTTTTGTGAGAGGACTCAACGTCATAATCAGAAATTATGATCTTTACTTCATGAAGATTTTCAGGGCATATCAGAAATTAAGTCTGAACTGCCTCCTTTCAGTATCAGAGGAACGAAAGTCTCAGGACTTGAAATTGTCCTTCCAGGACCACAGTGGCAAATAAGCATAAGGAAGAACCAAACTTTTCTGGCCAAAGGAGGGTGAGTTTCTGAATTCCATGTATATTAAGGTCCTCTTTGTTTTGAGATGGAAGTTCAGGGATCTAAGATAGGCCCTTTCTTTCCCATTTTATACAATCTTGAGATGCAAGTGAAGCTATAGAAGAATCTGTAAAGGGAGGAGCAGCGACATTAGTGGCCAATAGCTGTAGTATCTTATCAGTAACTTCCCTCTCCCTGGAGAGAACCCTGTCTGTTCTAGATGTAGGGCTTTGGTTCTGTGACTTGGGTTGGTGACTTAACCTCTCCTAGACTCTGGTGTCTTGCTCACGAATTAGAAACAATGTTTTGGTTTTCACCACACCGGAGTTTAATCTGCATTGGAGGGGGGCACCAGGTTGGTGGGGTCTCCTCCTCGAATTTTACTGTTGAGGGGAGGACTCAAGTGAATGAAGAAATGATGAGATGAGTGAGTACCGTTTTGTCCTGCTCCACTCTTCTTCCTTATCCCTTGGTCTTTTCAGCAGTCATGTTTGTGTATGGTAGCATTGGCTTTCATGTTGTAGGCTAAGTTGGTGCTATTCTTTCCTAATTTAGCTTAGTAAGACTAGAAAGGGGAAGTCAGCGTCACCCAGTATCATGGTGGTGGTAAAGGCTGATTATGTGATTCCAGGTTGGGCTAGACTCAGATAACCCACGCAATATTCCATGCCTTTGGAGAAAATACTGTGGAAGTTCTGAGTTGTCCTCTAATGCACCCCCTTTCTCCTGTGTCCACAGCTTCCCGTAGAGAAAAATGGCTCCTGGAAATGGCTCTTTTGTGACTGAATTCATTCTGGTGGGGTTAACAGACCAGCCAGATCTCCAACTACCCCTGTTCTTCCTGTTTCTAGTAAAGTATGTTATCACTGCGTTGGGAAATTTGGGCTTGATAGCTGTAATTGGGCTGAACTCACAGCTTCACACCCCCATGTACTTTTTCCTTTTTAACTTGTCCTTCATAGACCTCTTGTTTTTCTTCTGTGTTTACACCCAAAATGCTTATGAACTTCGTATCAGAGAAGAATATTATCTCTTACAAGGGATGCATGATTCAGCTTTTCTTTTTTGGTTGTTTTTCATTTCTGAATGTTATGTGCTGACCTCAATGGCCTATGATCGCTGTAACCCACTTCTGTATCACCTTGCCATGTTCCCTACAATGTGCTCCAGCCTTATGCTTGGTTCGTACTTGATGGCTGTCTCTGGGGCCATGGCCCACACTGGATGCATGCTGAGGCTGACCTTCTGTGAGGCAAAAGCCATCAATCACTATTTCTGTGATGTCCTCCCTCTGCCCCAGGCCTCCTGCACTAGCACCTTCATCAGTGAGCTGGTGGTTTTCATTGTGGTGGGCATCAACATCATTGTGCCCACTGTCACCATCTTTATCTCTTATGGTTTCATCCTCTCCGGTATTTCCCATATCAGCTCCAAGGAGGGCAGATACAAAGTCTTCAGCACCCACAGTTCCCACATAATTGCTGTTTCTCTGTTCTTTGGATCAGGTGCATTTACGTATCTCAATCCATCTTCTGCTGGGTCCATGGATGAGAGAAAAATCTCTTCTGTCTTTTATACCAATGTTGTTCCCATGCTGAACCCCTTAATCTATAGCTTGAGGAACAAAGATGTTAACTTTGCCCTCAGAAAAGCCATAAGTAGGAGAAAATGTTGATCTGAAGTAGTATCTCTCTGTGTATTACTTACAGGGCAGGAAGTCTCTGGATTTTATTATAATAATTTAAGAAGGGATATTTTTTACTTTTACTTCTTATCATGGTGATGGTTAGTTGAGTATCCTCTCAATTTGCCTTCAATGTTTTTAATAATAGGTTTTCTTCCTCCCCATTATGTGTACATTTTTCTCCTCTTTCATCATTTTTTCCTGCTTAATAGTAAAGTTAAGGAAATTTTTATTTTTATTCTTTTCATTAACAGTATGGACTTTCTTGTTTTCTCCTGGAAAAGATGAATAGTTTTATAAACAAACAAGTGAAGTAAAACTCGGATGACAGTGTGCCACTGGTGGCTACTGGTAATGTGTCACTGCAAACATGAATCACACAACCTGTCCACACTCTTGTTTCTTCATCTTCCACTGGGCCGTATCATATATCCTTCAAATGCCAGTTTTTCTAAGATACACAGGTTCTACAAGGCCTGTCAAATGCAACCCAGTTTGCAGTTGTAAATACTATGTATTAAACTTCTTTTGGCATACATTTTATTCATCTTTGTACAACCAGCGTAGCTCATGGCACATGACCAATATAATTTTTTTGCATGGAAAATATGTTGAAGCTCAGAAGGGTTAATGATTTTCTTAAAATTATACAGACTCTTCATAAAAAAAGTCTAGAATAAACTAATAGCCTCCTGATTTTAATTCTACTATTCTTTCTGGTATACTTTCTGCTTACTTTATTTTATTATATTTATTCACTAAGCATTGAATATTAAATGAGAAAACATTCCTTTTAGATAGTTGAGTATGCTTTGTTTCTAGACTTATATAAATTCCTTTCAGGATGGCTGTTGCTTTATTTGTTTGTTCTGGAAAAGAGCTTTATTTTTCTTTTTACTTTAAAAGAGGAGTCCTGTTGAGGTAGGTTAGGTGAGAGAAAATTGGTTCACGTAGAAACTTGAATTTTTTTTTTTTACAAGATTTAAAGAAAAAAACTTGAAATATTTTGACACACATATAATTCAGACAATAGGGGCATGAAGGAGACAGAAGCCCTACAACATGTCATTAAGCCAGGATTCAAAGAGACACACAGCCATGAAGTAGGAGGTGCCTCTGTAGAGGACTGTAAATGAGGATTTAGAAACCACATTTCAATCTGAATTTGTATCTGTTGCATAGACTGCTGTAATCATCCTTCAGTGTCGTAAAATTTGATAAAGGTATAATCCACAATGAGCATATATTAATGCTGTTTTAGGAGTGAATATGAAAACACATGGCTACATTTGTAGGGAGCCAGGAGAAGAAAGAACAGAAACTTCAGGAAAAAATTGTGAGTGGTGATTGAAACACAAGAAGAAGGAATTTAGAATGTAAAAGGAAATGGAAGCTCCTACCTATGATGCTGTTCTCTAAATTTGAAGGCCCTAAACATATTTTGGGGATCACAGAATTTTTCTGAGTATGATGCAGGAAGGCTGAAGTTATCTGATATTAAAAAAAAGGTTAAACCTAAGGGCTGGAGGATTGGAAACAACTAAATCACTCTTTTTTTTTTTTTTTTTTTTGGCTTTCATTTGCCATTTTCACCTGGATTTTAAGGTACTAAAACCTTATATTGCAGTTGCAAACGCAATGACATTTTGGAGGAAATGTTTGATGAATAAACTAAATAATTACCATTTATTTTCTAGAATAGGACGTTGCATTAGTTTCTTCTGGAAAAACAGGCAAGAGATGACTGCTCTTAAAATCCTGTCATTTGTAACAATATGGATGAAACTGGAGGTCACTATGTTAAGTGAAATAAGCCAGGCACAAAAAGACAAACTTCACGTGCTCTCATTTATTTGTGGGATCTGAAAATCACAACAATTGAACTCATAGGATATAGAGAGTAGAAAGATGCTACTGATGCTCAGGATTAGGTTTAGAATGAGTGTGATTGGGTGCACTACGGTGGTTAAGAGCTGACAAAAATTAATGGGAGTTTTGAGTTCTACATCCCCATACTTCTTCAAGTTGCGGTGTCAATTGAAGCCCACCCTGCATTCCCCTTTACAGAGACTTCTTGCACTGCACACAGGCACACATATACAGTAAGCATTTTGTACTCACTAATGTCTAGAAACTTGTTGCAATGTGCTGTATGCCACCAACATAAATAAGGCACTCTAAGGAGGAAGATATAAAGGTAGGTTTTCATAAAACAACAGAGAATTAGATCCTACATGTAGGTAGACTCTAAAGTAGTCTTATATAGTAGAAATTATTCCTGAAAATGGATTGTTTTGGCATCACGTTGATGATCAGACTTGCATGGTATTTTTCCATAACTCTAGCACAGTCTTCCCTCTAGAATTTAGAATATTTCACTGTTAATTCAGCTCTGTACTAGAGGAAGTAGTTTATAGTTAAGGCCATGTTATAGAAAATATGCACCTTGAAACATTAAAATCTTGCTCAGTATAAGGAGATTTTATATCTGAGACCGAGCCTATGCCTTCCTCAGTGAGGGGGATGCTGTTGGAATCACTTACATTGTTTAAAGACTCTTTGACATAGAGTTCGATTAACTCACTGCAAACATCAGTATAGAGACATGTGCAGGTATTATAGCTGCTCTTTGGAGGAGAGTTGTTCAGTGTCCTCTGTGCTGCCCCATTGTCAGTCTCTATGCTCCCCATTGAAGAACTGAAAGGTAAAAAAGGGAAGAAATCTTAGATCTCATTTCATATGATGGGATGGTGCTCAGAGACGTTCATGGCTTGTTCCAAACCACAACTTATAAGATGTAGAGCTGAGACTAACACCTGAGTATTTGACTCTAAATTTAACAGGGTTTATTTTTCAATTATATGAAATTTCTCTACTTTTAAAAATTGGTGAAAAATGAACAATAACTGCATTAAATAAGTGCATCGGAATACAAATAACAGTAAAATACTCAAATAAGGAAAATGTTTTACATTTTATGTTATATAGCTCTATTGGATAATTTAGAATGTATGATTCTATTCTTGTTTTCTACCAGCTTATACCATAAATAGAAATACATAAGGGTGGCCTAAAGTAATGATTATTGTTTTAGTTGCTTACAAACTCCCAGGGTCATCTGCAAGTTCCTATGTTCAAGATCTTATTTAATTTCATCTCAGTGATAATTGTTAGGCACCATTATGATTAGCCCAGTCTGGCAGAAATTGCTGCTATTCACTCTACTTTCAGAACACACATTTCCCAGTTTTTCCTGCAGTGCATTATAGTATGTGACTCATGAACACCATTCCAGGTAAGAATGTGCCCTTTTCATAATGTTTTTGTCCTTCTGTAGGCCGGATGCAAAGGCTAAGTCCCTAGTTAGGTGACAAAGCTATAAAGAAAGTCAGGAAGCGATTGCAATCAAATATAGAGAAAGAGTGGGAGAATGTTGGTAGTGAAATCAAGTAGGAGCACATTGAGGGGTTTGAGATACTGGTAGTGTTCTATATGTATACCTGCATGGTGGTTATGAGCTGTTCATTTTATGTAATTGGTAAATGTGTATATTTTATATGCCTTATGCATGTATTTATGCTAAACTTAACAATAAATTGAGGCTACAAATCTTTGATAGCATTCTACTTAAACTGAACATTAAGCTAATCCATAAGCAAACACTGAAATTAATGCCCAATATACACAAACAGCCTTGGTACAGAACACATTGCATAGAAGAAGATCAGTAGAAGTAGCATAACACAGCAGAGTAATCCGGGCCCAAACAGGACAGAGACTATTCCCTTTACTAACCCAATGAAGAATTTCCACTAGTGTCTGTGGGAAGAAGAAAGTCAGTGTACAATCCCTTGTATAGATTTGTAGTAGGTTAGATGTCATTATGTTTAAGTTAATGGCATATTAACAACGGTAGAATTCTTATTCCCTATTATGTAATTTCATTTTCTTCACCTTTTCTGAATTCTTGATAAAGATTTTTCTTAACAAACTTATCCATGCACTATTTTTGACAGATTTGTGATGACAATAATAAAGGATATAGAAATATAGGAGTATTTAGGCCTATGGAACACACCGTGCTTTGAAAGCTAGACTTGTTACAAAACACAATGACTGAATCAGAACTGGGTATCACAAATTATAATTCAAGTTGAGAGATTATTCAGCAGTAACTTTGTGTTGAGTCCCAGAATACTGAGTTAGAGCATTTTCCTATTTCACCTCCCTAGAGAAGCATTGCTCCTGGAGTAGGATATCCCTGAATTTGAAGGCGGAAAGCAGGTTGATTCAGTTAAGAAAAGTGGAGATTGGCCTTCGCATATATATATTCATAATACAATCATTGTAAATTAAAAAAAAAAATTTTAAAATGTTCCTGTGATACAGGAACAGAAAACCAAACACTGCATGTTCTCACTCATAAGTGGAAGCTGAACAATGAGAACACATGGACACAGGGAGGGGGACATCACACACCGGGGCCTGTCAGAGGGTGGGGGGCTAGGGGAGGGATAGCATCAGGAGAAATACTTAAAAGAGATGACAGGTTGGTGGGTGCAGTAAATCACCATGGCACGTGTATACCTATGTAACAAACCTGCACGTTCTGCACATGTATCCCAGAATTTAAAGTATAATTTTAAAAAGGTAAAATATATATATATATATATATATGTAATATATATAAGATTAATATCCAGTATGGTTTAAATAAAAAGTGAGATAATAGTATCACTGAAAATGGGAGATTCCGGAGTCTATTGAAGGATTGCACAGTAAGTTGCAGCCAATTTCAGCTCTTAGCACAGCAGCAGCTACACGTACTCCGCCATCCAGCCCCCTGGCAGCCAGCCATGCTAATGTTCCAGGAACAGCTTGCACAGAGCTTGAGAAAGCCGGAGTAGGGAAAAAGGACACCGCACTCTGCTCTGCTTGCTGCTCTAACTATAGATGTGCAAACAAGACTTTGGCCATTTTTGTTGCACCTCTTACCCTGTTGCAAGCCCCTCCCTCACTGGCTTAGGTGACTTCCGGGGATTTAAAGATTAGTGGTCTTTTCCCTTTTTCATTTTTCTCTTTTCACCTTTTATGAGCCAGATACCACAAACGAGGACATGCAAAAGCAACTGTATATAAAGGGGAAATCTGAAAGTCATTGTGCATGCCAGAAAAAGTCGTAGGCTTAAAAAAGAACTGAGAGGACATTTGGTTTACTCCTCAGACTGATGTTTGATACGGGAAGCCTACAGCAATTCAAAAAACTAAAAACAAAAAATAAAAGCAAAAAAAATAGCGAACCCTGGTAAAAGGAAGAATCTGGCTTCTAGATTTACTACACTATTAGATTCATATGCCCATTTTTCAACAAAAAATACAAGGTATACAAAGAAACAGGAATATAAGGCCCATTAAATGGAATAAATAAACAGAAACCGTCACTGAGAAAGATCTCATGAGAGATCTACTAGACAAGTCTTTCCAACAACTGTCTTAAAGATGTTCGAAGAATGTAAGGAAAATTAAAGAAACTCAGTAAGTCAATAAAATGATGTATGAATGAAATAGAAATAAAGAGAAAACCAAAAAGAAACAAAAAATCTGAAGTTTAAAAGTACAAATAAATGAAATTTAAAAATTACTAATGGTATCAAAAGGCAGAAGAAAGAATTCGTGAACTTGAAGACAGGTCAATAAAAATTACTGAGTCTGAGAAACAGAAAGCAGAATTATTTACAATACATAAAACATGGAAACAACTCAGATGTCTTTTGACTGATAAATAAATAATCAAAATGTGGTATATACATACAATAAAGTATTATTCAGCCCTACAAAGAAAGGAAATTCTGACGTATGTTACAACAGGGTTGAACCTGGAGGATATTGTGCTACATGAAATGTCAGTCACAAAAGGACAAATGTTGTATGATTCCACTCATTTGAGGTGGAGTAGTCAAAATCATAACATAGAAAGTAGAGTTATGAGTGTCAAGATCTGAGGGAAGGAGAGAATGTGGAGTTATTGTTTAATGGATAAAGAATTTCAGTTTTACAAGAGGAATAGAATCCTTGAGATAGATATAATGACAGTAGCACATTACAAGTGTATTTAATACCACTGAATTGTATGCTTAAAATATTGAAAATGGTAGATTTTTTTTATATTTCATCACAGTAAAAATGGGAAAAAATAAACTGGTTTGTTCTAAAAGATTATATAGTATTACAGATAGTACGATTATAAATGTCATAATGTTAAAATTACATGTGTGTAGGTGTCATGTGTCAGCATGTAATATATTTTTGGAGAAGTATTTCAAATAAGGCATTAGTCCTGTGTTAGGTACTTCAATTAAAAGACCAAAAAGCACTATGAGAAAGAAGAGCGAAGAGAAGTTTTCTACCTCATCTGCCCTGGGGGAAATGTGCAATCTCTGATACAAAATTTTGAGTGGAGTACTGTCTCCAAATATATCAGGATCAAAACATCTTCATCCATGTATAAAAATTCCATTACTCCGTCTTATCAGATTTGAATTAGGTAGGGGCTTTGGGAAGCCTCTATATCAAGCCCCTGATAGCTTGAAGCATAGAATAAAGTTTACATGATGTTATCTGTCATTACTTCAAAAACTGAGTGCTGTTTGATTTTTGTTTTGTAGTTTAATGATGACTTTTGGGCAAAATTATGATAAAAATCCTAACTTTCTGGACTTCCCACCATACTCAGACGCTCATAAAAGAAAGCAGGGTAGGGTGGCTGTCCCTAAGCAGGGCTCTCCAGTCACAGGTAATGCTTTCTAACACCCCGCACATAACTTTGAAGGTATGTAACAGTTTGAACCCAGCCACCTTTTTTTTTTCCCATTTATTTATTTTATTGCATTTTAGGTTTTGGGGTACATGTGAAGAACATGCAAGATTGTTGCATAGGTACACACGTCCAACCACCCTTTTTGCATCTAAAGATGGTCATCTATCTCACAACTACTTAGAGGTGTTGGAGAACGTGTACTCCAGTAGGCCTGAATTTCAAAGTAAACCTATTAAAAGCGTAGAAGCAGAATGGTTCACCCATAGAAGTAACCATAGGCAAGAGGAACAGAGGGGGGCAAGGTATGCTACAGTGTCTCTCCCTGAGGTTGCAGAAGTGCGTGCTCTGCCGTCAGCATGCTCGTCACAGAAGTCAGAGCTCGCCGTTCTAACTTGGGTGTTAGAGTGGCGGGAAGGGAAGTCCTCAATGTATACGCGGATTCCAGGCATATGTATTCCGTCTTACATGAACATAGGGCTATTTGGAAGGAAACAGGCCTGTTAACCTGTGCGAGCAGGTCAAAAATCGCGGCGTCATTTTACGGTTATTAGAGGCTGTTAAGGAAAGCAGCCTAGATGGCAGCAGTTCACGGCCGCAGCCACCAGAGGGGGATGCTGAGGCAATTCAGGGAAATAAACTGTCAAAACAGGCAGCTTGGGGGAAGGTACCTTTTCAAATGCCACTTTTGCCTTCCCTCCTGAGTCCTGCCCTTTTTTTTTTTTTTTTTTTTTTTAACCATGACTTACTCTCAAAACGGCTTCCAAATGCGGTTATGCCAAAAGTCCTGACCATACAGAATGACTAATAAACCCTAGTGGACAACCACTTTTCCCAAAAGCAGTTGCACTGCAGGCCATTAGAAAGGCCCATTCTAACACCCAGTTTGGTCAGGAGGCCTTTTAGAACTGGCCTTGCAAAAGCATGAATGTCCTAAACTTCAAGGAGTTAATTAAATAAGTCGTTGAGACTTGCCTCACCTGCTGTGTTAATGACCCTAATATCCAATGTGCAGGGGGCGCTCAAAGGGGACCATTCAAAGAGGGTTCAGTATCAAGGTAGATGCCTCAGGCATATTGGCAAATTGATTTTACAGTTATGCCCAGAGCCTCAGGAAACTTTAAGTACATTTTTCAGGATGAGTAGAAGCCTTTGCCACCTGCACTGAGACTGTGCATGAGGTGGCAAAGGTGCTATGAAAGGAAATTGTCCCCAGATTCAGGCTGCTTCAGTTAATCCAAAGCAATAATGGACCAGTATTCATATTTTCCACTACTAAGGCTGCTTCTCAGGGCCTAGGCACCTACATGCCACCTGGAGACAACAGTCTTCAGGTAGAGGAAATCAGAAAGACCCTTAAAAGGACTTTAGCCAAATTATGCCAGAAAAGCCACAACCCACAAATCTCATTGCTCCCCATGGCCCTGTTAGACGTAATAATAGCTGCAAAAGGAAAAATCAAACTGAGCTTTTATGAGCTAACGTATGGTTGATGGGTCCAGGCCTGGTCAGGTAACCAGAAGGTCCTCAGAAATATGGGGGAAAAATATGCCACTCAAATTTAAAAAATAATAAAAGCCCTTTGGCCCTGTAGAAACTGAGAATTGCCTTCATCGCCAATTGCCTAATCCCCAATTGAGAATTACCTGACCTCCAATCCTTTCCAACCTGCGGATCAGGCTTACTTAAAAAACTAGAGAGAAGAAGACTACAAGGTAATGTAAAACAGAAATGGATGGGCCCATATCTGTTGATTCTCACAACTAACTCTATCTTAAAGTTACAAGGATTGACATCACCACACTCAGATAAAAGCAGCCACAGAAGCCAAGGAAGAAAGTCCCACTTACCAAGCTGAACCACTCTCAGATCTAAGATTCCTGTTCAAAAGGACAGACAAGAAACCTCGATCATTAGGTAACCTTGGACCTACATGTTCTTTCTGCCAAGACTTGATCTACTTGCCTTGCTTATAGGTAGTCTCATCTTTGCTTTCAGAGTTTAGAGCTTATGCCTCTGGAAAACACACGGCATCAAAGAGAGTGTACCCTAGGGCACCCACCTCAAAGTCATTATTATACTTGATAACTGCCTCTTGATTACCTCTTGGCAGAACAAGTTCTGGTGTGTGTAGTCATCAACTCTTGCTATTGTTTCTTGGCAAATAACTCAAGATTAATTAAAAATTGGGCCAGGCCCGGTGTCTCACGCCTGTAATACCAGCACTTTGGGAGGCTGAGGCAGGTGGATTACGAAGTCCGGAGTTTGAGACCATCCTGACCAACATGGAGAAACCCTGTCTCTACTAAAAATACGAAAATTAGCTGGGCATGGTTATGGGTGCCTGTCATCCCAACTACTTAGGAAGCTGAGACAGGAGATTTGCTTGAACCCAGGAGGTGGAGGTTGCAGTAAGCCAAGATCATGCCACTGCAGTCCAGCCTGGGTGACAGAGTGAGACTCTGTCTCAAAAAAAAAAAAAAAAAAAAAAAAAAAAAAAAAAAAAAAAAAAAAAAAAAAAGACATTGAAGTCATTTGCTATCAGGCCAAGTGGTTGTACCAGCTTAACCAAAGGAATGCAAACCCTCATGGCCTATGGGAAATTGTTAAACAGGCCTTCCCTAATTTCACCCAGTGGTTATTCTTCCTGGATTCTTTAGCTGCCAGCAGCTTCTCTTGATCTTTGGGCCCTGTCTCTTAAACTGTCTGACCTCTTTTGTATCTCAGTGAACTGAAGTCATATAGAGATAGGAACAGCTAGATTTACACCCAGGAAATAACCAGACCTACTGACAAGCTAGGGAAAAATTTCACTCCTTGAACGGACCCCATAGCAACATACAAATTGAGCTTGAAGGAGTCATAGAAGACAGACATTCATCCACCTCACAGCACTCCTCAAGAATGAAGAGTGAATACAGAGAAAGGGGTGATTTGTTCCATGGTATAATGCTTATGTGCTATAGTAGAATTTCTACCCTGTCCTAGCTCTGCCTATCTTTAAGAAGCAGGAGGCTCGTGATAAAAAGCTTCCTTTGTAACCAGAGCAGCTGAGACTGGTTAGAATCAATTTTTAAAATCGCAAGAATAAGTCCTTACCTATGAGTTATTACTTTATGTATACGTAAATGGACTAAACTTCTAAATCAAAAGATATATAGTGGCTATGTGAATTTAAAAAATCATGACCAAGTTATATGCTATCTACAAGAGACTCACTTTAGATTTAAGAACACATCTCAACTAAAGTGGTGGAGAAAAATAGTTTATTCAGTGATGACCAGAAGACAGCATATCAGACAAATAGACTTTAGTAAAATGTGTCACAAGGGTCAATAAGTTCATTATATAAAGATAAAGGAGTTTATTAAACAAGAAGATGTAACAGCTATAAACATGTATGCACCCAACATCAAAACACCTAAGTACAGAAGGCACACAATGACAGATATGAATGGAGAAGTAGACAGGAATGTGACAATAGTAGAAAACTTCAATTTCTCACTCTATAATAAGTAGGTCATTCAGGCTGAAAGTTAATAGGGACATAGCATAACTTAACAATATAATAGACCAAATGGCGCTAACAAATATATATACAAACATATTCAGAACTTTTCACCCAACAGCAGAGTACACATTCTTCTCAAGCACAAGTAAAAAATTCTCCAGGATAGATCACATTTCAGGTCATAAATAAATCTGGACAAATTTAAGAAGATTAAAATCATTTCAAATATCTTTTATGACCACAAAGGAATAAAACTAGAGATCAATAATTGTAAGAAAATGGGAAAATTCAGGAATACTTGGAAACTAAACAACATACTCTTGAACAAAGGTTGAGTCAGAGAAGAAATAAAAAGAAATTTTAAAAAATGTATCAAAACACACACAAACAATAATACAACGTAACAAAACTTACAAGTTGCAGTAAAAGCAGTGCTAAGAAGGAAGTTTAAAGCTATAAACACCTGTGTTAAACAATTAAAACTATCTCAAATAACTTTATACCTTAAGGAGCTAGGAAGAAAACCCAATATGTTGGTGTATTAAACTGCAAATTGGAAATAGGAAGAAAGTAATAAAAACTTGACTATAAATAAATCAAATAGAGAATGGAAACAATAAAAAAATCAACATAAATAAGAGTTTGTTTTGCGAAAAAAAACCAAAAAACGAAAAACAAAACTGAGAAATCCTTAGTTATATTAACTCAGAAAAATAGAGAGAAGGCTTTTCTTGTGATTTTTTCTTCTGGCTTGGGTATCAAGTTAATGCTGATAAATTAAATTAAATTTGAAAGTCTCATAAATTAAATTTGAAAGTGTTCCCTTGTCTTCAGTGCATTGAAAGAGTTTGAGAAGAATTGGCATTAATTCTTTAAATGTTTGGTAGAATACGCCAGACATCTTTGTTCTCAGTAGCTGCCAGTTGTCCAGAGAGAGCAAGGTCCAGTCAGCACCCTGAAACAAGTGAGGCAGAAGCCATTTGCTCAGGCAGCCCTCAAATAGTTGGATCACTGGACTTCTGATACACCTTTTTCCCTCCTTAGGGAAATGCTAAGAGCTAGAGTTTGCATTAACTGCTAGCGTCTGTGATGGACCTTGGGGAGAGGCTGCACTAATTACCAATTCAGATAACAAACTCTGCTCTTATTGGACCCTGGAAGCTGGAGTATGTTGCAACCTGTGTTCTGCCAGCACTGTGAGATTGCCTAGACAGGAGCCAGTCTTCTGTACAGTCCCCAGAGACATTAAGCATTAAGGCATTGGAAGAGTGAAGTGTATCTCTTTCCCTCTCCAGGGAGAAGCTAGGAGGGCCCCTCCCTGCCTCCCTCCCTTCCTCCCTTCTTTTCTTCCTTCCTCCCTTCCTCCCTCCCTCCCTCCATCTCTCCTTCCCTCCCTTTCTCCTCCCTTCCCTCCCTCTCTCTCTTCTTTCTCTTTCTTTCTTCTCTTTTCCTTTCCCTCTCCCTTTCTCTTTCTTTCTCTCCCTCTTTCTCTCTTCCTTTCTTTCTCTCTTCCTTTCTCTCTCTCTCTCTTTCTTTCTTTTTCTTTCTCTCTTCTATCTCTGTACCAAGCTATTTTGTCTACATTGCCTACTCTGTTCCCACTGTCTTTAGTCATCAGAGCATGCCATGTCTTATGTCCGTGTCAGTGGTAGGAGACAGGCTACAAAGAAGCAGGTCCTCTGCATAGCCTGTGGAAAATGTGGGGCATTGGATGCATGGTGTACCTCAATGTCCTTCCCAAGGAGAAGCTTTTATTCCAATTGCATGATGCTCTGCCAGAAATAGAGATTATGGCACAAAGATAAGGCAAATGTTCCTACCAGATTCCATGTGGCTGGTTTTATGCTAGACTAGGGTGCAGGAACATTGTAACTAGGTTGAGAAGCGTCACAAATAGAATCTGTCCATGAATTGTTATGGAATTACTTTGTTCATGGGGGAAGGAGGATCTAGGGCTTCCTGTTGCACCATCTTGCTGACTGAGAAATGAAAGTTTATTTCTGGCTCTGCAGGGCTGATGTAGAATCCCCGGAGTGAAAAGAAAACTTGAATAAAATATTGAGTCTCTAAGGAACCAAAGGCAGATTATGGTCCAGGGTGTAAATACAATTCCCATGTTTTCCTGTTGCTCCTAAAATCTGTTTCCTGGGGAAGAGACTTGAGCAAGCTTCTACCTTGTTTATAACCACATGTATTATTATCATTAAACTCATATTAAATCTTCTGGTGTCTTATCAAATGGCATATATCGTAACAATAAACACTTTATTTTTTCTGATGCTGGAGAGGATTCAAAGCAATAATCATAAATTAGATGATCTGTAGTTCAGAAAAAATTTCAGAACATACTGGAAATAGAGTTTGGGCTACATCTTCTTAGAAGCAAAAAACCCAAAGCCTAAGACGCTGAAATTGCCCTTTTAATACCACAAAATAAGTAAACAATAAAAAACACTGAGATTGTCTGGCATAAGAGGGTGTATTTCTGAATTCTACTTATATTACCGTCTTGCTTTGAAATGGAATTACAGGGATGTAAGATATTGCTCTTTATTTTACACCTTGTCAGTCTTGATATTCAAGTGCAACTGGTGTAAGAATCGATTCAAAGTGGGAGCTGGGAATGTTCAGAGAAAACAGAGAAAGGAGTGGATGTGGTATTTCAGTCAGTGTTTCCCTCTCCATGAATGAAAATCTCCCTCTTCTAGATTTATGGCTTTTTTTCCCTGTGACTTGAAGTAGTAATGTAACCTTTTCTAGACTTGGGTCCCTTACTTGTGTATTAGAAACAAGATTCTTTGTCCCCACCACACCGAAGTCCAATCTGCACTGGAGGTGGGCAGCAGATTGCAAAGGTCTCTGCTTCCAATTTTAATGGTGAGGGAGGATTCAAGTAAATGGAGAAATGTTGAGATGAGGGAAGGATGATTCTGTCCCAGTTCATCCATCTTATCCCTTATGCTATCTCTTCTTAAGAGTTATGTTTGCATATGTCAGAACCAGCCTTCACTCCATAGGCTAAGTTGGTGCTATATTTGGCTTAGTAAGAGTCTACCATGGGTAAGTCAGTGTCACTCAGTAACATAGTAGTAGTAAAGGCAGAAGCTGTGGGTTCTCATTAGTCTAGTTGCAGACCATCTCAGCCATATTCCAAGTTGTGGGAGAAAATACCCTGGGAAGTTCTGGGTTGTCTTCTTATGCAACCCTTTTATCCTGTGTCCAAAGATTCCATTGGAGTAGAATGGCTCCTGGAAATGACTCTCTGGTGGCTGAATTCATTCTAGTGGGGTTAACAGACCAGCCAGATCTCCAACTCCCCCTGCTCTTCATGTTTCTTGTAATGTATGTTGTCACTGTGATAAGAAACTTTGTCTTGGTAACTCTACGTGGAATTCACATCTTCACACCCGGATGTACTTTTTCCTTTCCAAATTGTTCTTCACAGACCTCTGCTATTCTTCTGTGTTTATACTCAAAATGCTAAGGAACTGTATTTCAGAGAAAAATGTTCTCTCCTACGTGGTTTGCATGGTGTAGCTTTTCTTTTTCCTTTTTTTTTTTTTTTTT
>NW_016107315.1:20671310-20753446 GCF_001604975.1 Cebus imitator
GATAGTTGCAAATTGATTGGCTCAAGTAGGGATCTGATGTATTTTACAAAATCAAAAAGCATATTGAAATATTTTCTGGCGTTTATAATTCAGAGCCTAGCAATGTGTCATTAAGGCATGAATCCAAAGAGACACATAGCCATTATACAAGAGGTCTCTGTGTGGGAATTATCAATGAGGATTTAGAAACCATCTGAAATTCTCAATCAATTTAAATTCTCAATCTTAATTTGTATCTGCTCTGTAAATTACTGTAACTATCTTTTACTAAAAAAAAAGTTTTAATAAAATTTGTAATCCACAATGACTATACATTAAATAATGTTTCAAGGAGTGAATGTGAAAAGTCTGTGGTTACATTTGTGGAGAACCAGGAAGAGAAAGAAAGGAAACTTCAACCAGAAAAATAATGAGTGGTAATAGGATCTCAAGTTAGGAAGGAGAAACCTAGAAAGTAGAACCATTAAAGCTTCTACCTATGACTCCTTTTTCTCTAAACTGGAAGGCCTTACAAATATTATGGTGATCATAGAATTTTTCTGAGTAAGATTAAGGCAGAAGCTATCTGATATCAAAGAAAGATTAAACCTGAGCCTTGGAGGGACCCTCAGACAACTAAATCACTCATAGTTTTCTGGCTTTGATTAGTTATTTTCATATGGATTTTATGGTATCAGAACCTCATATTGCAGTTGTGAGATTATATAAACCCATAATAACATAGGAGAGGGTTTGGACTAGGTTATTAACATGAAATAAATAAGGACAATGAATTGGAGAGAGCTGAGAGGTAGGTAGTGCTGAGTAAAAAGAAAAAAAAAGTGATTTCTCCTAAAAAATTAGAGAGTTATTATGTATTATATGACCATGTATGTCATAATGTTAAAATTATATAACTATGCAGACCCTGTGTGTGTGAATGTTACATATTGTTTGGCAGGCATTTCAGGGGTCACTAACTGTGTGATAATAACTGTACCTAAAAGTCAAACAATCGCTGTTAGAAAAGGAGGGGAGAAGAAAGTTTCCCGTCTTTTAGGTCTGGGGGAATGTGCTATTTGTGATGTAAAATTTTGAATAGAATATTAAGCCTCCCAAGACAGCACTCTCACTGCTACTATATGACCTGGATTCTATGGTAGTTCTACTTTTAGGGTTTTGAAAAACCTCAATACTGTTTTTCATAATGGCCCTACAAATGTACATTACTACCAACAGTGTGTAAGAGCTCCTTGTGGCATTTGTTTTATAGATAGATAGATAGATAGATAGATAGATAGATAGATAGATAGATAGATGATACCCAGTTTAACTGGGGTGAGATGATAGCTTATGGTGGTTTTTATCTGCATGTCCCTGAGGATTACTGATTTTCAGCCTTTTTTGTTTACTTTTTGGCCACTTATATGTCTTCTGAGAAATGTTTATTCAGATCCTTTGCTCGTTTTAAAATAGATTTTTTTTTTTTTTTTTTNTTTGGCTGTCAAGTTGTTTGAGCTCCCTGTTGGATGAATAGTTTGAAAGTATTTTCTACCATTCTATAGGTTGTCTCTTCACTCTGTTGTTTTCTTTGTTGTACCTAAGGTTTTTAGTGTCAGAGAGTTCTACTTGTTTTTGTTTTATTACTTGTGCTTTTGAAGCCTTACCTGCAATATTTTTGCCTTGACCAATGCCTTGCAGGGTTTCCCATATGTTTTCTTCCAGTAATGTTATAATTTGGGGTTTTACATATAAGACTTTAATCCATTTTGAGCTGAGTTTTGAATATACTGGAGACAGGGATCTAGATTCATTCTTTTGCCTATGGATATTCAGTATTCCCAGGACTATTTATTGAAGAGGGTGTCTTTTCCCCAATGTGTACATTCTTGGCACCTTTGCCAAAAACAAGTTGGTTGTAAATATGTGGATTTATTCCTAGGATCTCTAGTCTGTTCCATTGAATATGTGTTTTTATGTCACTATCATGCTATTTTGGTTCCTATCACTTTTTAATGTATCTTAAAGTCAGGTAGCATGATGCTTCGGCTGGTTATTATCAGTATTCCTTTGGCTATTTAGGTTCTTTTGTGATTCCAAGTGAATTTTAGAATTATTTTTTCCATTTCTGTGAAGAAAGTGTTCGGTATTTTGACAGGGTTTGCATTGAATTTGTATATTGCTTTGAGTAATATGGCTATCTTAACAGTATTCTTGTAATCCGGGAACATGGGATATCTGTCCATTGTTCTGTGGTCTCTTCAGTATCTTCCATCAGCATTTTATAGTTTTCATTACAAAGAAATTTTACCTCCTTGATTAAATTTATTTGTAAGTATTTTCTTATTTATTTGTAGCTATTATAAATGTCATTGCTTTCTTGATTTTTTTCACCTAGTTTGTTATTGGTGTATAGAAACGCCACTGAGTTCTGTATGTTGATTTTTTATCCTGAAACGTTATTGAATTCATTGATCAATTCTCAGAGTTTTTTGGTGGGGTCTAAGTTTTTCTATATGTAAGATTATGTAATCTGCAAAGAGGGACAATTAGATTTTCTCTTTTCCAACTTGGATGCCTTTTTTTTTTCACTCTTGGCTAATTGCTCTAGCTAGCTCTTCCTGTACCATGTTGAATAGCAGTGCTGAAAGTGGGCATCCTTGTCCTGTTCTATTTCTTAGAAGAAACACTTCAAGCTATTTCCCATTTAGTTTGATGTTAACTGTGGTTTTTAAATATATGTCCTTTATTATGATGAGGTATGTTCCTTTTATATCTAATTTGTTGAGAGTGTTTCTCATGAAGAAATGTTGATTTTTATCAAAGGCTTTTTCTGCATCTTGAAAAAAATTATGATTTTTGTCCTTCATTCTGTTGATGTATTACATTTATGATTTGCTTACATTGAAGAAAATGTGCATTCCTGTGATAAACCTCACTTGATCATAATGTGTTAACTTTTTGATGGATTGTTGGATTCACTTTTCTAGTATTCTGTTGAGGTTTTTTGCATCTGTGTTCATCACCAGTGTTGGCCTATATGTGTGTGTGTGTGTGTGTGTGTGCACGCACGCTTGTCTAATTTTGGTATCAATGTAATGCTGGATTCATAGAAGGAGTCAGGGAAAATTTCTTCGTATTGAATTTTTTGAAAAAATTTGAGAACTGGTGTTCTCTTATTTATATGTTTGGTAAAATTATCTGGTTCTGAGCTTTCCCTTGTTGACAGACTTTATTACTGATTCAATCTCATTACTTATTATTGATCTGTTCATGCTTTCTGTTTCTTCTTGGTTCAATATCAATAGCTTATATGGGTTCAAAAATGTATCCATTTCTTTTAGGCTTTCTAGTTTTTTGCATATAGTTTTTTATATTAGACTCTAATCATCCTTTGTATTTATGTGGTATTAGTTGTAATACCTTTTTTGTCATTGCTGATTTTATTTATTTGGGTCTTCTCTTTTTTTCTTAGGCTAGATAACGGTGTGTCAATTTTGTTTCTCTTTTCAAAAATCCACTTTTCACTTATTTGATCTTTTGTATTGTTTTTTAATCTCTATTTTGTTTAGTTTTGCTCTGGTTTATATTATTTCTTTTCTCCTACTAATTTTAGATTCTTTTTTCCCTTGGTTTTCTAGTTCCTTGAGATGCTTACTTAGATCATTTAAAAAAATTTACTCTACTTTATCGATGTAGGCATTTATTGCAATACACTTCCCTCTTAGTACTGTTTTGATGGTATCTCAGAGGTTTTGGTATAACTTGATTCAATTTTTATTTGTTTTAAGAAATCTATTTTTTCATTGACCAGTGGTTGTTTTGGGGCATGGTATTTAATTACCATGTCTTTGTATAGTTTCCAGAGTTCCTTTTGATACTAATTTCAAATTTTATTCCACTTTTTCCTGAAAATATAGTTAATATGGTTTTGATTTATAAGTATTTGTTGAGATTTGTTTTGTGTGATCCAACACATGGTCTATTCTGGAGAATTTTTTGTGTGTGTGCTGATGAGAATCTGAAAATCTGTTGTTTAGTGTAGCTACCTTCATCAATAATCTTGGCTAGATCTTCTGGATAACTTGCTGCAGCTTCTGTGTCCACACCTGCTGTTTCACCTTGCATTTTACGTTATGAAGATGGTTTCTTTCCTTAAACTTCATGAAGCAGGCTCTGCTAGTTTTCAACTTTTCTTCTGCAGCTTCCTCACCTCTCTCGGCCTTTATAAAATTGAAGACAGTTAGGGCCGTGCTCTTGATAAAGTTTTTGCTTAAGGGAGTGTTGTGGCTGATTTTAT
Source organism: Cebus imitator (assembly GCF_001604975.1). Classification (NCBI taxonomy): domain Eukaryota; kingdom Metazoa; phylum Chordata; class Mammalia; order Primates; family Cebidae; genus Cebus; species Cebus imitator. Next base: position 20,675,590 of record NW_016107315.1, read on the forward strand.
CTTCTACCCAGACGACAGAAATTTTCTCCATATCAGCAATAAGGCTATTTAATTGTCTTATCATTGGGTGCATATTCTTCAGCTGTTAGATAAAACGTTCTGTAAATGTCTGTTAGGCCTATTTGATCTATAGTTCAGTTTGAGTCTAATAGTTCTTTGATGATTATTTCTCTAGATGATCTGTCCAATGCTGAAAGAGAGGTAGTGAAGTCCCCACCTAGTATGTCATTGGGGTCTATCTCTTTAGGTCTAAATTTGCTTTATATATCTGTATGCTCTGTGTTGAGTGCATGTATTTTTATAATTGTTATATCCTCTGGCTGAATTGATTGCTTTATAATGCCTTCTTTGCTTCTTTTTATGTTTTTTGACTTAAAGAGTATTTTGTTGATATAAGTATAGCTACCCCTGCATGCTTATTTTTTCCATTTGTGTGAAATATCTTTTTCTATGTCTTCCTCCCCATCTATATTTGTCTTTGCAGGTGAAGTGAGTTTCTTGTAGACAGCATGTAGTGCTGTGGCAGTTTTTAAAATAAGATAACAATAAGGCTTGCCTCATGAATTGACTATTTCTTTCATGAAATAATTCTCTGTAGCATATAATGTTATTTGATAAAATTTTACCCCTAGCAGAACTTCTGTCAAAATTGGAGTTGGTCCTCTCGGATCCATCCACTGCTTTATCAACTAGGTTTATGTAATATTCTAAATCATTTCTTGTCATTTCAACAATATTCACAGCATCTTCATCAGAAGTAGATTTATTTAAAAAAGAGCACTTTCTTTGCTTATCCATAAGAAGCAACTCCTCATCTGTTAAAGTTTTATTATTAGATCCTAGCAATTAGTCACCTCTTCAGGCTCCACTTACATAATTTTAGTTCTCTTGCTGTTTTTAACATATCTGTAGTTACTTCCTTCACTGAAGTCATCCATGGGGGCTGGAATCAACAACTCCCAAACTCCTGTTAATGTTGATATTTCTACTTCCTTCCATGAATCACAAATGTTCTTAATGACATCTAGAATGGTAATTTCTTTCTGGAATGTTTTCCTTTGCCTAGACCCATCAGAGGAATTACTACTATCTTTGGCAGGTATAACCTTATAAAATATACTTCTTAAATGATGAGACTTGAAAGTGTAAATTACTCCCCCACTCAGTGGCTTCAGAATGGATGTTTTGTTAGCAGGCATGAAAGTAACATTAATCTTTTTGTACATCTCCATTAGAGTTATTGGGTGATTAGGTTCATTGTCAATAAGAAGTTATATTTTGAAACAAATATATATTTTTTCTGAGCAGTAGGTCTCAACAGTTGACTTAAAATATTCACTAAACCATGCTGTAAACAAATCTGTCATTTAGGCTTTGTTGATCCATTTGCAGAGCACAAGCAGAGTATATGTAGCGTAACTCTTAATGGCCCTAGGATTTTCAGAATGATAAGTGAGTATTGGTTTCAACATAAAGTTGCCAGCTGCCTTAGCCCCTAATAATAAAGTCATCTGTACATTGAAGCTTTGAAGCCAGGCATTAACTTCTCCACTCCAGCTCTGAAAGTGTTAGATGGCATATATCTTCTTCTTCCTTTTTTTTTTTTTTTTTTTGAGACAGTCTTACTCTGTCACCCAGGCTGAAGTGCAATGATGTGATCTCAGCTCACTGCAACCTCTTTCTCCCGGGTTCAAGTGATTCTCGTGCCTCAGCCACCCTTGTAGCTGGGACTACAATGGCGCACCAACACACTTACCTAATTTTTGTATTTTTAGTAGAGACAGGGTTTTATGTTGTTGGCCAAGCCGATCTCAAAGTGCTGACCTTAGGTGATCTGCCAACCTCGGCCTCCCAAGGTACCGGGATTACAGGCATGAGCTACCGTATCTGACCTCTTCTTCTAATAGAAAGCTGTTTTATCTACATTGAAAATCTGTTGTTTAGTATAGCTACCTTCATCCATAATCTTAGCTAGATCTTCTGGATAATTTGCTGCAGCTTCTGTGTCTGTACCTGCTACTTCACCTTGCATTTTAGGTTATGAAGATGGTTTCTTTCCTTAAACTTTATGAAGCAACTTCTGTTCATTTTCAACTTGTCTTCTGCAGCTTCCTCGCCTCTCTCAGCCTTTATAAAATTGAAGACAGTTTGGATCTTGCTCTAGATAAAGTTTTTGCTTAAAGGAGTGTTGTGGCTTGTTATATCTTCTACCCGAATGACAGAAATTTTCTCCATATCAGCAATAAGGCTATTTAATTTTCTTATCATTGATGTGTTCACCGGAGTAGCAGTTTTAATTTTCTGCAATATTTTTTCTTTTGGATTCATCCTGGCTCACAGGTGCAAGAGGCCTACCTTTTGGCCTATCTCGGCTTTTGACATATCTTCTTTACTAAGCTAAATTGTTTCTGGCTTTTGATAAGTGAAAGACATGACTTTTCCTTTCACTTAAACACTTAGAGGTCATTGTCAGGCTATTATCAATATAACTGGCCTAATATCAATGTTGCTGTGTCTTAGGCAATGGGGAGGCCTGAGGATAGGGAGAATAGTGGGGTACTGCCGGCCAGTGGAGCAGTCAGAATACACCCGACACTTATCAGTTAAGTTTCCATCTTATATGGGTGTGGTTTGTGGTGCCCTGAAACAATTACAATAGTAACATCTAAGATTACTGATCCCAGGTCACCATAGCAGATATAGTAATAATGAAAAACTTGAAATACTGCATAAATTATCAAAATGTGATACAGAGACATAAAGTGAGCATGTGCTGTTGAAAAAATGATGTTGATAGACTTGCTGGACAAAGGGTTGCCACAAACCTTCATTTGTAAAAAATGTAATATCTGGAAAGCAAAATAAAGTGAAGCACAATACAATGATATATACTTGTACATACAGTTATTCATGACGTAAAGACATTTGGTCAAAGAGAGGACCACATATACATAATATTACAATGGAATTGGAAAATTTCTATCACCTAGTGACATTGTAGCCATTGAAAGCCGCGGCTCAATGCATTACTCACAAGTTTGTAATGATGCTGAGGTAAACAAGCTTACTGTACTGCCAGTAGAATGTATACAATTTTAAGTGATTATGTTACTGCTTTATGTATTTACTATACTGTACTATTTATCACTATTGTAGAGGGTACTACTTCTAATCATAAAAGATGAAGTAAATTCACCTTGCCATGTATGTACCTATGCAACAATCCTGCATGATCTGTACATGTACCCCAGAACCTAAAGTATGATAAAAAACAAAAAGCCACAAAAGGAGATATTCTAGAATAAAGCATTGTTATCAGAAGAGATGACAGCTCCATATTTTGTTATTGCCTCTAAAGACCTTCCAGTGGGCCAAGATATAGAGGTGGAAGGCAGTAATATTGATGACCCTGACTCTGGCCTAGGTGAATGTGTGTGTACTTCTGTCTTAGATTTTAATAAAAAAGTTTAAAAATGTAAAGATAATAAAAACGTTTACAGTAAAAAAGCTGATAGAATAAGTATATGAAAGAAAAAGTATTTTACCCAAATGCCCATCGATGGTAGACTAGACAGGGAAAATGTGGTACATATACACCATGGAATATTATGCAGCCATCAAAAATGATGAGTTTGTGTCCTTTTTAGGGACATGGATGAACCTGGAAACCATCATTCTCAGCAAACTGACACAAGAGCAGAAGATCAAACACTGCATGTTCTCACTCATAGGCAGGTGTTGAACAATGAGAACACCTGGACACAGGGAGGGGAGCACTACACACTGGGGTCAGTTGGGGGGAAATAGGGGAGGGAGAGTGGGGGGTGGGGAGTTGGGGAGAGATAGCAAGGGGAGAGATGCCAGATGTAGGTGATGCGGAGGAAGGCATCAAAGCACACTGCCATGTGTGTACCTATGCAACAATCTTGCATGTTCTTCAAATGTACCCCCAAACCTAAAATGCAATAAAATAAATAAATGGGAAAAAAATGTAATTATGGCCAATTACCATTATCCCATTTCTAATCATCAAGCTTTTCTATACGTCATTTAAAAAATAAATATATTTTCCTACCTAAAAAAAAAATTTGTTTAGCTGCACAGTGTCTTTGTGTTATAAGCTAAGTTATATTTTAAGAGAGTCAAAAAGTGAAAAAATTTGATAGGTTTATAAAGTAAAAAAATTATAGTAAACTAAGGTTAATTTATTATTGAAGAAAGAAAAAAGTTTCTATAAATTTAGTGTGGACCAAGCGAACAGTGCTTATAAAGTCTACAGTAGTGTACAGTAATATCTTCGCATTCACTCACCCCTCACTCAATGACTTACCCAGAACAATTTCCATTTCTGCAAACTTTATTCATGGTAGCTGCCCTATACAGGTATACCATTCTTAGTTTTTTATATAATATGTTTTACTTCACTTCTTCTACATTTAGATACATAAACACTTGTGATTGTGTTACAGTTGCCTGCAGTATTTAGTATGGTAACATGATGTCCAGATTTGTACCTTACGAGCAGTAGGCAATACTATATAGCTTAGGTTTGTAGTAGGCTGTTTCATCTAGATTTGTGTAAGTGCACTCTATGATATTTGCATGACGGGATTGCCTAACGATGCATTTCTCAGAATATATCCCATCATTATGTGATGCATCACTGCATATATATTTAATTATGTTTCTTATATAGTATATGTAGTGTATATGTGTGTATATATGTAATTTAATATATATTATATATAATATCTAATTTTATTACATATCTAGTAGTAATGAAACATTTGAAATATAATATGTAATTTTATATGTTATATGTAATTTTAGCAGATGAACACCTTGGGGTGATCCTGCCTCTTTTTCAGTAAACATTAAGAAGAGAAACAGTAATTTATTATGATAAGAAGGAAAGTTTGTATAGGTTTAAACTTAAATTTTAAGTATAATCTTTGGTTGCCTGCTAGTATGCTTTGTTTGGTCTGGTTATCTTTTTTTTAATCTTTTTTTCCCCTTTTTAAAAATTGCTATGGTCTCTAAAATGTAAATATTTCTAACATTTTACTTCTTATATTTGCTAGGAAGACATATTTTGCAAAATACTCAATGTGTCCAAAATACTTGAACCAATCATAATAGTTCTTTCATGGCTTCTCATGAACTCTAACCCTGACTCAATTTCTGCTTCAATTTTAAACAAGGTTAAATCATAATTTTAAAACGTATTTTTATTACATAGTTTTGATTGCCCAGTGGATAATGGAGAACCATGGAAAGTTCTTCAGCTAGACAGAGAGACCTGTGCCTTCAGAGTTTACTCCAGTAGCAGTGTAGATGGCTGAATAGAGTAAGTACGTGAGAAAAGATTAAAATTATTCTCTAGTCTATGTTATTTTGTTAGGAACCACTATAATTCAGTTGCACAGTTCAGTTACAAACTAAAATGTGCTAGAAATTGTGTAGGAATTGAGGGAAAAGATTGGGGGTTATTGGGGTTGTGAGGTCTGTTGTTTAACATGTGAAAGATGTAGAAAATATTCTGAATGGCTTTGGCCAGAGAACAATGTAATTTCAACAAATATTTACTTAGTACACACTGTGTACTATAAACCATACTTAGCACCTGGAACAAAGAATTAAATATCAAAGAAGACAGAAATGAAATTTATCCTTATAGAACTTATAGTATAAAGGGGGAACACAGAAATTAAAGGGAGCAAAAGTATCTTCATCTGTAATCTCAGCAGTTTGGGAGGCCTAGGTGGGCAGATCCCTTGAGCCCAGGAGCTCCAGGCCAGCCTAGTCAACATGGTGAAACTCTGTCCCTGCAAAAAACCACAAAAATTAGCCAGGCATGTTGGCATGCACTTGTAGCTCCAGCTACTTGGGAGGCTGAGGTGGATTGCTTGAGTCCAGGAGGTTGAGCTCTTGCCTGGGAGAAGAGCAATGCCTTGAGACACACACACACACACACGCACACACACACACACACACACACACACACACACACACACGGTGAGTTTTATGATAAAGGAGGTACCAGAAGCTGTGAGAACAGAAATAGTGACAGCTGATATTTATTGCCTATTTACCACTGTTCTAACCATTTTACTTATATTTTTTCATTTAATCATCATAAAAAGCCCTATGAATGATGCTATTTTTTAACATTCTTACTTTACAAATGTGAACCAAAGGCACAGGGAAGCAAAATAAGTTGCCTAAGTTAGTAAGCCTGGGAATGGGATTCTCACACATTTCCTATAACTGCATAGCCCAAACTCTGAACTACTATGGTGAGAATAAATTGATGACCTCATTAAGGAAATGTTACATTTAAGGACTCAGCAGGACACTCCTGTAGGTGTTTAGATGTAAAAATTTTAAAAGGGGCCGGGCGCGGTGGCTCACGCCTGTAATCCCAGCACTTTGGGAGGCCGAGGCGGGTGGATCACGAGGTCAAGAGATCGAGACCATCCTGGTCAACATGGTGAAACCCCGTCTCTACTAAAAATACAAAAAATTAGCTGGGCATGGTGGTGCGTGCCTGTAATCCCAGCTACTCAGGAGGCTGAGGCAGGAGAATTGCCTGAACCCAGGAGGCGGAGGTTGCGGTGAGCCGAGATCGCGCCATTGCACTCCAGCCTGGGTAACAAGGGCGAAACTCCGTCTCAAAAAAAAAAAAAATCTTAAAAGGGAATTAAGATATTCATTTTTTTCAGTGATATCCCATGAGAGACAACTGAAGTCAGTTACTGCCGCCTTTGTGCTGCAGTTTGAATGTATGTGTCCCCTATATGTATTAAATATCTCACCCCCAAAGCAACAGTATTAGGAGGTGAGAGCTTTTGTAGATGATCATGGAGACAGAGCCCTCTTGAATAGAATTCGCATCCTTATAAAAAGAGGTCCACAGGTAGCCTTTGCCCTTTCTGCCATGTGCAGTTAGAGTAGGAAGGCAGCTGTCTACCTAGAAGCAGGGCCTCAGTAGATACTGAACACTGGGGTCTTGATCTTGGCCTTTATCCTCCAGAACTGTGAGAAATAAATCTGTGTTTTTCCTAAGACACCCAGTCTATGATATTTTGTCATAGTGGCCAGATCAGACTAAGCCACCTAGAAAAATTTCTGATAAAGAAATAACTAAGGCTGAATGTGGCAACTCATGCCTATAATTCCAGCACTTTGGGAGGTCCAGATGGTAGTATTGCTTGAGGCCAGGAGTTCAAGACCAGCTTGAACAACATAGGGAGATCACCCCCATCTCTACAAAAAAATAAGCAAAATTAGCCAGGCATAGTGGCATGTTCCTGTAGTCCCAATTATTTGAGAAGCTAAGGTGGGAGGATCACTGGAGCCTGGGAGGTCAAGGCTGCAGTGAGCTGTGATGGTGCCACTGAACTTCAGTCTTGGCGATACAGTGACAACCCTGTCTCAGAAAAAGAAAAAAAAAGAAAGAAAGAAAGACTGCAGGCAGATCCTGTGAAAAAATTCATTCAGGATGAGGAAAAAAGAAAGAACCAATGAAATAGAATTCCCATCAGATGTGAAGATTATGGGAGATGGAATTTTATTTGCACTCTGCTTTAGGGGATGTACAGTACCTCGGGAGAAGAAAAACTTGATAAAATACGGAGTCTCTAAGAAACAAAAGAGAAATCATAGTCCAGGTTATGAAGACAAAGCCCACATCTTGCTTAAACCTAACCCGTATTCCCTGGGGAAGTGGTTGAGGAAGCTTTAACCCTGCTTATAACAAGGTAAATTATATCATTAAATGGACATTAAATCGTTTATGTCCTACCAAGTGACAGAAAGGATAATAATAAAAACTTTGTTTTGTCTGCTGCTTGAGAGGAATCAAATTTATAATAAAAGCAATGATGTATAATTCAGAAGGATACAATGAAGGTTAAGTCTGGTCTGTATCTTAGAATTAAAGAAACTAAAGTCTCAGAGGTTGAAATTACAGGGCCACAGTGGCAAATAAGGATAAGGAAACACCAAGGTTTTCTGGCCTAAGGAGGGTGTTTCTGAATTCCACATACATTCACGTCCTCTTTGTTTTGAGATGGACATCCAGGGCTCTAAGATATGGTATTTACATTCTCATTCAATGCTGTCCTGATACTTAGGTGAATCCAGTAGAAAAATCTGTTCAAGAAGGGAGCAGATAATGTTCATAGGCACCAGTGAAACTGGTGGTTGCAGTGTCTAATCAGTAAGTTCCCTCTCCATAGACAGAACTCTCTCCATTCTAGATGCAGGGCTTTGATTCTGTGATGTGGGGCAGTAACACAACCTTTCCTAGACTTTGGTCCATTACTTTTGGATTAGAAACAATGTCCTTTGTTCCCTCCCCCTACCTGCATTGAATCTACGGTAGAGGCAGGACAAGGTTGCTACAGCCTCTGCCTTTAACTTTATTGGTAATGAGAGGACTCAAGTGAATGAGGAAATTAAGAAATGGGGGATGAATGATTGTGTCCTGGTCCACTCTTCTCCCTTATCTTTTGTTTTTTCCAGCAGTCATATTTGCATGTGGTAGCATTGGCCTTCATGCTATTAGGCTAAAGTGGTGGTGTTCTCTGCTGTATTTGGCTTACTACCACTTGAAAAAGGGGAAGTCAGTGTCACTCAGTGTCATGATAGTAGTAAAGGCAGATTATGTGGGTCCATATTAGGCTAGTCTCAGATAATCTCAGCATATACTCTACTTGTACGAGAGGAGAAATTGTGGGGAGAGATGTGTTTCTCTTGAATGGAAGCTTTTTTTCCTGTGTCCACAGGTACCCTTAGAGAAGAATGGCTCCTGAAAATGGCTCTTTCATGACTAAAATCATTTTGGGGGTTAACAGAACAGCCAGATCTCCAACTTGCCCTGTTCTTCCTGTTTCTAGTAATGTATATGGTCACTGTGTTGGGAAATTTGTGCTTGGTAACTGTCACTGTGCTCAATTCACACTTTCGCACCCCATGTACTTTTTCTTCTTTAACTTGTCCTTCATAGATCTCTGTTATTCTTCGGTGTTTACGCTCAAAATGCTGATGAACCTCATAACAGAGAAGAATATTATCTCCTACATGGGGTGCATATCTCAGCTTTTCTTTTCCTTTTTTTTTTTTTTTTTTTGCATTTCTGAACGCTATGTGCACACCTCAATGGCCTATGATCACCATGTAACAATCTGTAACCCACTTTTGTATAATGTTGCCATGTCCCCTAAAGTGTGCTCTCACCTTATGCTTGGTTCATACTTGCTGGCCTTTTCTAGCGCCATGGCCCATACTGGATGCTTGCTGAGGCTGACCTTCTGCAATGCAAACACCACCAATCACTATTTGTGTGACGTCCTCCCTCTGCTCAGCTGTCTTGTACTGGCACGTACATCAATGAGCTGGTGGCTTCCATTGCAGCAGCCATCATTTTCATTGTGCCCATTGCCACCATATTTATTTCTTGTGGTTGCAGCCTCCCCATCATCCTCCACATCAGCTCCAAAGAGGGCAGGTCCAAAGCCTTGGACACCTGCAGTTCCCACATAATTGCTCTTTATCTGTTCTTTGGATCATGTGCATTTATATATTTCAAACCATCTTTTGCTGGGTCCATGGATGAGGGAAAGATTTCTTCTGTCCTTTACACCAATACAGCTCCTTTGATGAACCCCTTTATCTACAGTTTGATGAATAAATGTTCCACTTTCTCTGAGAAAACACCCTAGTAGGAAAACAATTTGATTAGAAACAGTATCTTTCAGCACATGTAGTTGTAGGATAGGGAGCTCCTATTGTTATTTTCGATATTTTAGTAGTACTCTTCTTATCCTAATTCTTTCTTATTACAGTGAAGAAAATTGGAGTCTTCTCTCAGTAATTTATTTCCCCTTTCCATAGAGCATGTCTTCCTCCTTTCCTCATCATTTGTGTAATTCTTTTCTCCTCACATTTTTTCTTGTATAGTGGTAGCATTAAAGAAGAAATTTATACTTTTATATTGTCATTTTCAACATTACTCTTTCCTCTAGGAAAAGATAAATTGCCTGCAAATGATCAAGCAAATTAACACTTTCTGAATCATTGTGTTGTCAGAGAGATGGAAATTATTATCCACCATTTGCCATTGGAGGCGGGAATCAGACAGTCTGTTTCTGTTACCATCTTTCCATCTTCTTCTGGGCAAACATATGTCTCCTTTAAAAGCCAGAGATGGAAAGTTTCTTAAGGACTAGTAAGTATAACCTAGTTTACAGCTTTAAAGAGCATAGATTAAGCTTTTTCTTGTCAAATAGTTTTCTTATTTCTTTTTACACACAAACCAGCACATAAAAGAAGGACATTTATTAAATGGATGGGAAAGCGAAGCTCTTCATGGTAATGATTTACTTAAAGTCACGCAACTTCTTAATCAAAAAGTCTAGACTAAATACTTTGCCTTCTGACTTTGAGTCCACTAGTCTTTTTAGTATATTTTGTTGCTGTTTCACTATTTTTATTTTAGTTAACATGGAATATAAGAAAACGTTTCTAATTTGGAAGTTGACTGTGCTTTGTTCCAGAATGATACATGAATTTCTAACAGGATGGGTATCACTTCTTTTATGTCTGTTTAGAAAAACATTTTGATGGTTCTTATTGTTGGGAATGAGTATCACTTCTTTTTTTTTTTTCTTGTGTAAATTTAAACTTTTTAAAGTTATACTTTAAGCTCTGGGGTACATGTGCAGAATGTGCAGGTTTGTTACATAGGTATACACACGCCATGGTGGTTTGCTGCATCCATCACCCCGTCATCTACATTAGATATTTCTCCTAAAGCTATCCCTCTCCTGGCCTTCCACACCTCTGCTCTCCTTCCCCTAGCTGCCCATCCCCCAATAGGCCCAGGTGTGTGATTCCCCTCCCTGTGTTCACATGTTCTCACTGTTCAACACCCACTTATGAGTGAGAACATGTGGTGTTTGGTTTTCTGTTCTTGTGTCAGTTTGCTGAGAATGATGGTTTCCAGCTTCCTCCACGTCCCTGCCAAGAACGTGAACTCATCCTTTTTTATGGTTGCATAGTATTCCAGGGTGCACATGTGCCATATTTTCTTTATCCAGTCTATCATGTTTGTTTGTTTAGGAAAACAGTTTGATGGTTCTTATTGTGGGAAAGAGGACATCTTTTAAGCCAGCATAAATTCAAACAGGGGTGTGAGTTTTTCAGCAAATTAAAAAAATGAGTTTGAAATGTTATCAGGGTCATTTATTTCAGAGATCCAGGCATGGGAGTTAAAAAGATCCAAAGAGGCAAACAGCTGATAAATGAGGTCCCTCTGTAGAGAATGGTCCGTAAGATTATAGAAACCACTTTCATTTTCTGTTGTTGTTTAATTATTTTATTTTAAATTTTTGTGAGTAATTTGAATTTGTATTCTATTCTGTGGAGCACTGTATCTTGTACTCTACATAAGGCTTTGATAACAATTATAATATACAAGTGGTATTATTATTTGAGGAATGAAAGTGGAAAAGCTGTGTCCACATTTGTGGGGAATCAGGTAGAGAAGGAATCGCAACTTCTTGATTAAAAAAAAAAAGTGAGTGATGTTTGAAATTCTACTTAGGAAGACATAATTTAGAACATAAAATGATGGAAAATAAAATCCTTTACTTAGAATTCTCCTCTCCTTGGAAGCTCTAGAGAATTGTGGAGATTACAGGATTTATCTGAGTGGGGTAAAAGCTGAAATTGTTTGATATTAATCCCAGAGGCCTGGGAGTCCTAAGACAAACCAAATCACACTTGTTTTTCTTGGCTTTCATATGTTCCTTCCATATGGATTTTAAGCTATGAAAACCTCAAGCTGCAGCTGAGAAAGATAGGATAATTTGAAAATGATTGGATGTACCAAAGTTAACAAATCATGTCAGCCTTTTCTGGAATAGGAGAGTAAATTATTTTTCCTTTGGGAAATCAGACAAAAATGTGATTACTCAAAAATCATCAATCTGATATGAACAATTATTTTCTAAGATAACCATAATAATATTTACTATTTTTCCATTTTTCTAATCTCCATTCAATATTTTGTTATTAGAAAATTTAGCTTAACTTGTTTGTTGGCTCGTTGTTTTTGATGTTCAGCATTGCTAAATTTTTGACTTACGGTTTGAAATGTCCACTTATTTCTCATTGCTGACCTTAGTTGCAATGTACCTGATTTAACCCTTAACAAATTATATTCTTATAAAATAGTTGAAGTTGATTGGAGGTTTCTTTTTATCATTTCTTTTATTTGCTGTCCCTTTTGATAAATTTGTTTTCCTTAGTTAAAAGATACTGTATTTAAATATGTAAAATATTACCTGTGCTATTTGGTACTCTGGACATTTCAGAGGTGTGTCCATACTTTATGTATTTTACCACTATTTGAAGTGGCCAAAGAGGTGGATTAAACTGGGTCACTGACCTTTCATGTGAAGAGCTTCAAAATACAGATGAAATCAGTTTTATTTTCAGAAAAGATAAATTTAAAATATGTTCCAATCTAATACTGAGAAATCCCATAAGTCTGGCACAATTGTTTTTTCTCTCTGGTGTTGGGACATGTCACTCACTCTTAATTAAGCTTTGCACCAGATCAAGTATATAGTTTATCTGTACGGCTTTGGCTTTTTTGTGCAAAAGAAATACTTTTTTTTTTTTTTTTTTTTAATGAGACGTAGTTCTGCTCTGTCACCCAGGCTAGAGTGCAGTGGCGGAATCTCTGCTCACTGCAAACTCCACCTCCCAGTTTCAAGCGATTCTCCTGCCTAAGCCTCCTGAGTAGCTGGCACAGGCATGTGCCACCTTGCCTGGCTAATTTTTGTGTTTTTAGTAAAAATGAGGTTTCACCCTGTTGTCCAGGCTGGTCTTGAACCACTGACCTTGTGATCCGCCCGCCTCGGTCTCTCAAAGAGCTGACATTACAGGCATGAGCCACCGTGCCTTGCCAAGAAATACCTTTAAACATTAAATTGTTACTCATTGTCATGGAGTGTTACATTTGAGGGCAGAGCCTTAATCTTCCTCAGTGAAGGAGAGGCTGGTGGAATCATTTGCCCCGTTTAAAGACTTTCTGCCATAGAGTTGAATTAACCCACTGCAAACATCAATATAGAAACATATCCAGGTGTTATAGTTGCTCTTTGGAGGAGATTTGTGCACAGTTTCCTTTGCACTGTCCCATCTGTCAATCTCTGTGCTCTTCAGGGAGAAGTGGGAGGTAAACGAGGGAGGGAGTTCTAGATCCAGTCTCCTGGATGATGGGTTTGGTGTTCAGAGATGTTTGTGACTTGTTCCAAATCATAACATATAGGTGGCAGAGCTGGGATCAGGACTTGGGTATTGGATTCTAAATTGGTCAGGGTTTTATTTTTTTAATTATACAAGTTTTTCTACTTTTAAAATCAGTTAATTATGAATACTGCTTTAGTAAATAAAAATGTCTTGAAACAGCAAATAAAAGCAAGATGCTCAAGAAAAAGTCTTATAAGTATCCTTCATATTTCACATTTTATAGCTCTGTTGTTCAGTTTAGAATATGTGAATATGTTATTTTCTTCTGGCCTACATGATAAATTAAAAAATAAGAGTGGCCTAGATAAATCATGATTATTATTGGTGCTTACTAAGTTCCAGGGCGAGGAGCACATTTTTACATTTAATATTTTATTTAATCTCACATTGATAACAATTGACAGACACTGATATAATGATACTTATATCATTATATAACAGTGTGGCAGTGATTACTGCTATTCACTCTTCCTCCAAAACACACATTTCCCAGTCTTTCTTGCAGTGTGCTCTTCCATGTGACTGCGTTCCAGACATGCTGCACACGATTTCAAGGCCAATGTGTGCCCTTTCCACCTTCTCTATGTCCTTTTCTGAGGTGAATATGGATGACAAAGATGCTCTAGTTAGTTATAAAGTTATAAAGCAAAGCTAAAGAGTGACTACCACACAATCAGGATGGGGAATGTAAAAATGGAGGGAGCTACAATCAAGAAGGGGCATATGGAGGGGTCTGGAGTGCTGGTGATTTTTTATTTGTAGATCTGTATGGTGGTTAAATGCTGCTCATTTTTATTTGGCCAAGAAACATGAAAGAAAGCTCATCATCACTGGTTGTTAGAGAAATGCAAATCAAAACCACAATGAGATACCATCTCACGCCAGTTAGAATGGTGATCACTAAAAAGTCAGGAAACAACAGATTCTGGAGAGGATGTGGAGAAATAGGAATGCTTTTACACTGTTGGTAGGAATGTAAATTAGTTCAACCATTGTCGAAGACGATAGGGTGATTCCTCAAGGATTTAGAACTAGAAATACCATTTGATCCTGCAATTCCATTTCTGGGTATATACCCAAAGGATGTAAATCATTCTGCTATGAAGACACATACACACATATGTTTACTGAAGCGCTATTCACAATGACAAGAACTTGGAACCAACACAAATGCCCATTAATGATACACTGGATAAAGAAAATGTGGTACATATACACCATGGAATACTATGTAGCCATAAAAAGGATGAGTTCATGTTCTTTGCAGGAACATGGATGAAGCTGAAAACCAGCATTCTCAGCCACAAACTAACACAGGAACAGAAAACCAAACACTGCATGTTCTCACTCATAAGTGGGTGTTGAACAATTAGAATACATGGGCACAGGGAAAGGAACATCGCACACTGGGATCTGTTGGGGAGCTGGGAGCTAGGGGAGGGATAGCATTAGTAGAAATACCTAATGTAGATGACAGGGTGATGGGTGCAGCAAACCACCATGGCACATGTATACCTATGTAACAAACCTGCACGTTCTGCACATGTGTCCCAGAATTTAAAGTATAACTAAAAAATTAAAAGAAAGCATTATTAAACATGGCAAAATGTTGTATTCATATTATCAAGAATATGTACTTCAAATTTTCTGTTGAATAAAATTGAGATCACTTAAAAAGCTGCTCATTTTATAAAAATTGGCTGAAGTATATATTTTATACACGTTTATATCTATATCATCTATGTGTATTTATGCTATATTTCATAATACAATAACTTTACAAAACTTTAATTAGAACTCTACTTAATGGGAACAATTAATTAATCCATAAACAGAGATGGAGAATAAAGACCCAAGTTATGAGAACAGCTTGTTAATGCAGAATGGCTTATACAGAAGAGGAGCAGCAGAAGTAGTATAAGGCATGCAGAAGAATCCAGTGCAGACCAGGGCAGAGAGTATTCTCATCTAATCTGAGATGAGGGATTTTTCTCCAGTGTCTACAGGAGGATAAAAGTCAGTATACAATCCTATTATATACATTTGTAGTATATTATATATCATTGTGCTTAGCTTGAGGGTATCAGAATGAGGACACAGTTTCTCTTTCATATTATATAAGCTCATTTGCCCAATGATGGGAATTTATATCAATAATTGGTCCATTTCATTGTTTTGCAAATTAAATAACTGCAAATTTGTTCATAATATTCCCTTATTTTTCTTTAATGTGTATAGGCTTTGTAGCCACATTCTCTAATGTATCTGATATTGCTAATTTTTATCTTTTCCTTTTTTGCCCAAACTGTCTAGTTAGAGGAATTATCACTTTTATTGATGTCAAAAACACAGCTTTTAAATGGACTTACTTATATATTCTTACTTTGTTTCCTACTTTTTAAACCATTATCTTTACTCTTTTGTTTTCTGCTTATTTTGAATTTAAAATGATTTTTTTCTTGACATTTTATGAGATAGGAGTTTATGTCTAACTTGAAACCACTCTTTTCCAGAATAGGCACTTGGGTGCCATAAACTGCCATGTAAGCACTATATTTAACTATGTTACATGTATTTTCATATGTTATATTTATGTTTTCATTCATTTCAAAATATTTTCTGATTTATGTTTTATTTCATATTTTCTTTTATGAAAAGTTTACTATTTTTTTCTGGAAACAGCTTTATTTAGATAAAACTAACATACCATGTAATTCACACTTGTGAAGTGTGCAATGCAATGGTTTTTGCTTTTCTCACAGAACTGTGCAACCATAATCATAGTCAATTTGAGAGCATTCATGTCACCGCCAGAGGAAACCCCAAACCATTTAGCCACTGTCCTCCTATCTTTCCACCCCCGACCCTAGACAACTACCAGTCTACTTTTTAGGGATGTTTTGTCTGTGAATTTGCAGCTATGGACATTTTATATAAATAGTGTAATATAATATGTGTTCTTTGCAATTGGCTTTCCTCACTTGGCATAACATTTTCATGGTTCATCCATGTTGTAACTTATAAATGTGCTTCATTCATTTACTTTATCATATAATATTCAATTGTATGAATACACCACACTTTATTTACCCATTCATCAGTTAATGGATATTTGGATTTTTCTAGCTCTTGGCTATTATGAGTAATGGTGCTAATGAACATTCATATACAGGATTTTATGTGAACATAGGTTTTAATTTCTCTTAGGCACATACTTTGGAGAGAAAACACTGGGTTATATGGTAATTCTGTCTTTAATGTTTTGTGATACTGTTAGACTGGTTTTCAAAATGGCTGCATTATTTGGTGTTCCCACCAGAGCAACAACTTCCTTTACAATCTCATCTTACCAATGCTTGGTATTATCTTTTTTTTTTTTTAAATTATAGTCATGCTAGTGTAATATTTCATTATGGTTTTGATTCACATTTCCCTCATTACCAACAAATTGAATATCTTTTTCTGAGTTTATTTGTTTTTTTAAAAAATATCTTTTTGAAGAAATGTTTTATCAAATCCTCTCCTTATTTTAAAGTTAGGTCTTTTAATTTTTTTATGCTGTTACAATGATCAGTGTATTCAGGATACTAGATCCTGTCAGATATATGATTTGAAACACTTCTGTTCTGTGGATTGTCTCTTAACTCTCTTGATGATGTCTTGTCTATTGTTTTCTTCTGATAGTTTTATAACATTACTTCTTACATTTAGATGCATAATTATACCTGTAGTTAATTTTTATAGTGTAAGGCAGGTGTCCAGTTTATTATTTTGAATATGTACATCCAGTTGTTCCAGCACCGTTTGTTGAAAAGGCTATGCTCTCTCTCCATTTAATTGTCTAGGCATCCCTGTCAAAAATAAAGTGACCATAAATTATGTGTGTATGAGCATACATGCAAGTATAATCTAGTAAGTACAGTGAATTTGTGTTTATTCTCTATTTCTTTAGTTTCTTTCAATTGTTATTTATATGAGTTTCTTACCATACTGGCATTTCTTTTATTTATTTATTTTTTGAGATGGACTCTTGCAGTATCACCCAGGCTGGAGTGCAGGGGCATGATCTCGACTCACTGAAACCTCTGCCTCCTGAGTTCAAGCAATTCTCCTGCCTCAGCCTCCTGAGTAGCTGAGATTATAGGCACGTGCCACCATGCGTGGCTAATATGGCATGTCTTCTTTAAGGGTTATAATTCCCATTGGTTAACAGATAAAGATAAAGGTAGAAGTGGTAGAATGTTTTCAGATGACTATGCTTATTATTTGTTATCATCTGGAATAGGAAGAGAGAAGGTGGGGAGGAAAGAGAAAGAGCTCTTCAGTGCTGCCTTAGCTTCTAAAACTCATGAGCTCAAATGTTTTTCATAGTGACAGAAGGGGAAGTGAAAGGAGAGTACAAAATAGTTATCAAACTTTTCTTCTACCAGATTGCAATATATAATATTTTCTTCAGTTGTTAAAATTAGACATATGTTCCAAGAATCTTAATTGAGTTTTGAGTCAAAAATCAAAGCTCTACCCTACTTAAGAGTCTTTATTTGGATTATTGTTTAGAACATCTTTTTTCTTTTAATTAGTACAGATCTTGTCAACAGTTCCCATCAGAGGGTGCTATTTACCTATGTTACCACTGAAACATTAATTTCCAAATGAGAAAATGTTTATGCTGTGATATGGACCTACTTCAACCACTTAACCACATGCCTTAATTCACAGGGAGTGATAACTTAATTTTTCACAGTGTAGTCATTTTGGTACAGAAGAAAATTCTTATTTTCTATGGCAATTGAAATTTGTAGGGCTTTCTCCTGAAGATCTAGGGAATACTAGATTTCCCTCTGCATTTTGCCATAGATTATATTCCAAAACATATAGAGAATGTTAAGATCTAGCAAAATTTCCCCTCCCTCCAGCCCCTGGAAACCCACAAATACATTATTCTCTGCTACTATGAATTTGATTATTTTAAGATTCCACGTATAGGTAAGATCATGCAGTATTTTTCTCTTTGTGTCTTGTTTATTTCACTTAGCCTAATGTCCTCCTCATTTCAAATAGTAACCCAAGACTTAGATACACTACTTTCTTTCCCATTTTGTGCATTTCTGACACTCAAGTAAAACTGGTGGAGGATCAGAGAAGATTCATAGGCATTAGGGGCCTTAGGGGGAGTAGTACGTCAGTTACTACTATTTCTCTCCATAAACAGAACTCTCCCTGATCTAGATGTAGGTCTTTTGTTCTCTGACATGAGGCAGTAACTTACCATTTCCTAGATGCTGGTCCTTTGTGGATGACAAACAGTGTTCTTTTTTCCCATCCCACGTGGGTCTAACGTGTTAGAAGCCAGCACCAGGTTGCTGAAGCCTCTGCCTCTAATTTTCTTGGTGAAGTGAGAACTGAAGTGAATGAAGCAATGATGAGAGGAGAGAATGATGATCTGTCCTGGTTATACAGGTTAAATATCCCTTATCCAAAATGCTTGGGACCAGAAATGTTGTGGATTTTTAATTTTTTTTTCAGATTTTGGAATATTTGTATTACATGTTTATGGGTGGAGCATGTCAAGTCTGAAAACTTGAAATCCAAATACTCCAATGAACATTTTCTCTGAGCATTGTGCTGGTGCTCAAAAAGCTTCAGAGAACCAGCTTTTTGTTTCATTTATCTTTTATATTTTTTCATTTGTTTAAATTTTATTTAGTTCTGCTCTGATCTGGGTTACTTCCTTTCTTCTGCTGGGTTTGGGTTTGGTTTGTTCTTGTTTCTTTAGTTCCTTGAGGTGTGAGCTCAGAATGCCTGTTTGTGCTCCTTCAGTCTTTTTAATGTAGGTATTTAGGGCTATAAACTTTCCTCTTAGCACCGCTTCGCTGTGTGCCAGAGGTTTTGATAGGTTTTGTCATTATTGTCATTCATTTTGAAGCATTTTTTTATTTCCATCTTGATTTCATTTTTGACCCAGTGCTCACTGAGGAGCAGGTTATTTAATTTCTATGTATTTGCATGGTTTTGAAGCTTCCTTTTGGAGTTGATCTCCAGTTTTATTCCACTGTGATCTGAGACAGTGCTTGATATAATTTCAATTTTCTTAAACTTATTAATGCTTGTTTTATGGACTATTATTTGGTCTACCTTGGACAAAGTTTCATGCAGTAAACAGGGAACACTTTGACACTGTTAGTGGGAATGTAAATTAGTATAACCAATATGGAAAACAATGTGTAGATTCCTTAAAGAACTAAAAGTAGAACGACCGTTTGATCCAGCAATCCCACCACTGAGTAGTGGGAAAAAAAGGTCATTATACAAAGGAAAAAAAGTCATTATACAAAAAACACACTTGCACATGCATGTTTATAGCAGCACAATTCACAATTGCAGAATCCTGGAACTAACCCAAATGCCCATCAATCTACTAGTGGATAAAGAAACTGTGATATATTTACACAATGGAACACTACTCAGCCATAAAATAGAATGAATTAATGACATTTGCTGGATGAGATTGAAGAATATTATTCCAAGTGAATTAACTCAGGAATGGAAAACCAAACAATGTATGTTCTCACTGATATTTGGGAGTTAAGCTATGAGGACACAAAGGCATAAGAATGATACAATGTGTAAGAATTAAAGAAAGATTATGTAAAGAAACACAAAGCTTGGCTCAACAGTCAACAAAGATAGGTTTATGTTAGAAAATATCCTGCCAAACTAAGCTTTCATATCCTGCCAAACTAAGCTTCATAAGCGAAGGAAAAATAAAATCTTTTGTGAACAAGCAAGTACTCAGAGATTTCATCACCACCAGGCCTGCATTACAAGAACTTCTGAAAGAACACTACACATAGAAAGGAACAACCAGTATCAGCCTTTCCAAAAATATACCAAAAAGTAAAGAGCATTAACATAATGAAGAATTTACATCAACTAAAGGGCAAAACGGCCAGCTAACATCAAATGGTAGTATTAAACTCACATATATTATTATTAATCCTAAATTTAAATAGACTAAATCCCCCAATCAAAAGACACCGCCAAAACCCATCGGTATGCTGCATCTAGACCTATCTCACATGCAAGGATACACAAAGACTCAAAACAAAGGGATGGGGAAAGATTTACCAACCAAACAGAGAGCAAAAATAATAAATAAATAAAAAGCAGGAGTTGCAATTCTCACCTCTGATAAAATATACTTTGAAGCAACAAAGATCAAAAGAGGCAAAGAAGGACATTACATAATGGTAAAAGGATCAATGCAACAAGAAGAGCTAACGATCCTAAATATATACGCACCCAATACAGGAACACCCAGATACATAAGACTTATAAAGAGACTTAGACTTCCACACAATAATAGTGGGACACTTCAACATCAATATTAGACAGATCAACGAGACAGAAAATTAACAAGGATATCCAGGACTTGAACTCAAATCCAGAAAAAGTAAGCTTAATAAACATTTATAGAACTCTCCACTTTAAATACACAAAATATACACTCTTATTAGCACCACATTACACCTACTCACAGGTTTAAATGAAATATTGGTTGGCTGCTTGTTTGTTATTTTCTTCCCTCATATTTTTCCTGTCTCCATTATTAAGCATAATTATTGGTATAAAAGAGGTTTTCAATACCCATTTTTAGACTGCATTCTAGCCTGGGCAATAAAGCAACACTTCCGTTCTCTCTGCCTCTTCCTCTTTCTTCCTCTCCTTCATTTTTTAAAAATTTATTTATTTTTCTTTCCTTTCCTCTTTCTTTCTTTCTTTTTTCTTTAAAAAAAACTGCTGCAAACATTAATGTCACCTCTGGCAAATCTTTCTTCCATGTGTATTAAGAACTAGCACTATTCAGTTAATCACTCTTGGTTACTTACTGATCTTCAGAGGAAGCACCATCTCCTTCCAGATTTGGCTCCTTGGCTGCCTGCATCTGTTCTGCATACAGCCTGAAGGAAGGGCCTCTAAAAAAAAAAAAAGAAAGAAAATAAACCTGAGAGGGGCTTCTGGCTGAGTTAGATCAGAGCCACACTCTCTTACAGACTAAGAGCATTGTTTACAATAGCAAAGACTTGGAACCAACCAAAATGCCCATCAGTGATGGAATGGATAAAGAAAATGTGGCACATATACATCATGGAATACTATGTAGCCATAAAAAATGATGAGTTCATGTCTTTTGCAGGAACATGGATGAAGTTGGAAACCATCATTCTCAGCAAACTGACACAAGAACAAAAAAACAAACACTGCATATTCTCACTCATAAGTGAGTGTTGAACAATGAGAACACATGGACACAGGGAGGGGAACATCACACACCAGGGCTTGTTGGAGGGTGGGGGAATAGGGGAGGGATAGCAGAGGGTGGGGAGATTGGGGAGGGATAACATTAGGAGAAATACCTAATGTAGATGACAGGTGGATGGATGCAGCAAACCACCATGGTATGTGTATACCCATGTAACAATCCTGCACAATCTGCACATGTACCCCAGAACTTAAAGTATAATAAAACAAAACAAACGAAAAGAAAATAATTCAGGGTGGGAGAGTTTATCACAGGCTTGGACTGCTTCTGTCTGTCTTTATTGTGCTTATCTGGGAGGGAGAGTTGTATGTCAGTTCCCATACATTTTTCTGTAGTGACAGGCATATGCCTGGAGTCCGCTTTTAGCTTCCCTATCTTATTTGTGCCTGAAGGTAAAGGAATGTGCTTATTAAGGCCCACTTTTTTACTGGGGCTCATTGTATGAGGGTGAAGTTTGGCAGTTATCTGAAAGACTTTCCTGCTACCTTCCTCTGTGCCTGAGCTGTCTTATCTGTGTTTTAATGTCTGTTCTTTCTGGCTGCTTGTAGTTAGAAGAGAAGTGATTTTCCTGAAATGCATGAGGCTAGAAAGAGAGCTGGAGCTTAAAGCGACAGTGTTCAAGATGACCATGCTCCTGCTCTGTCACAGTGGACTTTGCGGACTTGGGAGGAATGGATGGGAGGGGGTGGGGGATAATATATTACAAGTAGGGTGCAGTGTATACTGCTCAGGTGATGGGTGAATCAAAATCTCACAAATCACCACTAAAGAACTTATTCATGTGGCCAAAAACCACCTGTATCACTTATGGGAAATTTTTTTTTTAATTTAAAAAAGAAAAACAAAAACATATTTTTAGATTTTGAAGTGCTTAAAAGTTTGAATTTTCAGATTTGAGATGTTCAACATGTAGTTGATAAGAAGCCATGAAAGGACTATTCTAATTGGTTTAAGCATTTTTAGGATTTTTAGCATTTTTAAAAAACTCTTCGTCCTCTCACAAAAAGATAGAAGAGGTTGGAAAATGTTTACATTTTAAGACCACAGTTGTTTCTGCCTTAATTTCATTATTTACCGAAAAGTTACTCAGGAGCAAGTTGTTTAATTTGCATGTAATTGCATGATTTTGAGGAGGGAGAGGAGCAGAAAAAATAATTATTGTG
Source organism: Cebus imitator (assembly GCF_001604975.1). Lineage (NCBI taxonomy): Eukaryota > Metazoa > Chordata > Mammalia > Primates > Cebidae > Cebus > Cebus imitator. The sequence goes on from NW_016107315.1 coordinate 20,698,399, forward strand.
TACTAGGCTTAGCAGGTGGGTGATGAAATAATATATATAACAAACCCCCATGACATGAGTTTATCTGTATAACAAACCTTCATATGCAGCCCAGAACCTAAAATAAAAGTTTAAAAATGACCCCAATGGTATAATAAGCAAGGAACACTAAAAAGAATAACCAAAGATTAGATTTTAAATTAATATCTAAAATATTAGGTATTTAATATCTAATATTTTATTAGCACAGCTCTTCTACTCATGCTAAATTAGTTTTACTCTTTAATATTTATTGAAAAGAAAATCGTCTCCTCCAAGGTGTTCATTTCTTAAAATAAAGTAATTTTTTGTTTAGTATCTAAGAATGTAGCCTCCAATTGATGATATCAGTTAGAAAGTTTCTAGCAACAAGTTATAGAATGTTCAAATAAAAACCTATTTTAATTAGGAACTATTTTTCCTCATGTAACAATAAATCTGGAGGGGGAGTGTCTTAAGATTGGTTCAGCAACTAAGAATTCTCATCAATAATCAGGGCTTTTCATGCCACTGTCTTCAGTCTGCTAATCTTAGACCTCAGGCTTATCACTTCACAATCAAAAGGTGACTGTCGTTATGGTGTTAGGTCTTATGTTTAAGTCTTTAATCCATCTGGAGTTAATTTTAGTGTAAGGTGTCAGGAAGGGGTCCAGTTTCTGCTTTCTGCACATGGCTAGCCAGCTTTCCCAACAGTGTTTATTAAACAGAGAATCCTTTCCCTATTGCTTGTTTTTGTCAGGTTTGTCAAAGATCAGATGGTTGTAGATGTGTGGCATTGCCTCCAAGGACTCCGTTCTGTTCCATTGGTCTATATCTCTGTTTTGGTACCAGTACCATGCTGTTTTGATTACTGTAGCCTTGTAGTATAGTTTGAAGTCAGGTAGTGGGATGCCTCCGGCTTTGTTCTTTTTGCTTAGAATTGACTTGGCTATGCGGGCTCTCTTTTGGTTCCATATGAAGTTTAAGGTGGTTTTTTCCAGTTCTGTGAAGAAGGTCATTGGTAGCTTGATGGGGATAGCAATGAATCTGTAAATTACTTTGGGCAGTATGGCCATTTTCATGATATTGATTCTTCCTAACCATAAGCATGGAATGTTTCTCCATCTGTTTGTGTCCTTTCTTATTTCATTGAGCATTGGTTTGTAGTTCTCCTTGAAGAGGTCCTTTACATTCTTTTCTAGTTGTATTCCTAGGTATTTTATTCTCTTTGTAGCAATTGTGAATGGCAGTTCATTCTTGATTTGGCTCTCTAAAAACCCTAGAAGAAAATCTAGGCAAAACCATTCAGGACATAGGCATAGGCAAAGACTTCATGATTAAAACACCAAAAGCATTGGCAACAAAAGCCAAAATGGACAAATGGGACCTAATCAAACTCCACAGATTCTGCAAGGCAAAAGAAACAGTCATTAGAGTGAATCAGCAACCAACAGAATGGGAAAAATTTTTGCAATCTACCCATCACACAAAGGGCTAATATCCAGAATCTACAAAGAAAAAACAAGCCCATTCAAAAGTGGGCAAAGGATATGAACAGACACTTTACAAAAGAAGACATTTATGAGGCAAACAAACATATGAAAAAGTGCTCATCATCACTGGTCAGTAGAGAAATGCAAATCAAAACTACATTGAGATACCATCTCACACCAGTTAGAATGGCAATCATTAAAAAATTTGGAGACAACAGATGCTGGAGAGGATGTGGAGAAATAGGAACACTTTTACACTGTTGATTGGAGTGTAAATTAGTTCAACCATTGTGCAAGACAGTGTGGTGATTCCTCAAGGATCTAGAAATAGAAATTCCATTTGACCCAGCAATCCCATTACTGGGTATATATCCAAAGGATTATAAATCGTTCTATTATAAGGACATATGCACATGAATGTCCATTGCAGCACTGTTTACAATAGCAAAGACTCGGAACCAACCAAAATGCCCATCAATGATAGACTGGACAGGGAAAATGTGGCACACATACACCATGGAATACTATGCAGCCATAAAAAACAATGAGTTTGTGTCCTTTGTAGGGACATGGATGAACCTGGAAAGCATCATTCTCAGCAAACTGTCACAAGAACAGAAAATCAAACACCACATGTTCTCACTCATAAGTGGGTGTTGAACAATGAAAACACATGGATACATGGAGGGGAGCATCACACACTGGGGTCTGTGGGGGGAAACTAGGGGAGGGACAGTGGGGGCTGAGGAGTTGGGGAGGGATAACTTGGGGAGAAATGCCAGATATAGGTGACGGGGAGGAAGGCAGCAAACCACATTGCCATGTATGTACCTATGCAACAATCTTGCATGTTCTTCATACTTATCCCAAAACCTAAAACACAATAAAATATATATTTAAATAATAATAGTAATAATAGTAAATAAATAAAGTTGACTGGAGCACTGTGCTTTGCCATCATTCATGATCTCTAAAAATAAAAATAAAAAATAAATGTGATGGTGTAAACCCAGCAATTTTTACATTAAAATTGTGTATGTACTAGAAGGTTGAATATTAAGAAGAGACTTAAAAATTGCCACAATTTTAACCTGTCTTCCCTTCCTCATTTCATGCCGTTAGCATATTAACTCGTCTGCCATTTGAGTTACTTTAGCAGAAAAATTTAAGAATTATCTTACATGGATATGTTTATTGGTTATCAAAAGGCATAGAACCAGGACTTCAAGGACTTGCATCGGAAATCTGGCTCCAGCACAAAATGCCTAAGCCTCTGTCTTCCACAGTTCTGTCAATATAATTGCGTAGGGAATCTTTAATATAGATAAGTATATCCCAGGAGAAGCCTGGCAGGCTGTTCAAAAGGCCCCACAGAATGACAGTCACAACCCTGGTATATTAATTTTAGCCTAGAATCTGCTCTCAGCCCTGCAAACTTGCAAATCTAATTTTGTCTGTCCAGAGGAAATCATTATTTTGGGAATGGATTTCATAATAACCAAGCCAACAAGCTGATGCACATAAGCAGAATGCTAGTTTTAAAATTACACCAAATACAGGACACTTGAAGGTATTGTCAGTCTTCCAATTCAGTCAGGTTACATGGGAGATAACATCCAAACCAGAAGGTCATATATATTAATTTAAAAGAGAATTGGCTTTGTCACTGGAACTTGCATAATGCAGTCTGCATGACATATTCTTTCTCTGCAGAAAGGCTGAGTGTTAAGCCAAATAAGCACAATCTATTAAGTAGGAAAATGGAACAAAGTGGAAAAAATCAGCTATGTTGGTCCTCCCCTTCATTTTATCTTAATTATAATTTAAATAGTATTTTAATTAATGTTTGTTGCTATACTAGGTAAAATAATATAAAAGATAAAATAAATGTTCATTAGATACATATTTAAAAGTAAATATCATGGAATGACAAATTAGGCATATAATGTCCTCTTTCTGGGCCTCAATTAAAAATGGTGAATTAATCAAATAAACTTGATGACTATATTCAGCTCAAAGACATCCTGTTAGTAGGAATAGCTAGTATTTATTGAGTGATATTCCATTCCTTTTTATTAAACATTTAGGTTGCTTTTAGTTTTCCTTTTTGATGATACAAAATGTCGTCATTCTAATAGCTGAGTCATTATTCATACTTTTTTCTTAAAATTTGTTCTTAGAAAAATAGTTTCTGGGTCAATAAGAATATTTTACAAACTTTTGCTATATATTGCATTTCAGAAAGATTATACCAAATTAAATGTCATCTAGTATTTATATAAGTAAATGAATACACCTTCACATATATTGGTAAAAATCATACAGGAATATATTATTATGATTATTTCTGAGGGGTATACTATTTGTCTTTATTCTATTCTTACATGTTTTATATTTATAATAAATGTATATTACTGATACTTAAATATGTATATTACTTGTGTAGTAATAGATACTTTATATTTTCTATATGAAACATAATTTCTAAGGCACTTGCACATTTAATTTGGATTTGTAGGGAACAAGCCCCCACATCACCTGTGGGTACCCCAAGTTCGGGGCGATAAAGGAATGAGAAAAAGAAAGATTAAGAGTGCAAAGAGTGGGACCAGGCGGCATCACTTATTACTGGAGGAGACAGTGAAGGCCCCGAGTTCTGGTCTCTCGCACTATTTATTGATTACGATCACTGTGATCTACAGGGTAGGGATGGAGTGATGGTGAGAAGAGGGTGATGGTGGAGTGAATCAGTGAGCTGGAACTGAGTCAGTGAACCAGAACTGGTGTGTCATTTTAAAGATTGATAACAGAGGTAGTTTGGGAGTTTCACAAAACAAGAACATGAGGTATCTCTGTGCAGCTGGTGGAACGCGGGCCTTACAAGGAGTCTACAAGTCTGGCCACGTCATAGTGCTACGAAGGAGTTTTACATCCTTGAGCACAATGTTTATGGTAACAGAGTCGAGGCCACCCTGCACTGGAACATGAGGCATGGAGAGGCCTTCTTCATCAGAGGTCTCCTGCGGCCTTCCTCAGTTTGTTGTTCCTTGCTTATATGTTACTCATAACCAGTTTATGTATGCACTCAGTAAGTCCTTTCTCCTTTGCTGCTTCCCCCAACAGGATTATAACAATATAAGAGACTGGTCTTCAAACTGTCTACCTAATGCTGTACAATTAGCAAGGTTTAGTGATCTAAATGATGAAACTGTCCATCCTGGGCTGAGGCAGCAGGTTGGATGCATCAGATCAAAACTGTGCACCTAGCTTGCTATGTTAATTGCCCTGTGGGACCACCCCCAGGGTACATGCATGTGCTCTGATAGGGAGAGGGTGTGAAGAACAGTGATTTCAGTTGGGTTGCAGTTTTCTTCCAAGCCTTCTGGCAACACAATGCCACCACTGCCTCAGTTTAGTGCTGAAAAAAAAAAAAAAAAAAGAGTGGTGGCCAGCTGCTGGAGAAATTTCCAGCCCACACAAGCTTAGCACTAAAGAAACCATGAGAGGCCCTACACTGGAGAAAAAAGAAAATATGCTCTATAGGATCTGGGCAAGAGAGACAAGCCTTAGCCAGGAGGACAAAACTTTTTTCTCCTTAGGTGTCCCTTCAGCACCCTGTATTGACAACACATAACACGACATCTGAGGGCAAAGAAAAACTATTTTATAATGCTCAGCTTCACTGTTACAGAGCCTGCAAAAAGGATGAATTTAGAAATGAGAGATGAAAGATGAAAAACAGACGGAGGAAACATTCAGTGTTTCACCACTTAGCAGAAATGTTAGCAATCAATCTTAGTAGATGCATGTTTACAGGTTAAGAAAGTGCTCCTCTATTCTGAATTTTCTGAGTTTTTATTAAGAATGCACATAGGTTTTTCTTTTTTATCCTGTTTATTGGTGAATTATACTGATTGACTTTTGAATGTTAAATGAATCTTACATTTCCATTATTAACCCCAGTTTATAATAATAAATGGATGAGTCAGTGTGTATGTGTATGTGCATGTGTGTGTGCATAAAGGGGTCGGGAGGGAGTATTAGTGTATATTTTTTTACATAAGAGAGCTGGGGAAAGAAACAAAGCCAGAGCTCACTCCTAAGCTGTGCATATGTGGAACAGACCCAAGGAAGTATCACAAAGGCTTGGAAAACCAAACTACAATTCGAAACACTACCTAGGTCTCAGACTGACCTGTGAATGGCAAAATCTCATACTAACTTCTGAGTGGCACATTTGAAGGGCAGACACAATGCAGCATATTAAAGCCTTTGAAAATTTAACCGACATTGGAAACATTTCCCATGGAAGGCAAGAGGAACTACTTGTCTGATGCTATGGATTGACAGTGTGTTCAAACAAACAAACAAACAAGCAAACAAAAATCAATGGTCTCCAGATAATTTTAACAGGACCTAGAGTCTAAATAGCATAATATGAAAAGTGTCCAGAATGAAATCTGAAATTATGTAGCATGCACAAAATCTAGAAAATGTAACGAATTCTCAACAGAAGAGATGATCAACAAATACCAACCCTGACATTAGAATTATGAAAAATACTAAAACATCTATTATGACTATGCTCCATAAGGAGCATTAAATAAACGGAAGAATAGCAGTTCTCAGTAGACAAATATAAACTGTAAAACATGAAGCAAAGAAAATTCAACTTAAAAATGAAAGTTAAAAATATATATATGTAGCAAGATAAATAAGAAAAGTGTGATGAAAGGGAGATATTTTAATAGCATAAGTGTAGAAGTCTTTTCTATGGTTGTAACATTTGAGCACTAAAGACCAGAATGAAGTGAGGGTATAAGCTAAAAAAATTCTTGAAAATACAAAAGATATTGTAATTACCAAGATTTTAGAGTACCTACATTAAATCAGATGAGTATTTTGCTTTTGCGTCATTCAATCTTTACAACAGCAATGAAAGAAAGGTATTACTATTTCCATGTTGCGAGGGAAGAAAATGAGGCTCACAACTCAAGACAGATGAATTCCTTCTTCTACTAACTAGGCTCCCTGTTTAGTACAGTGCTTAGTAAGTAATGATGACTTAAAAGTTCTCTTAATGAAGATTTCCTCACCTTGACAACTCATTTTCTTTTTGGCCAAACTTATAACTAGGAGAAGGAAGGATTAGACAGAGGGCCTTGATATCCTCAGTATCTATTGAATGTGTGCATTAGTTCACTTACTGCATTTTGCGCTTTGGTGCCCTATTCCCCTGCCTACCTGTCTGTTTTGCACTTTGCCTAAATGACAGCTCCATAAATAATTTTTGAACAAATACAAAATATGACAGCTATTAGGTTTCCTCATTTGAGGAAAAGACAAGGACTGTGACTATCACTGAAGTATTATCCAAAAGCCTAGAAGAAGAATGTACCCCGGAACTTAAAAATATGTATATATAAAGAAACAAGTAAATTTAAGTTCTGTTTTTGAAAAAGTATCATAAGTCAATCAGATTATGTGAGTACTCTAATTTTAATTTTATTCTTCAAAGTTATTTTGACACTTCTAGGTTCTGTACATTTCCATATGAAATTCATATAATCTTATTTAAATATTAAAAAAAGAATATGCTCTCAGTACTCTGGAGATGCTTACTGACAGATATGAGAAGACTGAAATTCTGCTTCACCAACCACAACAAAAAATCATCTGGGATTCAGACCTACATCTGCTCAACAAATAAGCTGTCAATTTTGTATTGTCAGTCCCCATCTGGCCCTTTTTTGTCCTCACCCTCCATGAACCAACCTGACTTTTGCTTTTGGAAAATGCTTTGCTAAAACATATTCTGACACAATAGAGTGATGACATTGTCAAGTCTGATTCAAAACATAGGAAAGTGGGGACTCTGACTCTGCTTGAGATAAAGATTTTGCATGGAAAATGGTATTTGAATTGGACGTTGAATGATGAGAATGAGTTTGTCCAGCTGAAGACTTGAAAGAGCACTGCAGATGGGGAGAAGAAAAGGCACGGAACTTAAGAAAAGTGAGCAGTGTGCTCCCTACAAAAGCCTGCACCTGCTCACTGCCCTCATGAGTTCCAAACAAATGTTGTGTCTGATTCAATCTAGCAGATTCCTCGACTGACCTCAGATCCTGAAGAGAGTCAAAATGAAGGAAGACTTGCCTCTGCCTTTCCCTTCTCAGCACCCCCTTTTCTTCCCATAGTCACCTTCTTTCCCATCACCCTCTTCTCAGGGAATCTCACTGCTCTCCTTCCCATCAAATTGAGGTCTGAATTGTAATAGCACATTTGTTATGCTAAGCTCACTAGGAAGAAGAACAAAGACATATAAGTGGGAGAAAACTAAAGTCAAAGTCTGTGTAAACAGAGTATCCGAAATCATAAAACAGCAGCTTGGTTGGACTTTGCAATGTCCCATGTCTGTGCTGGGGATTACACAGCCAAACTTAAATTTTCTAATACTAAAAAACAACAGAACCAGTCACCCCTCACAGACATTTTTTATCTACCCTCTCCACATTCTCTTTCATCTACTGCTTCAGCACCAGACCAAGGCCTGTTTATAGGTCTAAGACCAACAGGCTTTATAGGTGACAGAGTGCACTAGTGCCTCAGATTCATCCATAAGAGACCTGCCTTACATTGCCTCCAGAAGTTCTTTTATTTTATACAACTTCTTTATGCTTAAGAAGTTGTGGGATACCACCTCCATGGAGTTGAACATCTTCCGTTTTTCAGCAACTTCTAGACTTTCAAAGAAGGGTTTATTTAATCAGCTCTGACATTTAAGGGGTTATTTAATCAGCCCTGACATTTAAGGAGTTCATTAGATAAACATGCCAGTGAAGATGAAAAAGTACTAGAATAAGGAGAAAGAGGAGAGAAAGAGAAGATGTAAGAGCAGGAAAACAGAAGAGACAATTGAAGAGAAGGTCCAGAATATCTTGCCAAGCAGGAAGAAATAATTTTCCTCAGGCAGGAAAATTTATTAGTTACTTTACCTTGAGTCATTTGTTTTATGGCTTCAAATGTTTGCTTTTTCACCTGTAAAAAGAAGGCAGTGATGATATCTGTGCTTCTTATTGCACAAAAGAAAATACCTTTTGTAAGTATTGTGGTGTTACTAGTGTTAAGCTACGGATCCTCTCTATCACCTCCCAGGAAGAAAAGCTGCTGGCTGCAGAACCTGTCTCAGAGAATATTTAACTTCCTTATTTCTCAGACTATAGATCAAAGGATTCAGCAAAGGGGTGACCAAGTTATTCAGGATTTGAACAGTTGCATTAAGCCAGGGATTGGGGGTGGGCTGCAGGTAGATGAGAACCACTGGCATAAAGGAGAGGAGGATGGCAGTGAGGTGGGCACTGCAGGTAGAGAATGCATGGTGTCGGCCCTCAGCAGAGCGGATCTGCAGGATGGAGCAGATGATGCGGCTGTAGGAGGTGAGAATGAGAAGGAAACAGCTGAGGGGCATGAGGCCCACACTGATGAACCCCACCATCTCCAGGGTTGACGTATCTGCACAAGCCAGCTTCAGCATGACTGGGATATCACAGAAATAATACTCCACCTTATTGGGGCCACAGTAAGGCAATTGAAAGGTGAGAGTGGTTAGAAAGGTGGCCTGAATGCAGCCGAAGAATGAGGTCCCCATGGCTAGGATGACGCAGGCTCTGGGGCTCATGATTATGGTGTAGCGTAGAGGGTGACAAGTGGCAACAAAGCGGTCATAGGCCATCACCGTGTACAGGAAACACTCAGTGCAGCCCAGGAAATGGTAGAAGAAGAGCTGGGATGCGCAGCCTGCATAGGAGGTGGCTCGGCTATTTCCTGAAAGATAGCACAGCATCTTAGGGGAACTCACAGAAGGGAAAAATATGTCAAATATAGACAACTTGCACAGGAAGAAGTACATGGGTGTGTGAAGCTGAGCGGAGGAGAGAATAGCCAGCAGGATGAGCAGGTTCCCCATGAGGGTGAAGATGTAGAAGGACAAAAACAGGACCAAGAGCATAGTCTCCAGACCCTCCGTGTGTGGGATGCCCAGCAGGATGAATTCAGTCACCACCGAGAGATTCCTCATCTTTGCCAGAGTGTTGACCTTCAAAAAGGAACACAGATCTGCAAAGTATAAATACTGACGTTAAACAAATAAGCTGTCTGATGGATGTGCTGGTTTCATGCTTTAACATTCCACAGTCAGCCTTCTTATTTAGGGGCAGATTTACATAAAAATATAAGGATGATAAAAATTCTTGACTGTAGTCTTCAAGTTCTGGTTTTGGCCAAGTTGGATTAAGGTCACCACAGACTTTTTATCACAGAATATACTTAAAACTCTATGTAAAATCACAAAAGTTATTGCGTAAGAACTCTGAAAAGCAAACAGACGGAGGCAGATGGGAAAAAGGAAACAAAACCTAGAGGAGAAACCCCTACAAATATGAGTTTTTACTACATTTCTCCTCTAATCTTGTGATTTTGAATGGGTGGGGTGACCAAAGTTACAGAACTGTGTGGGGGCTGCTCATCATGCTGAAAACCCAACAGATGACCCATGTTTTTCACTAGGAAACCTGATAAAAGAGGCCTCTTTGGGCAAAGCATGTGAGGAAATTCCTGCATTCTCTCTCTCTGTTTTTAATTTCAGCTGTGTTGCAAGAGTAGCCTCAATTTTGAAACTATGAGGCAATAGCATGAGAGACAAAAACTTGGAGATAAAATTCACTTTCTGAACAGAGGATGCCAACATGCAGAATGTGTGTGTGTGTGTGTGTGTGCGTGTGTGTGTGTCTGTGTATATGTAAAGGGGTCAAGAGGAGAGTTTGGTGTATATTTTTTTACATAAGAGAGCTAGGGAAAGAAACAAAGCCAGAGCTCACTCCTGAGCTGTACATATGTGGAGCAGACCCAAGGAAGTATCACAAAGGCTTGGAAAACTAAACTACAATTTTAAACACCGCCTAGGTCTTAGACTGACCTCTGAATGGCAAAATCTCATACTAACTTCTGAGTGGTACGTTTGAAGGACAAACACAACGCCGTATATTAAAGGCTTTGAAAATTGAACCGACATTGGAAACATTGCCCATGGAAGGCAAGAGGAACTACTTGTCTGATGCTATGGATTGACAGTGTGTTCAAACAAACAAAGAAGCAAACAAAAATCAATAGTCTCCAGATAATTTTAATAGGATCTAGAGTCTAAATAGCATAACATGAAAAGTGTCCAGAATGAAATCTGAAATCATTTAACATATACAAAAATCAAGAAAATGTAATCAATTCTCAACAGAAGAGATGATCAACAGAGACCAGCCCTGAGATTACCCAGATATTAGAATTATGAAAAATATTAAAGCATCTATTATGACTATGGTCTATAAGGTATAAATAAATTTAAAATAAATGGAAGAATAGACGTTCTCAGCAAACAAATATAAGCTATAAAAATGAAGCAGAGAAAACTTTTAGAACTGAAATATTGAATTGAAGCTTAAAATATTAGAAACATTTAACATCATACTGGGAGTTCTACCTAGTGCAACAAAGAAAAAAGGCAAGAGAATATAAAGTAAAAAATGAAACCTTTTCTATTTACATGCAATATGTTTATCTCCATAATAAATTCCAAAGAATCTACAATAAAAGCTTCTAGAACTAATAAGGGAATTTAGCAAAGTCAGTAGGTAAGTCAATATACATTACTTTATTTCCATGTATTAACAACCAAAAATTGCAAATCAAAAGTAAAACAAAAAGCATCATTTATAACAGTACCAAAATACAGTTTTGAGTCTAGTAAAATATTTACAAGATCAGTATATTGAAAATAAAACGTTAATGAAAGTAATCAAGGAAGACATATATAAATGGAGAAATGAACTGTGTTCATGGATTGGAAGACCAATATTGTTAAGAAATCAGTTCTTCCTAAATTGTATCATAAATGCAATCTAAATCTGAATTCCAACAGAATTTTTTAGATGTTAAGAAAATTATCTACAGTGTATATGCAAAGAAAAAAATTGTAATAGACAAACACTTTTGTAAAACAGCAAAGTTTGAGGGCTCATAATACCAGATTTTAAAACTTACTATAATTCTATGTTAAATCAAGACCATGTGGCATAGGTGAAGAAACTTGTTGAGCAATAGAACAGAGCAGAGAACCTGAGAACAGAATCACACATATATGGTCAACTGATTTTTGAAAAATTGTGTAAAGGCAAGTAAATAGAGAAAAATGGTCTTTTCAACAAATATCAAATAATTCGGAAACAATTGGCTGTTCATATAATAAAACAAAACAAAACCAAAACCAGTGATCCCAGACCCATACCTAACACCTCATACAAAAATATACTTAAATTAATCATAAATTTAAATACAAAATCTGAAACTGTAATATCTCTGAACACTCATGCCGTCCATATAGACCATGTGGAATTTTCTGCCCTATTGTAATATAAAATCCAAGTCACCTTCTCAGGTTTCCAGAAGAGTGTAGCATCTCAGCCTCAGGTACTGAAATTTGGTGTTTATGTAAGGAGGTCCCAAGGGGGTATACTATCAAGACTTGAACACACTCATTCTCCCTGGATTACTTTCTTCAGATACCGTTGGGCGTTTCTCATGATTTAGTCACTGGTGGCAATGAGGGAGCAATTAAAGTTAACCCCATTTGCCAACCCAAGTCAGATAATAATAGTGAGATGCTGTGAAATAGAAAATATTACATCTCTTCCTAGTGTGCTTGGTTGGAGAATGGACTCCAATTCTGACCTCAAGGATTCATGCTTCTTTTTGTGCCTGTCTCTTACATGTTTATGTTTTTGCCTGTGGTGACATTTCAACACCTGTACTTTAATTGCATAAACCTTTCTGGGAATTCATAGATGTCTACAATTAGCATCACCATTTAAGACAATATTTAATAAATAATTAACAGTTGATTAATTTTTATGTACGTGTTCTTCCAGAAAATGCATCTTTGTGTGTGTGTGTGTGTGGTTACTACCCACTGGATGTCCATAGCCACTCTCTGCAAATTAAAGGGGACACAAAAATGAAACTGAGTTCCTGTTCAGAATAGTCAACACAACGTTAAGGCAAAGAATGAAGTTGAAGGACTGACACTACCTAACTTCAAGATTTACTTTAAAGTTACAGTTATCAAGACAATTTGTAATTCATAAAAATAACAGGCATATAGATTAACACAATAGAATATAGACTCCAGAAATAGATCCACAAAGAATCTGATCTTTGACAGGTGAACAAAGACAACATAAAATAGCAAAAAGAAAGCCTTTTAAACAAATTGTGCTATAACTGGATATTCACATGTAAAAAAAATAATATCTAGGTCGGGCGCGGTGGCTCACGCCTGTAATTTCAGCACTTTGGGAGGCCGAGGCAGGCAGATCATGAGTTCAGGAGATCAAGACCACCCTGGCTAACACGGTGAAACCCCGTTTCTACTGAAAATACAAAAAATTGGTGGGGGCTGATGGCACGTGCGGGTAGTCCCAGCTACTCAGGAGACTGAGGCCAGAGAACTGCTTGAACCTGGGAGGCAGACGTTGCAGTGAGCTGAGATCTTGCCACTGCATTTCAGACTGGGCGACAAAGCGAGAGACTCTGTCTCAAAAAAAAAAAAAAAAAAAAAAATGCTGGCATGGTAGCTCACGCCTCTAATCCCAGCACTTTGGGAGGCCAAGGCTGGTGGATCAACTGAGGTCAGGAGTTCGAGACCAGCCTGGCCAACATGGTGAAACCCCATCTCTACTAAAAAATACAAAAATTAGCCAGGCATGGTTATGGGCACCTTAATCCTAGCTACTCAGGAGGCTGAGGCACGAAAATCGCTTCAACTTAGGAAGTGGAGTTTGCAGTGAGAGACTGAGGTTTTGTCTCAAAAAAACAGATAAGTAAAATAAAATAAAATCTAGACAAAATTTATACTCTTCACAAAAATTAACCCAAAATGGATTCCAGACCTAAATATATTAAATGCAAAACTATAAAATACCTATAAAAAACACAAATAATCTAGATAACTTTGGATTTAGTGATGGCTTTCTAGATAAAACATGAAATTCATGATTCATAAAAAAGAATTGTTAATCTGCACTTCCTTAACACTAAAATTTCAGGTCTGCAAAATACATTGTCAAGAGAATAAAAATACAAGCCAAAGACTGAAAGCAAATATTGGTAAAAGACACGTATAACAAAGAACTATTATTATTCAAAATATACAAAGAAGTCTTAAAACTCAATAATATTAAAAAAAAACTTTGATCTTAAAAGGCCCAACTATCTTAGCCAGTACTCCACGAAAGAAAATATACAGACAACAAATAAGCATTTGAAAAATGTTCCACATCATATGTCATCAGAGAAATGCAAATAAAAACAACAATGAAATACTGTATACATCTACTAGAATGGCAAAAATCCAGAACACTGACAACACCAAATGCTGGGGAGAATATGAGGCAACATGAATACTCATTCACTGCTTGTGGGAATGCAAAAAAGTACAGCCACTTTGGAAGGCAGCTTGGCAGCTGCTGACAAAACTAAACAAATTCATCATATGATCCAGTGAAAACATTTTTTGGTATTTACCAAAAGGAGTTGAAAACTTATGTCCACACCAAAAACCTGAATAATATATGTTTACAGAGGCTTCTCCATAATTGCCCACACTTGGAAGCAATCAAGATGTTCTTCAGTAGATGACTGGATAAATAAATTGTGAGAGTTTGTGTCTTTATGGTAGCACAGTTTATATTCCTTTGGGCATATATCCAGTGCTGGGTTGAATGGTAATAACTAATTTGCATTCCCACAAAAAGGGTATAAATATTTCATTTTATCCACAGTCTTGCCAGCATCTGTTGTTTTCTGACTTTATTAATAGTCATTCTGACTAGTATGAGATAGTACATCACATCATTGTGGTTTTCATTTGTGTTTCTCATGATTCATGATGCTGAACATTTTTTCATGTTTGTTGGTGGCTTAAATGTTTGGGGAAGTGTTTGTTAATGTCCTTTGCCTATTTTTAATGGGGTTATTTGTTTTTTGCTTGTCAATTTATTTAAGCTACCTATAGATTCTGGATATTCAGTCTTTGTTGGATACTTAATTTGCAAATTATCTTCTCCCATGCTTTTTCTTTGAGCCTCTGAGTGTCCCACTTTTCTGTTTTTGTTTTTGTTGCAGTTGCTTTTGGGGACTTAGCCAAGCACTCTTTGTCATGACTGATGTTGAGAAGAGTGTCTTCTATGTTGTCTTCCAAGATTTTTATTCTTTGAGGTCCTACCTTTAAACTTTTGATCCATTTTGAGTTCATTTTTGCATAATTAACACAGTGACAAGTAGAGGTCCAGCTTTAATCTTCTGCATCTGGCAAGCCAGTTATCCCAGCACCATTTATTAAATAGGTGGTCCTTTTTCCATTGCTTGTTTCTGTTGGCATTGTTGAAGATCAGATAGTTGTACGTTTGTGGCATTATTTCTGAGTTTTCTATTCTGTTCCACTTGTCTATGTGTCTGTTTTTGTACCAGTACCAAGTTCTTATGATTACTGTGGCTTTATAGCATAGTTTGAAGTGGGGCAGTGTGATGCCTTTAGCTTTATACTTTTTACTTAGGAATGCTTTGGCTATTTCCGATTTTTTTTTTTGGTTCCATATGAATTTTAGAATGTTTTCTTGTAATTCTATGAAGAATATTATTGGTAATTTGATAGGAATAGTATTGAATATATAAATTATTTTGGACATTATGGTGATTTTTATTGTATTGATTTTTCCAATACATGAACATGGAATATTTTTCCGTTTATTTGTAGCATCTCTGATTTCTTTCAGCAGTGTCTTGTAGTTTTCTTCGTAGAGATCTTTTACCTCCTTGGTTAGCTCTGTTTCTAGGTATTTCATTTTCTTTGTGCCTATTGTAAATGAGATTCTGCTCCTGATTCACTCTCAGCCTGGACATTGTTATTGTATAAAAATGCTATTGATTTTTTTACATTGACAAAATGAAAGGGACACAGAAGCTGTGAATAACTTGGAAATATTTAAAGGTAATAGGATAATTAGTGTGCATTGTCGTATATCTAAAGGGAATCAAAAGGGAAGAAAACTTATTCCATGTGTGGTGTTTGGAACATTGAAACCTACATCTTTTATTAACTATAAGGGCAAGTTTCTGACAATTTGAGTTCTTAGAAATAGAATGAGATACTTTTTCTGAATTTTATAATACACTCATCTATAAAACAGAGGAAAATTTACTTTTGGAGACCCTGAAGTAAAAAATCTTCTCCATTGTTTTTAAGATAAAGAATGAATACACCTACGACTTCTTTTTATTCTCCAGACCTAGTTCACATTTGGTTCCTTTCAGTTTCCGGAATATGCCATATTATCTTAGCTATCTGAATTTTTATTTATGCTTTCTTTCAGGTTAAACGGTCTAACTAAATCCTATCCCTCAATTGCCTGGTGAAATTTTATTTCTTCTAAGTGTCATTTAAAAGTTACACCATTGGGAAAACATTTCCAATTTGTTGGGCTAGATTAGGGCTTCTGAATACAAGCTTTGGAAAAGCCACCTATAATTTATTTTATTTTATTTTTTTCTTTTTCTTTCTTTCTTTCTTTTTTTTTTTTTTTCTTTTTATACATAGTCACACTCAGTTGTCCAGGTTAGAGCAGGGCAGTAGTGTCATCATGGCTCATTGCAGCGTCTACCTGGTTGAGTCTGGTTAAATCTACACTCCCACCTCAGCCTTCCCAGTAGCTGGGCTGGGACTACAGGTGTGCACCACCACGCTCTGCTGATTTTTTTATTTTATTTTATTTTATTTTTTGTAGAGACACAGTTTCGCCATGTTGCCTAGGCTAGACCACCTATAATTTCTAATAGTACAACTTGAGACTGTGAGCTGTACTATAAGCCAGAAGGTAAACCAACTCAAACTTATCTTCCTCTTTATCCAAAGTAACAGTACAGTGTCTGAAACATCAAAGTACTTTCGAATATTTTATGAATGAATGAATGTATAAAACAGGATGTTTAACTAATTTTTATAACAATTAATTCCATACCTAATAGTCTCAAATCACAAGTGTGGGCAGACACAGTCACCTTTCCTCTGCTTGAAAACTGTAATGCCAAATTTTATTCATAAGTTATTCTCTTCGACTGGAGAAGAATTACACTAGCGTTGGTGTTGAGAGTTGTAGGTACCCAGTATTCTGCTATTTTCAGTGCTGAGAAGGCAGGGCACAACTCTCTGTCTGGTCTCAGAACCACATTTGAAGCTGGTCTGCATCACAGGTCAGCCTCCACAATTTTAACTTTTCAGGTTAGGTTTCTCCAGCATCAGGTTGGCAAATAGCCTCACTTTGACAGTTCTGATGGATGCGCTATAAAGCTATGTCCTAGATTTAGATATGGTAACATAGAGACAAATAACCCCAAGATTTCCATTTCTCAGAGAAGCAAGTTTTTGAGAAAAGACACAGTTACATTTGGCATTTCCCCCACAGTCTAATTTTTTATTCATGTCCATCCTTCCACACTGACATATGTGACATTATTAGCATGCAAAATTAATTGTGTTACTTTCCTGCTTGAAAACTTTTAGCAGTTCCTCTCACTAAAATAAGGAGTAATGTCTTATAATGACCAGGGTTGGTTCAAGAACTGTTTCTGCCTACTCTTTTATCCTTGTAGCATAATTGTATTACCCTGAATATTACATGACCTTCTGGGGTTGCACAATCTTCTTCCATTTCCTTGATGAGACTGCCACCTTTTAATTAGTCCATATTTCCTATATGAGCTCAATCCCCAGTGATTTAAGGGTCTATGCAAACACCACTCTCTTTGTTAGCCCTTATTTCACTTATTTGTGTATATGACAATGTGTAAGACAGAGCAGTGGATTCAGAATCACACCTAAGACAAGTGTTGTAATTGTGGCCATCTTCCCTTACATTATATAAATGATGAAAATCGAGTGAAATAATCACTGTGAGAGGACTCTGAAAAATGAATGTCAGATTGCAATGAATAATGGAATATAGGGGAGATAAAAATATGTAGGTTTGTCCTATACTTAGGAACTATAGTGAACATTGAAACTTCTTATATCAGCTCAATAATGCAAAACAGCATCCGAAGACTATTGACCTGCCAATAATGAGTAGGATGGTTTGAACTGAGGAGAGACACAAGGCAATTATTTAGAATATCATGAAAATTCACACTTAGAAGTTATTAAATTCTGAGAAGCAGAAAGATAATAACCTGGGAGCCAAGAAGACATTTTTTAAAGAAAATTGACATAAAATGACAACTGTTTGTAAATTATAAGACAAAAGAGTATGAACCACATGGAAGCAATGCAACTTAGCAGGATTTATGGCTGTCATAAGTTTCTTCATAAGCAGCCACAGATGTTTTTATGTTTATGACATAAAAATAAAGCAATATTGTTTGGGCTGCTTTTATACAAAATTGTTGCTATCAGGTATAATAATATGAATATCTATAATGCATGTCTATAATAAGGCTATAATAATTTTCTAGTTTTGATCTGTTTTTTGTTGACCATTACAGATTTGGAAGACTTTGATTATGTTCATTATAGCAAATGAAATAAAAGTAAATTATCCTGGAGCTATCCAGAGGACAATGACACAGTCATGTTGGGACTGAGGAATCTTGATGTTTAGAAGGAATTTCTCAGGAGTCCTTATACCTATCCACAATGATAGTTATCACTTTGAATAATATCAGAAGTCCTTGAGCCAAACTTTCTACTTTCAATGACTTCTTAGGATTGGGTCTTTGAGCATTCACTCAAAAAATAAGCTTTATTTGCTTAATGAGAAATAGTACTACAGCTTTCCATGAAGGAATACTGTAAATATTAAATAAAATCATCCACTTAAGTGATAGACACAGTGCTTGCTATTTCATCAAATCTGAATGATATATGTCACCACTATCATCTTCATTATCATCTTTATTGTGATTATCATTGTCATTTGAGTTGTTATTAATGAAATAATAAAAGCAGGCTTTCTTTAAACCTCAAGAGTTTTGATTTTATTTTTAGTACTTCTCCATGCATACTCACTGGAATATAAGTTCAATGGAAGTAAACTGGAGGAATATTTTGGAAATGTGTTACATAAAAGGGCGTCACTGTATTTTGATAAACCTGAACAATAAATCTAACATATTACATGTATGATCAAAATGAAGGCTGATTTTGATATGACAACATGACACTAATTCTATTCATGAACATACTTTGCTGTCCAGAATTTTCTTCATGGCAAATTTGACATCCTTATTCCTCAGGCTGTAGATCAAGGGGTTTAACATGGGCACAACAGTTGTGTAAAACACAGATGACACTTTCCTTTGGTCCATGGAGCTGACAGATGATGGCTGCAGGTACATGAATGCTGTAGATCCAAAGAAGACAGCAACAGCTGAGATGTGGGAGCTGCAAGTGCTGAAGGCTTTGGACCTACCCTCAGTGGAGCGAATGTGGAGGATAGTGGCAATGATAAAGATATAAGAGGCCAGGATAGTTAAGGCAGGCATCAGGATGTTAAATGCACTCAAGACCAGAACTAGTAATTCATTGATGTAGGTCCTGGAGCAGGAGAGTTCCAAGAGAGGGAAGAGATCACAAAAATAATGGTTAATCACGTTAGTCTTGCACAGAAAGAGTCTCAACATAAAGCTGGTGTGAATTGTAGATCCAAGGATGCCTAAAATGTAAGCTCCCACTGTGAGCCGGAAGCAGAAGTGATAGGACATAATGACATTGTACAGCAAGGGACTACAGATGGCAACATAGCGGTCATACGCCATTACAGCCAACATGTGACACTCTGCAATAGCAAAAATGCTGAAGAAATAGAGCTGAGTCATGCATTCAGGGTAGGAGATGATGTTCTTGTCTGTCACAAAGTTTACCAGCATTTTTGGGGTAATGACAGTGGAATGGCAGAGATCAGTGAAGGACAGACTGCTGAGGAAATAGTACATGGGGGTGTGCAGGTGAGAACTGAGCCCAATCAGTATGGTCATGCCCAGGTTGCCCACCACTGTGACCACATAGATTCCTAAGAACAGGAGGAAGAGGGGAAGCTGGAGTTCTGGTTGTTCTGAGAGCCCAGCCAGAGTGAACTCAGTCACTGGGGAATGGTTTCCATGATCCATGTTCTTGTCACCAGTTTCTAAGTTTTAAAAAGAGAAATTGAATGTGTTTGTGTGTGTGAGAAATTATTTGTAGATCATTACATATTCTATACCTTATCAGAGGAGAAACATGATGCAGTGGTCTCTTGAACCTCTCTTGCTACTGTGTAACAGTCAATAATTCTGGTAGACCAGAGAAGGAATTGCAGACATCAAACATATTAAAATTTAGTTCATAACCTTTTAAGAGAAAACACCAATTTTTAAATTTTTGAGCTCAATATGAAAGCAAGCTACTGTTATTTCAGAGGATTCTTTTCTTTCCTACCATATTCTCTAGGATATAAATACGTCATGCACATCAAATGGCACAGGGATCAGAATTTCATTTTACTCAGAATAGGAAAGAGAACCAAATGCTCTTTATAATTTATCAATATAGAAGTCCTGGCCAGGTGCAGTGGCTCATGTCTGTAATCCCAACACTTTGGGAGGCTAAAGTGGAGGATCAATTGAGCCCATGGGTTTGAGACAAGCCTGGCAACAAAGCAAGACCTCACATCTATAAAAAAAATAGAAGGGATGAGTTTATAAAATTAGTTATATTGGTCTGAGTTACTTTTCTTACAAGAATTTCAACTAAAAATGCCTGAGGAACTGGGTAGTGACCAGCATCATTCAGCCTGAAACGTTAGCTCTTTATTTCTCAACTTGCTTTATACAGACCTGCTATTCTGCAAGATAGGAATATAACTGCTTGGCTGATTGCATCCTTATATCTCAGGAACTTTTCCAACAGTGAGCGACTGGCCTCTCTTATCTAATTTGAATAATCCCAAGGGAGTAATATAATGGCGTCAATTCAGGTCACGTATTATCCCATTCTGGCCGGGGTGGGGTGGCGGGGCGGTGGGGGGGAGCAGAAAGCTATGACTGGTCTACATTAAGTGTACTTCAAGGCTGAATTGGAGAAGATCAGAAAAGTACCCATATTCTCCAAAACCGAGAAGGCTTTTGGAAGACAAACACTAGATGTCTTCTATACTGGTCACTTTTACAATCATATATTTCACCTCTGTGCTCTATAAAATTTAAAGATAATGACTATGTGGATTAATAGAGCAAAATAGACTACAATGCAATTTAGACTACAATTCACAATTTTAGTCTAAATTCAAAATTAGTCACCTGTGTGATGTGGTTTTTCAAAAAAGGCTAATACAAAGGTAACTTTGCAAAGAAAATTTGTAGATTCTAGATGAAAGAAATTTATGGTCTTATTTAACACTCAAGCAACAGCTGGATTAGTGTTTTCAGTTTGGGGTTCAATATTTTATGTGAAATGTAGAAAAACTGGACAATATCAGAAACATGATCTAAAGTATTGTCGTTTGAAAAATTATTGACATGACTGAGGATTTTTAGCTAGCACAGTATAAATATATGTGGCACTTGGCATTTATATCCAGATGTTCAAAATATTGCTATATTTAAGATGTACAGGACTCATTGCATATGTCTCTAAGAGAGAAAAAATTAAAACTAAGTGCTTCAAATGATGGAGAGAAACATTTGGTTTTACAACAAAAAAGAACATTTTAAAAGTCAGACACACCTTAATTTATTTACAGCCAGAAATGTCAGAGTGCAGCCTGTGTAACCATTTAGGAGACATTACTCAAGGACACAGCATGAGATAGACGCTTGAATTCAATCATCTTTAATGTCTCTTCTGCTTCCTATATTTCATGATTTTATAATTCTAATGGGCTCTAATATTAGATTAGGCGATCTGGGTTAAAATATCATCTCAACCCCACACATGCTGCGTGATCTTGGGAAAATTACTTCCCATATTCAACCCTCTAAAAAATAGAAATGTTAATATGATTCTCATGTAAAAATCAAATCATGCATAGTTCTTATCTGTTGGTAAGAACTTAATAAATATCAATTTTGTTTTAATTGTAATCTATTAAGCCTTTTCTGAAATACCTTTTATTTGCCCAGATTTTTATTCCGTTAATGATGGCTGCAGGTTTTCTCCTCCTTCATCATATCTTGTGTTCACTCCTTCCTGCATGAATACACATATTAACATAGAGATTCAGAATTATTTTTTACTAAATAGTAGCCTCTTTAAATCATCAATATTTTCTATTTCCTCATAGGAAGCTCAAATCAATATCTACACCATTCAAAGATTGCTATCATCTGGCAACCAAAATAAAAGTTTTCTTCTTTTATGTCCCAACAAGTATTACATGATTTGACGATTTGGTACTCTCTCAGTTTTAACATTTGGTACTCTCATTTAAAGGAACATGATGTTCCTTTAATTTTTCTCTTCTCTCTATCACCTCTATTTTATGACATCCTATTTAATAATGATGTTTAGTTAAGAGCTTTAATAGTGCAAACTCCACCTTATAAAGTCATTTTCTGTGTCCATACATATTTCTTATGTTTACATGTAACACTGATTTCATTCTGTGTTATTATAATTTATTTACTTGCTTTTCTTCTGTACTAGACTATAAATTCCATATAGTGGTTGGCACAGTGCCTTGCATATAGCAACTCAATAAATATATGTTCAATTAAACTGCTGAAAGAAGCTTAGAGATAAGTTAACATGGATTCAAAATAACTGAATCGTGGAGTTAAAACCCTCATACTGCCTGAGTTGAAACAAGTAAACACAGATGTGTTTGCATAAATGTATACTGCAGAGAACAAGCAGATGACAAGGGAACCACTGTTCGACAAGGTGTGTGAATGTGAGAGTAAGGACTGGCAGAGACAGATGAATAGCTGTGTGCATCTCCCATTGCACACAGAGAGGCTAGAGCAGGAGACTCCAAGATTTTAAAGTAAAAGACTGGAATTCAGACATACCTTTCCTTTCTGCTGGAGTTCAGTGTTGTACATTTTTCTTCTCCATTGCTCTGGAGGAAAAAATGAATCTGATGACATGAGGAGGTTATCACCCAAAAGTCACCTTGGCAATCATTTTGAGTCATTCATCCTGGTCTCTGGCAAAGCTGATGCCTAAAGTCATCTGGAACTCTGCAAAGGGTGGTTGATGTGAGGATTTTATGTGCTGGGTAAGAGTAAGAGTCTGATTAGGAACAATGATAATGACTTCCCTCTAGATTCTGTTCCCACAAATGTTAACTCTTGGGAAAAGAAACAATTAGAATTTCTCTTTCCCCCTATTGGTTCTCAAGTGTTTCCCCTTTGCCACATGTTGTGATTCATTGTTCTTGTTATAGTAAGTATTGGAATCAAGGATGTGAGAGACTTTGTTGGAGCTCTCGTGAGTTTTCATCTCTTTAGTGAGACAATGAAAACTTTAAAATTTCAGCAAATTTTAAAAATATAAAGTAAAGGAATTGTCCAAAGTGATGTGTCATGAAGGGAAAATAGAAAATCAGAAATAACAGCCAATGTCTCTAAAATTTGAAAGTTTTCATTGTCATTTACCTCTACTAACAATATTTTGATATCATGATGCATTTATGAAACAGTAATGCTTGAAATGTTTTAATCTGGGGGCTGCTCCTCTTCAGACCAATGGAGAAGAAAATGCTTTCATTCAGCCCCCAAGTTAAAATATGATAGATGTTGCCAAAGACCCTGAGGAGTTCCTAGTGAGCCCAACAAGGAGCGATGATGACTAACAAGAGAGAATTTCTTTTCTTCAAAAAATAAGAGTGATGTTGAGGGACAATAAAGACGTGTGTTATAGAAATGATTTTTGTACTTGTATAAAACTAAATTACTTTAGAAGTAAAATTATATTTCATGCTTTATTAAATGTTCTATTGATGGCAGCAGCAGGCCATCCAGAACCACTGCTACCATAGTGCCAGCTGCAGTGGGGAGGCCAGCGGTGGTGGCAGGAGAGGCTGCCGGGACAGCAGTAGTAGTGGTAGGGCCCCTGTCCCCCATGTCTCAGAGGCAGCTAACTGAGCCACCCCCACTTTCATGTGACCATGTAAGACTCACCCCCAGGCCTCAAGATTCTGCAGCTCCTGACCCTGGCCCTGTGTCACCAATTTTGCCTGTTGCTGCTGCTGTGGGGAGGGGTTAGGGAGGAGGCAGTCTCCGGAGCCTGCCCCTGGGAGCCGCCTAGAGCCTGCTGTGGTGGGGGCCACTGCGAAGGGGCTGGGTTGAGTTGCCTGGTGGGGGAGCAGGGCTGACCTGCATGGAGGCCAGGCAGAGATGGCCCCAAGGCAGAGCTGGGCCCCGCATGGTGCTGTGCTTACACATGGAGTGTGGAGGACGGGCCAGAGGGAGCATCCACTTCAGGGACCTGGCCAGTGGTATGGCCACCATGCCCACCTTGCTGATGATGCCAGGATTCTGTTCCCTGAGAGGAGGCTTTGCACTGAGGGCTGAGTCTCAGGGGTCTGCCCCACATCTGGGTGACCACCAAGCCTGACACTCCCGACCTCCAGTCCCAGGGACTGAGATTAGTACCTAGAGGTGCCCCTGAGGCAGGGTCACAAGCTGGCCAAGTGGAGCTGTGGGCTTCCCCTTAGCACTAGGGCCATGGGAAGAACTGCCTTGATGTCATCCCTCCCCTGGATGCCAGCCCAGACCCAGTGAGGGCCTAGATCCCCCAACCCAGGCTTCAAAGAGGCATGGCTGGGGCTGCACACTCCAGGGCCAGGGACAAACAGGAGTCTGGCCCCTTCCAAACTGGCAGGGTGGAACTCCCTGGGTACAGCTGCAGCCATCCTGTCTCATCTGCTGTGTCTGCAGGCCCAGGCATCTCTGCAGACTTGAGGGCCCGGGAAGGCCCTCCTGACCCTCCATGGACTTGAGAGTACCTGCTCCCTCTGCCTGGCTTCTCCCTGCTTTTGGTGCCAGCTCTTAGTTAGGACCAAGCCCAGACATTGTTGCAGCCCAGCAGGGGTTCACATGCTCAGAACAGCACTGATATGCCTGCCCCTGAAACCTCAGCCCCCTCTAAATTTTGGACACCAACCAGCATGAGAGGGAGGCCAAGGAGTGCTGAGGACAGCCTGGCACTGACTTGCAGGTGCCCCTTGGCATGAACAGCCTGGGTGACATGACCAGCAGCAGGAGGCAGACAGGCTCCTGGACAGAAGGTGAGGGGTTCCTGATGAAGCCCCACCTCCAAGCTGGAGAGGACCTGAAGTTCGGGGATGGGGTCACCAGTCCCATAGGCCAGAGGGGGAACTTAGGGTGATTTTCCCTAGGCTTGCCCATGGCCACTCATGGACTATTCAGTATAAGCCTTCTCCCCTCTGAGGCCCGTAAAAAACCAGACTCAGCCAAACTGGAGTAGAAGAGAGGATGGAAAGACAAAAGGGAGATGATGGGATGACCAGCTGCAGAGAGGAGCTGCCCACCCCAGGGTCTCCTGTCTGCTGAAAACAGAGGAGATGATAGGATGACCAGCTGCAGAGAGGAGCTGCCCACCCCAGGGTCTCCTGTCTGCTGAGAACCGAGGAGATGATAGGATGACCAGCTGCAGAGAGGAACAGCCTCTCTGATAAGAGCTGGACACTTGACAGGATGACCTGCCTAGCAGAGAGGAGTTACCCTCTCTGGTGAAAGCTTGACACTCACTGGGACACCCTGCCATGGAGAGGAGTTGTCCTTTGCAGGGCTCTTCTGAGCTATTCTATTGTGCAATAAAGCTCCTCTGTGTCTTGCTCACCTTCCACTTGACTGCATGCCTCATTCTTTCTGATCTGAGGACGAGAACTTGGGACCCACTGAATGACAAGACTAAAAGAGCTGTAACAGAAACAAGGCTGAAACATGCCCTTTGCTCACCATGTTGTGGGTGAACAGAAGGAAAGAAGAGCTGCTGCCCTTTGAGGATCCCAAACCTGGGAGCTCCCCGAGATAGCACTGTGACTCCTTCTTTGGGGCGTTGCAGTTCCTGGTGTCTCCAAGCTTTTGGGTGCCACCACATTCCCTGGTGTCAGCTAGGGAAGCTGCTTGCCGTGCACCTAGTCCAGCTGCAGCCTTGCAGAGTGTCAGCACCTGCAGCTGCCCAACCTGCATCAGCAGCTGCTGTATCTGACTGTGTGTGGTGGCTAGACCCCATGCTCGCTCACACACTCCTCGCCGCTTCACACCTGACTCACAGTCTCCCTTAGAGGCGTGGGCAGGCCAGCAGTGTGAACCTAGCACAGCCTGCCTGGCTTAGTGGGCAGAAAGAGCCTAGATGGTCTGAGCAAAACTCAAGCAAAGGAGCTACTGGCCACAGAGGTTTCTGGCCAGAAAAGCAATACCCCAAAGATCCTGTAACAATATCGTTTTTGAAACAGCAATCGCCATAAATTTTCTTAATTAAATTAACTTTGAAATGCATTAAATTATTGTTAGTTGTGGAGCTTTAATCTACTTTTTGAAGTTGTTTTGCAAATTGCTGTAAAAAGGATAAAATCTTAGTAATAGAATCAGTCACAAGCTGTGAAAAAATGTTGCTTGTCAATAATTAGAAAACCATAGAATAATAAATATGACATCATGTGATGCAAGACACAATTATTTTCCTCAAGAATTTAATAATCTTTATAGATAAATACAAGCATTCATTAACAGTAAACCACACCAGGGAATATATCATTGTTACAGTTTTTGTGATGAGCCATAGATGTGCCTGGTTATAGCCTGGAGTGGTGAGAAATGCATGCGAATGAAACACTTGTTTTGTCACTGAAAGGTGCTTAAATTTGGAAAGTCAGGATGGAGTCAAGAGCCCATTTCAGGATGGGGAAGCAGCATGAATGAAGGGAAGCAATAGGAATGAGCCTAGAATTGTCAACATATTATAGGTACTACTCTACCCAGCATTACATATACCTTCCCAGAAGACGTTAATCATTATTAATATGTTAGTATATTTTATGTATGTACTACACATTTTATTTTAATCACAATTAACACTATTCTTACATGGAATGCTAAATCCAAATATTAAACTCTAGAGAGAACAATAGAGTCACCTATGACTTAATACAAATAGCAGAAAGCGTGGAAAAAACCTGTTACTCATTCTCCCTTTATTCTTCAGCAATAAATTTCCTGAACCTTAGTTTGGCACAAAGCCATACAGATTACCATAGCACTTCTCAATTCCTCAACAGTAAGGTTTGTCCATGTGACTAAGTCTTTACCAAAGGCAAAAGAGGTGGAGGTGAGGTATATCACTTCCAGGCAGTGTTCTTCAACTTAGGGAACATTCCCTTCTCTTTCCATATATTTCTGCTTGATGGCTGGGTGGTAGAAATGAAGGATGGATCTGGAGCAACTACTTGAGACCAAAGATGAAAACTGCATGTTGTAACCAGGAAGGCAACAATTTATAAGAATCTTGTATCTGTGATAAGCCACTGTACCACTCCTGAATCATCTTCTGGTTTAAGGCATCACACACATACATGTACACACACATGCACACACACACACACACGTACACACACACATCTATGGGGTGTGTGTGTGTGTGTGTGATGTGATGCAGCCAAGCCTAACCATAACTAACGGAGAACATAAAAATAATTCTCCCTAAACTCTACTTCTGTGACATACTCATGGTTCCTGAAAGTGGTAAGTGCGCATGAGAAATTGTTTTCTTTTGAAAATGAATACATGGTTGTGTCAGAGAAATAAAAGACAAACTAAACTCTGAGAACAATATCCGAGTTTGCCACAGTGCTTCATCCTTCTTTTTCGTGGTAATGTTTTATATCCAGTTTGGAATCTACTGGATATCTATCCTAACACTTGAATATCATATTTTCCACCAGTTGTCAGATTCACTAGAAATGGTTCAGACATATTTCATCATTAAAAATACATTTTAATAGTTTTAATATACAAACAAATGCTTAGAAACAGAAAAATCATAAACTGTCATTTTTACCTATCACCCTACCAATATGAACAAAATTTACCAGATGTTGTTTAATGCCTAGAGTAATGAGGCGGGTGGATCACGAGGTCAAGAGATCGAGACCATCCTGGTCAACACGGTGAAACCCCGTCTCTACTAAAAATACAAAAACATTAGCTGGGCATGGTGGCGCGTGCCTGTAATCCCAGCTACTGAGGAGGTTGAGGCAGGAGAATTGCCCGAACCCAGGAGGCAGAGGTTGCGGTGAGCCGAGATCACGCCATTGCACTCCAGCCTGAGTAACAAGAGTGAAACTCCGTCTCAAAAAAAAAAAGACATACACTTTTTTTTTTCTTTCGAGACAGAGTCTCACTCTATCACCAGGTGCCAGGCTGGAGTGCAGTGGCGCAATCTCGGCTCACTGCAATCTCCGCCTCCTGGGTTCAAGCAATTCTCCTGCCTCAGCCTCCCGAGTAGCTGGGACTACAGGCGCGCACCACCACGCCCAGCTAATTTTTGTATTTTTTTAGTAGAGACAGGGTTTCACCATGTTGGCCAGGATGGTCTCAATGTCTTGACCTCGTGATCCGCCCACCTCGGCCTTCCAAAGTGCTGGGATTACAGGCATGAGCCACTGCGCCCAGCCCATACACTTTAAAAAATATATATAAGCAATACAAATGCATATTGATATATAATACACACACATACATCTGTGCTACACATAAGCATACATACATATATTACTAGATATACACACATATTTTTTAGGATGAAAACATGAAGTATAAAGATAAAGACTGATTAGTACACAGAAAATCAGGAAGGAAGTTTCCTCTATGATTCAAAGAGTGGAATAACCTGTGTGTCATTAGGAGATTTGGGTTTATGGTGAGATAAAGGTGACATCACACTGGAGTGTTCATGTTACATACGTGGAGGCAAGCAGATGACAAAGCAAGTGTTCTTTTATGCCTGTCCGATTCAACAAAAGATTTGTAAAATGTGATTTAACCAGGTTATTTTTATTCAGAATTAAAGACAAATTAGTGTCCCGGTGCTCTGCTTCTGGGCACAGCAAAATAGATGTGAACAGTGAAGAGCCCTGGAGATGTCCACACTGATCGTCTTAATGCAATTTTTTTTGAAGGCCTTGAAGCTCAGAGGCATCAGAAAGAACACAACCATAACCTGTCCTCTAACAGTAGCTCTAGAATCAAACTGAAACATCTGATTCCAAGACTCTGAGGAGCTATTCTAGGGAGACACAAGAAAAAATATCTATGTGCTGCTACCACAGACAAGAGAGAATATGGGAGCTGAGCCACTGACTGTTCCACCAAGACCTACTGAGACTCACTTACGGGAACAATATAGAAGAAGAAATTTATAGGCTGAAAGTCTCCTTTCCCCCACAAAAAAAATGTTTTTACCCAGAGTATACAGTACATTTTGGGTAAGAGGGGTACTTGTCATTATTCAGAAATTGATTTTCCTGTTTTAACTTTTCTGAGTGAATACATAACCCATATGATTGCAATAATAAAAGAATGTCATTTTAAATTCTGGGATTCTATAGTGTATGTGGAGATAAAAAGCATTATATCTCTGGGATAAAGGAAAATTAGTACAGGATTATTAGGAAAATGGAAGTGGTAGCATAGTCCCAAAACTGTGGTGCAAGAAATGTTACACAAACATATGTCAAAGTACACAAAATGCATTTAGTAGTGTTTATTACTGTCAATCTCTTCCATTAAGTATTATCTCCTTATGGGTAGAAACTGTTTTATTACCCATCATATGCCTCCATATTCCCTAATATATGTCTACACACTTAGTAAGAATTAGTGATTGAATTTTGTATTCAAAATGGTTGCAATTATTTATTTTAGAGATAACACTTCCAGAAGTGTTTACCTATACACTTAGTAGAAAAGCTCAAGTACACAGGTATGGAGAATATCATAGGGACTGACAAGATGTAATTATTCCCTAAAGTGACATAAATAGTTTTGCCTAAGGTGCCATATTCCATACATATAAAGTATAATCACTCACATGGAGACTTTTAAAAAATTTTTTAAATGTTTAGAAGTGATACATTTTACTCTGGGTGGATGAACTCTGTTGCATCCCATAAATGGTGCCCATATGTTACTGATTCTATAAATTCAGCCTTACCTTTGGCATCTTTCTTCCAAATAACCAAGTAGTAGCAGCCATCTCATTACTTGTGGACATACCTTGCTGTCTCTAGATTGTTTCCTTATCAACCTTTTCCAGAAATTAACATTTTTTTGCTAAAGCAAAATACCCCCCTTTACAAGAAACGTCTTTTTTCAAGGAACTTATTTAAGGCAACTTTGACATCTTTATTCCTCAGGCTGTAGATAAGGGGGTTCAGCATGCGCACAACAGTAGTACAAAACACAGATGACACTTTCCCCTGGCCCATGGAGCTGACAGATGATGGCTGCAGGTACATGAATGCTGCAGACCCAAAGAAAACAGCAACAGCTGGGATGTGGGAGCTGCAAGTGCTGAAGGCCTCAGACCTGCCCTCAGTGGAGCAAATACGGAGAATGCTGGCAATGATGAAGATATAAGAGCTAAGGATGGTGAGGCTGGGGAAAAGGATATTAAATGCACTGAAGCACAAAACTACTATTTAATTGATAGAAGTACTGGAGCAGGAGAGCCCCAGGAGTGGGAAAAGGTCACAGAAGTAATGGTTGATTACATCAGCGTAACAGAAAAGCACTCTTCGCATGCAGACTGTGTGAGCTGTGGCACCAATCAAACCCATGAAATACACCCCAACTACCAACCAGGAGCAGACCTGATAAGACATGGCAACATTGTAAAGCAGTGGGTTACGTATGGCAATGTAGTGGTCATAAGCCATTGCAGCCAACATGTGACATTCTGATATGACAAGAACAAAGAAGAAGTAGAGCTGAGTCATGCATGCTGCATAGGAGATAACATTCCTCTCTGACACAAAGTTCACCAGGATTTTTGGGGTAACGACAGAGGAATGGCAGAGATCAATGAAGGACAGACTGCTGAGGAAATAGTACCTGGGAGTGTGCAGGTGAGAACTGAGCCCAATCAGTGTGATCATTCCCAGGTTGCCGACCACTGTGACCACATAGATTCCCAGGACGAGGAGGAAAAGAGGCAGCTGGAGCTCTATTTTGTCTGTTAGCCCAGCGAGGATAAACTCAGTCACTGTGGAATAATTTCCTTCTACCATTTTCTCTGGAAATTTTATGCAGAAAGAGAAAAAGAAAATTTGAGTTAGGTATTTATTATCCCACTAACACAATAAAATGTGAAACGAAATTCAAGGTTTTTTTAACCAGGTAGTTGCAGTTCTCTGCCTGTTCCTCATCTATGTTAGCAGTAAAAGACCCTGGGATCCCAGAAATATGGGATACACAGATACATCTCAGAACTGTCTCTGTTTGTATTCTATGCTATAAGAGTGGATATTGGTACTGCTCAATCCCTGAACACCCAAAGAACTGTACTGATAACTTTGACTGAATGTTCTAAGAACTTCTCATGCCTTGTTTGTAATCCTCTCGACTCTTTCAGTAGAGCAAATGCTAATGTACCTATTTTACTGTTAGGTAACAGAGTATAATAGCGATTGGGTATTTGCCAAAGTTAGGCATGTAATAAGTAAATAATCAAGGAGATAAGGCCTGTCTGTCTCACCTTTCATCTATTATTTTAGCTGCTCATGGCTTCCCTCCTACCTTTACCTCTTTTTTCGTATCAGTGAAATCACTTACAACAATTAATGTGAAAGAAAAAATTCACGTAAAATACAAACGGTGACGTATCCACACTATTCGAGGCTAGATTTCCCTTCAGTGAGTTCCTTGACTAGTGGCGCTGCTTTAAAAACATAGAAATCATGGCTCTAAAAAGTAACTGAATGGTTAATATAAACCATTTGTACTCCACATCCAAGAAGGGTTTGAGTTTCCTAGTGAGGAGAATTCAGAGTAAGAAATAATAAATATCAAATGTATTCATCCCAGAAACACTGATGGGGTGCCCAGCATGTGCTAAGTACTCTGGTTTGTCCTGATGTGGTCCATAGCCCTCTAGGCCTGTAGGAAGACCTGGACTGCAGAATGGCAATCTTGCATGATGCTTAGACTGTAGTAACAGTGTGCACTGTGTCTTGATATATTTTGCACTCACCTTCAAACCAGAGTTTTTAACAGCATTTGCTCAGCGGCAAGGTAAACCAAAGCAGGAAAAAATATGGATATCTCTCTAGCTTCAGGATAAGAGTTTGGAAGAAAACTAATAAGGTCTGAGCATAGGACACTGTGATGACTGTTCTATGTTCAAAAGAAAGAGATATGAAAGGTAGTATAAGAGATTAGTGAAGTATCAGTAAACAAAGGTATCATTCTTATTTAGATAAGATTGAAAAGCAAGATGATATTTCTATTTATTTCGTGTTTACCACATGCTTAGAACTGTCCAGGCACTTTCATAAATGTTAAATGATTTCTTTCCCCCACAGCACTATGGGTTACAAGAATATTAATCCCATTTTATAAATGCAGAAGCTACAATATTCAGAGACTTGAATAATGTTTTTCATGGTAACACTGTGGCTTTTCAATATAGATGTGAATGATGATTTTCTAGAAGTACAGATGAAACATTTGACTTAGCCATGAGAAATTAAAAAAAAAAAATACATGAGCTAATACTGATATCTTCTGAAAATGCCATCTTCCTAAAACCAAATCATGTACAAACACAGACTAGATTCAAAGAACATAAGCATGGCAGAAAAATTATAAAGATTATACTTGGCATTTATTGAGCAATTTAAATTAGACCAGAGTCCATATTTGTACTTATGACTTATACATGCATAAATTGTTCAATACATGGTGGATAAATAAAGGGACTCAACCGGGTTCACAACATGAAATAACTAAAATAAAAAGCCTTTGTCTTTCCCAAATTGCCATTTGCATCTGAACTTCTTTTAAGTGAATGGTGCCTTCCTATCACTAAAATGTCTGCTGTGTTTTCTGTGCTTACACTGCAGGTCACGGGAGAACAGGTAAATATAAAGTCAAAATTTCATATTTTTTGTAGTACTTTGCCTCACAGTACCAAGATATTTTGAGTACAATACTAATGATAATTAATAGTAAAATGATCTGTTTTTGTTACTGGCAGTTTTCACATGCTTCCTACCTGCTTATTACTTAAATTAGAGTCATGTAAAAACGTGACAGTAATTACATTTTGAAATTTTTTAATGGAATAGAAAATGTTTTTCTGCCACTTTCTTGTCAGCACTTTTTGTCTACAGCAACAGAGTTCACTCATAATGGTGAAGTCCTCCCAGAGTAAGGACTTACTTGTAATTTTTAAGTAACTTTTGGTTATCACAGTTTCAAATGTATATATAGAACAGTGATAACTGGGGAGGGGAGAGCAAGATGGAAGAACAGAAAGCTCCAACCGTCATTCCCCCAACAAGGACAGCAATTAAACAACTATCCACACACAAAAAAACTGCCTCATAAGAACCAAAAATAAGGTGAACACTTATAGTTCTGGGCTTTAACTGCATATCCTGAAAGAGGCACTGGAGAGAGAGAAAACAGTCTTGAATCATGGACACCACACCTCCCCCGCCCCCAGCAGCTGTGGCCTGGCCAGGAGAGCATCTCTGGGCACTGGGGGAAGGAGAACACAGCAATTATGAGGCATCGAACTCAGTGCTTGTCCTGTTAGAGCAGAAAGGAAAGGCGGACCAACAGCTGATGTCCGCCCATAGAGGGAGCATTTAAACCAGCCCTAGCCAGTGGGGAACCTCTGATGCCAGCAGTCAGAATTTGAGTGCCAGCAAACCTTGCCACCGAGGGCTACAGCACTCTGCGTCTTCAGGTCCAACTGAAGGCTGTAAGGACTGCAACTCTTAGGCAATGCCTAGTACTAAAGTAGGCCCAGAGACAGTGGCCCTGTGGGGACATATGACATACTGAGACACCAGCGAGGGCAGTCAAGGGAGTGCTGGCATCCTCCCTCCCCTAACCTCAGGCTGCACAGCTAGTGACTCCAAAAGAGACCCCTTCCTTCCACCTGAGGAAAATGAAAGAGTGGGGAGGACTTTGTCTTGCTTCTTGGGTATCAGCTCAGCCACAGCAAGAGAGGGCACCAGTCAGAGTCAGTAAGCCTCTCTTCTAGGCCATAGCTCCCAGACAACATTTCTAGACACACACTGGGCCAGAAGAAAACCCATTGCATTGAAGGAAAGGACCCCGTCCCAGCCGCATTCATCACCTGTTAATGAAGAACCCGCGGGCCCTGAGTAAGCAGCAGTGATACACAGGTACTATATGGAGGACCTTGGGCAGACACACACTCACTTTAAAAAGTTTCTTGTGTATCTTATCAGAGAAAAAAAATAAATTTTAAAAAGTACATAGAGTTAAGGAGGACTGAAATCACAGTATAGTCGGAGATTGTCAGAAAATATCCAGTAGGTTTAAGTGAGGCACCCAGTAATTTGCTATCTGACATCTTCTGACTCCTCACTTTGCCATCTCCTGCAGAGGTCAACCATCCCTAACTCTGAGTCAATTCTATATATTTCATTAGAAAAGTTGATGGAAATCTACAGTACCAAATTGTCAGCTCCTGAACAATTCAAACTATTGCTGATTTTGCAAGCCCAGAAATGATAGCTTCCCAGTTATCTTTTATAAGATCCCAGTTATTTATTTTAATATATTTCCCAATTTTACCTGTGTTAAGAGAGCTCAGTTTCCATATCCTCTTGCATTTCTGACTCTTTGCATTGGCCAGTTGACTATTTTTCCTGTGTTCCTTGCCTCTCACAAGTCTGTTCGACTTATTATTAGACCCCATCATAGAAGCTCCACGACCTCTTGTCCAATCTTTGTAACTTTTACAGCAGGTGTGGGGCTCTGATTGATTGCATGTGAACGGTTCCTACTGAAGTCAGACCCTGACACATGCGTTTAATGCCTACTGCTTCCTGTTCTGCCCTGTTAACAACACCTGTGTGTTTGAACGCCCACGATCTTTACTTGTAAAGAACTTCCAAACAACCTGGCTGCGTTCATAGTCTTAGCCTATCTTAGAGATGAAGCAAAATAGCAAAACAGCTTAAGGGGAGCAAAGGATATTTTTGTTTTAAACCATTTCACGGAAGTAGAATTGATATACAGGCACCTATTTAAATGTGTATAATTTGATGAGTTTGGACATAGGTAAACATCCTTGATGCCATCACCACAATCGAGGTAACTGATGTATTCATGACCGCCCCAAGTTTTCTTGTGTCCATTTATGTTGTTTGTTTTTCTAGTAAGAATATTTAAAATGAAGCATGCCCTCCAAACAAATTTTGAAGTCCATTGTGTCAACTATACACATTATGTTGTATGGCAGATCTTTAGAACATATTCATCTAGCATAACCGAAAATGTATACGCAGTGAACAACTCCCTGTTTCTCCCACATCTCAGCTCCTGGAAACCACTATTGTATTCTCTGATTTTATGAGTACCTCATATAAATGGAGATATGCAGCATTTGTTTTTCTGTGACTGGTTTATTTCACTTAGCATAATGTCCTCCAGGTTTATCCATGTTGTTGCANTGGACATACCTTGCTGTCTCTAGATTGTTTCCTTATCAACCTTTTCCAGAAATTAACATTTTTTTGCTAAAGCAAAATACCCCCCTTTACAAGAAACGTCTTTTTTCAAGGAACTTATTTAAGGCAACTTTGACATCTTTATTCCTCAGGCTGTAGATAAGGGGGTTCAGCATGCGCACAACAGTAGTACAAAACACAGATGACACTTTCCCCTGGCCCATGGAGCTGACAGATGATGGCTGCAGGTACATGAATGCTGCAGACCCAAAGAAAACAGCAACAGCTGGGATGTGGGAGCTGCAAGTGCTGAAGGCCTCAGACCTGCCCTCAGTGGAGCAAATACGGAGAATGCTGGCAATGATGAAGATATAAGAGCTAAGGATGGTGAGGCTGGGGAAAAGGATATTAAATGCACTGAAGCACAAAACTACTATTTAATTGATAGAAGTACTGGAGCAGGAGAGCCCCAGGAGTGGGAAAAGGTCACAGAAGTAATGGTTGATTACATCAGCGTAACAGAAAAGCACTCTTCGCATGCAGACTGTGTGAGCTGTGGCACCAATCAAACCCATGAAATACACCCCAACTACCAACCAGGAGCAGACCTGATAAGACATGGCAACATTGTAAAGCAGTGGGTTACGTATGGCAATGTAGTGGTCATAAGCCATTGCAGCCAACATGTGACATTCTGATATGACAAGAACAAAGAAGAAGTAGAGCTGAGTCATGCATGCTGCATAGGAGATAACATTCCTCTCTGACACAAAGTTCACCAGGATTTTTGGGGTAACGACAGAGGAATGGCAGAGATCAATGAAGGACAGACTGCTGAGGAAATAGTACCTGGGAGTGTGCAGGTGAGAACTGAGCCCAATCAGTGTGATCATTCCCAGGTTGCCGACCACTGTGACCACATAGATTCCCAGGACGAGGAGGAAAAGAGGCAGCTGGAGCTCTATTTTGTCTGTTAGCCCAGCGAGGATAAACTCAGTCACTGTGGAATAATTTCCTTCTACCATTTTCTCTGGAAATTTTATGCAGAAAGAGAAAAAGAAAATTTGAGTTAGGTATTTATTATCCCACTAACACAATAAAATGTGAAACGAAATTCAAGGTTTTTTTAACCAGGTAGTTGCAGTTCTCTGCCTGTTCCTCATCTATGTTAGCAGTAAAAGACCCTGGGATCCCAGAAATATGGGATACACAGATACATCTCAGAACTGTCTCTGTTTGTATTCTATGCTATAAGAGTGGATATTGGTACTGCTCAATCCCTGAACACCCAAAGAACTGTACTGATAACTTTGACTGAATGTTCTAAGAACTTCTCATGCCTTGTTTGTAATCCTCTCGACTCTTTCAGTAGAGCAAATGCTAATGTACCTATTTTACTGTTAGGTAACAGAGTATAATAGCGATTGGGTATTTGCCAAAGTTAGGCATGTAATAAGTAAATAATCAAGGAGATAAGGCCTGTCTGTCTCACCTTTCATCTATTATTTTAGCTGCTCATGGCTTCCCTCCTACCTTTACCTCTTTTTTCGTATCAGTGAAATCACTTACAACAATTAATGTGAAAGAAAAAATTCACGTAAAATACAAACGGTGACGTATCCACACTATTCGAGGCTAGATTTCCCTTCAGTGAGTTCCTTGACTAGTGGCGCTGCTTTAAAAACATAGAAATCATGGCTCTAAAAAGTAACTGAATGGTTAATATAAACCATTTGTACTCCACATCCAAGAAGGGTTTGAGTTTCCTAGTGAGGAGAATTCAGAGTAAGAAATAATAAATATCAAATGTATTCATCCCAGAAACACTGATGGGGTGCCCAGCATGTGCTAAGTACTCTGGTTTGTCCTGATGTGGTCCATAGCCCTCTAGGCCTGTAGGAAGACCTGGACTGCAGAATGGCAATCTTGCATGATGCTTAGACTGTAGTAACAGTGTGCACTGTGTCTTGATATATTTTGCACTCACCTTCAAACCAGAGTTTTTAACAGCATTTGCTCAGCGGCAAGGTAAACCAAAGCAGGAAAAAATATGGATATCTCTCTAGCTTCAGGATAAGAGTTTGGAAGAAAACTAATAAGGTCTGAGCATAGGACACTGTGATGACTGTTCTATGTTCAAAAGAAAGAGATATGAAAGGTAGTATAAGAGATTAGTGAAGTATCAGTAAACAAAGGTATCATTCTTATTTAGATAAGATTGAAAAGCAAGATGATATTTCTATTTATTTCGTGTTTACCACATGCTTAGAACTGTCCAGGCACTTTCATAAATGTTAAATGATTTCTTTCCCCCACAGCACTATGGGTTACAAGAATATTAATCCCATTTTATAAATGCAGAAGCTACAATATTCAGAGACTTGAATAATGTTTTTCATGGTAACACTGTGGCTTTTCAATATAGATGTGAATGATGATTTTCTAGAAGTACAGATGAAACATTTGACTTAGCCATGAGAAATTAAAAAAAAAAAATACATGAGCTAATACTGATATCTTCTGAAAATGCCATCTTCCTAAAACCAAATCATGTACAAACACAGACTAGATTCAAAGAACATAAGCATGGCAGAAAAATTATAAAGATTATACTTGGCATTTATTGAGCAATTTAAATTAGACCAGAGTCCATATTTGTACTTATGACTTATACATGCATAAATTGTTCAATACATGGTGGATAAATAAAGGGACTCAACCGGGTTCACAACATGAAATAACTAAAATAAAAAGCCTTTGTCTTTCCCAAATTGCCATTTGCATCTGAACTTCTTTTAAGTGAATGGTGCCTTCCTATCACTAAAATGTCTGCTGTGTTTTCTGTGCTTACACTGCAGGTCACGGGAGAACAGGTAAATATAAAGTCAAAATTTCATATTTTTTGTAGTACTTTGCCTCACAGTACCAAGATATTTTGAGTACAATACTAATGATAATTAATAGTAAAATGATCTGTTTTTGTTACTGGCAGTTTTCACATGCTTCCTACCTGCTTATTACTTAAATTAGAGTCATGTAAAAACGTGACAGTAATTACATTTTGAAATTTTTTAATGGAATAGAAAATGTTTTTCTGCCACTTTCTTGTCAGCACTTTTTGTCTACAGCAACAGAGTTCACTCATAATGGTGAAGTCCTCCCAGAGTAAGGACTTACTTGTAATTTTTAAGTAACTTTTGGTTATCACAGTTTCAAATGTATATATAGAACAGTGATAACTGGGGAGGGGAGAGCAAGATGGAAGAACAGAAAGCTCCAACCGTCATTCCCCCAACAAGGACAGCAATTAAACAACTATCCACACACAAAAAAACTGCCTCATAAGAACCAAAAATAAGGTGAACACTTATAGTTCTGGGCTTTAACTGCATATCCTGAAAGAGGCACTGGAGAGAGAGAAAACAGTCTTGAATCATGGACACCACACCTCCCCCGCCCCCAGCAGCTGTGGCCTGGCCAGGAGAGCATCTCTGGGCACTGGGGGAAGGAGAACACAGCAATTATGAGGCATCGAACTCAGTGCTTGTCCTGTTAGAGCAGAAAGGAAAGGCGGACCAACAGCTGATGTCCGCCCATAGAGGGAGCATTTAAACCAGCCCTAGCCAGTGGGGAACCTCTGATGCCAGCAGTCAGAATTTGAGTGCCAGCAAACCTTGCCACCGAGGGCTACAGCACTCTGCGTCTTCAGGTCCAACTGAAGGCTGTAAGGACTGCAACTCTTAGGCAATGCCTAGTACTAAAGTAGGCCCAGAGACAGTGGCCCTGTGGGGACATATGACATACTGAGACACCAGCGAGGGCAGTCAAGGGAGTGCTGGCATCCTCCCTCCCCTAACCTCAGGCTGCACAGCTAGTGACTCCAAAAG
The DNA here is from genome assembly GCF_001604975.1 of Cebus imitator. Lineage (NCBI taxonomy): Eukaryota > Metazoa > Chordata > Mammalia > Primates > Cebidae > Cebus > Cebus imitator. The sequence goes on from NW_016107315.1 coordinate 20,737,585, forward strand.
AGACCCCTTCCTTCCACCTGAGGAAAATGAAAGAGTGGGGAGGACTTTGTCTTGCTTCTTGGGTATCAGCTCAGCCACAGCAAGAGAGGGCACCAGTCAGAGTCAGTAAGCCTCTCTTCTAGGCCATAGCTCCCAGACAACATTTCTAGACACACACTGGGCCAGAAGAAAACCCATTGCATTGAAGGAAAGGACCCCGTCCCAGCCGCATTCATCACCTGTTAATGAAGAACCCGCGGGCCCTGAGTAAGCAGCAGTGATACACAGGTACTATATGGAGGACCTTGGGCAGACACACACTCACTTTAAAAAGTTTCTTGTGTATCTTATCAGAGAAAAAAAATAAATTTTAAAAAGTACATAGAGTTAAGGAGGACTGAAATCACAGTATAGTCGGAGATTGTCAGAAAATATCCAGTAGGTTTAAGTGAGGCACCCAGTAATTTGCTATCTGACATCTTCTGACTCCTCACTTTGCCATCTCCTGCAGAGGTCAACCATCCCTAACTCTGAGTCAATTCTATATATTTCATTAGAAAAGTTGATGGAAATCTACAGTACCAAATTGTCAGCTCCTGAACAATTCAAACTATTGCTGATTTTGCAAGCCCAGAAATGATAGCTTCCCAGTTATCTTTTATAAGATCCCAGTTATTTATTTTAATATATTTCCCAATTTTACCTGTGTTAAGAGAGCTCAGTTTCCATATCCTCTTGCATTTCTGACTCTTTGCATTGGCCAGTTGACTATTTTTCCTGTGTTCCTTGCCTCTCACAAGTCTGTTCGACTTATTATTAGACCCCATCATAGAAGCTCCACGACCTCTTGTCCAATCTTTGTAACTTTTACAGCAGGTGTGGGGCTCTGATTGATTGCATGTGAACGGTTCCTACTGAAGTCAGACCCTGACACATGCGTTTAATGCCTACTGCTTCCTGTTCTGCCCTGTTAACAACACCTGTGTGTTTGAACGCCCACGATCTTTACTTGTAAAGAACTTCCAAACAACCTGGCTGCGTTCATAGTCTTAGCCTATCTTAGAGATGAAGCAAAATAGCAAAACAGCTTAAGGGGAGCAAAGGATATTTTTGTTTTAAACCATTTCACGGAAGTAGAATTGATATACAGGCACCTATTTAAATGTGTATAATTTGATGAGTTTGGACATAGGTAAACATCCTTGATGCCATCACCACAATCGAGGTAACTGATGTATTCATGACCGCCCCAAGTTTTCTTGTGTCCATTTATGTTGTTTGTTTTTCTAGTAAGAATATTTAAAATGAAGCATGCCCTCCAAACAAATTTTGAAGTCCATTGTGTCAACTATACACATTATGTTGTATGGCAGATCTTTAGAACATATTCATCTAGCATAACCGAAAATGTATACGCAGTGAACAACTCCCTGTTTCTCCCACATCTCAGCTCCTGGAAACCACTATTGTATTCTCTGATTTTATGAGTTTGACTATTATACATACCTCATATAAATGGAGATATGCAGCATTTGTTTTTCTGTGACTGGTTTATTTCACTTAGCATAATGTCCTCCAGGTTTATCCATGTTGTTGCAAATGGCAGAATTTTCATTAGTGGGGAGTGGGAGAGAACTGTTTTGAGTTATCATAAAAGAAGGCAGTGATGACTCAGAACCAGAAGAATATTGCTAAAGTATATCCAGAATTATTGTTTCATTAGAGTTTTTACTAGATTAATAGAATAAAAGAATGGTGTAGTCCTAAGTTATATTGATTTTAGTACAGTATTTGCTTAACCTCTTGAAATAGTCTATGGACATGATATAGTTGTGTGTGCTAGGTGAAAATACAGAATAATATCTCATAGTTATGTGAAGTTAGGGAGCATCTAAAGACAAATCATAAATTTAGAAATCTTCAGTTGTTATTTCATAAAAGCTTATATTTAGCCTTGTCTTGAAAAATCATGCTATCAGTAACATGGATAATGCCATACAATAAATTATTACAAACTGTGTAAATTATACTAATATAGAAAATATTAACAAATACTTATATGATAATAATGATCCAAGAAGATATTATTAGGTTATTAATATGGACTGATATTGCCAAGAAGAATTTAACAGCAATAAGCAAATGTTTGCTGTGGCCTTTCAGGATAAAGAGATGAATAACAGAATCCCTGCTCTTCAGAATGTTTCTATCTAGAAGGGGGTTAGAAGGCAGTCTAGACAAGGTAAAAAACATCATGATTGCACAGGTCCTACAAGAACCTATGAATATGGTGAATATGGTGCTAGTTCAGAGTAGGGGCCAGTGAAGACTTTTAAGAGAAACCTCAGTGGAAGGATAAGAAGGAATAAGCTAGGTCTGCATAAACTTCAAAATTGAGAAGCATTGGCCTTCCAGTTCCTCATGTTCAAAAGATGTGGATCCAGGGGATGTCAATAAATCCCAAAGAATTAATTAAAAGGAACACAGTATTCAAAATGAGGGAAGTGATGGCCACAGAATACAAATTGCATCTGGGGAATTATGCTAAATTCTGGGGTCTGTAATTTATGATGGTGATTCATAAATTATAATTATGCAGGAAAATTAAAAATTTAGATCAAAATAATTTACACCTAGTATCTACATGATTAGTAATACAAATTAGGATTAGACTTATTGTACATTACCTCAGAAGGCAGAGTTACAGTCTGAGATAACTTTTGTTTCAACATCAAAATTTCTATAGCCATTGAACATGTGCAAAAGTAGTATAGGTTGAATTATGAAAAAGATAATTTTCCTTTGGGAGGCCGAGGCAGGCAGATCATGAAGTTAGGAGTTCAAGACTAGCCTGGCCAACATGGTGAAACCCTGTCTCTACTAAAAATACAAAAATTAGCCGGATGTGGTGGTGTGGGCCTGTAATCCCAGCTACTCTGGAAGTGGAAGCAGGAGAATCAGTTGAACCCAGGATATGGAGTTTGCAGTGAGCTGAGATTGTACCACTGCACTCTGGCCTGGGTGACAGAGCAAGACGCTGTCTTAAAGAAAAAAAAAAAAAAGAGAAAGATAATTTTCTTTTTTCAGATGTATACAGCAAAAGATGAATAATCATTTTCAGGTAGATTTAGAAAATTCCTATAGCGTTGTGAGGAGGTTAGATTTCATGAATGTTCATCAACATTCTGAGATTGACAGGTTCTAAAACACGGAATTCAGATACTCACCTTTTCTCTACCTGGAAACCTTGGTTGTGGTTACATGTAAGCTTTAGACCAAATACTCTCTATATAGCTCTTGATAATGTCCATGATAGCAGTTCAAAATAGACTCCTGTGCTCTCATTTACTTAGGATGTCAGAATTCAAAGTGCAGATCTCAATTTCTGAGTAGCTCACATAGATAGTATGAATCAAAAGCCATGATTTCCTCTTGCAGCTTCTTTATAACGCTACTCAAGGCACTTGCCAAAGTGACCTTATTTTTATCTAGGGTTTTGATGTATAAGAGGTGTCATCAAAAACATATAAACTCCCTCAAGATTTCCTCTCACCAAGGATGAGCTATTTGGATACAAGAGCAATTAACCTGTTAGGCTATTATTCCATGATGAGCTTGCCTTTTACATCCTTTGTATGACACTCCCATTAGCTCCCTTGTGTACAGTCTTTTCTCTTTGTGTTGAAATAGTAGCGGCCATTATGTAAAGAGCTAGAAATCAAAGCCTAGTATGTGTGGTTCTAGGAGGTCCTCAGAAAACAGCTGCCTATCTGAATATGATTTTTTGAAATATTTGAAGCCTTTTCCATTTATGTAAGATTTGGAAAAAGAGTTACATATAATTACTAGAAGTTGTTCTTTATAGTTTCCAAGATACTTTGTTTTATGTGCAGACATCATATGTGTATAATGATAATAGCCAGGACTTACTGAACACTTACTAAATATCACACATTATTCTTATCTTGTTACATTTGCTAACATGTTTAATTCTCACAGTAGATCAATCTAGAAGGTAATATTAGGTTGAGTCTGGTAGCAGTTTCATATGACTCAATCTATTATGCCCATTTAAAAAGAAAAGAGTGTAGAAAGCTTGAGCAATTGGTCTAAACTTACCTAGGCAATAAGTTTAGTTTGCTCATAAAATTATTATATTTAGAATACGACATTTTTTTTTTAAATTCAAGTTTTTTATTCAACAGACATGCGATATACGATGTTATACATTAAGACTTACACTTAGGGGCTGGGTGCAGTGACTCATGCCTGTAATCCCAGCACTTGTAGGTAGATCACGAGGTCAGGAGTTCAAGACCAGCCTGGCCAATATGATGAAACTCCATCTCTACTAAAAATACAAAAATTAGCTGGACATGGTGGCACACATCTGTAGTCCCAGATAGATGCTCAGGAGGCTGAGGCAGGAGAATTACTTGAACCCAGGAGGTGGAGGTTGTAGTGAGCCAAGATCGCACCACTGCATTCCAGCCTGGGCAACAGAGCAAGACTCCATCTCAAAAAAATAAAGACTTACATTCAGAAATGCAAACTGTATTTTTTAAATTTGCTTACAATTGAACTTAATGCATATATAGTAAACAGGTTTATAGGGCTTACTGTTCATCAAATAATGTTTAAGCACTTTTCCACTTTATGCTTGAATATTTACCTCATCTTATAGATGAGGATACTAAAGCACAGAAATTTGCATGAAGAAACTATAAAAAACAGAAAGGCGACAGGCATAATCCAGTATCATGCCTGGCAAACTGGGACATGTGATGACTATACTTAACAATATGGTAGCCACTAGCCCTGTGACATTCAAAATTTAACCAAATTAAAGCAAATTAAAAATGCATGTTATCTGACACTTTGGTACATTCCAAGTTCTTAATATATTGCTAATGTCCACAGTATTGAAAAATGCAGAATACATAGAACATTACCATCATGGCCAAAACTTTCACTGGCTAATACTCGTTCAGTGGAAGAGGATAAAATGGTAAAAAAATTTCTTCAAATGTAAAATCATAAAAGTGATCATTGCTAAGTAGGATAAGTTCATTGTGCAATGAGATCCTGTCATTTGTGGCTCAAGCATTTAAGCATTTGCATACTCTCAGAGGATCATATAAGTAAGTCCTGAACCTAGAAGGTGAGCTCCAGAGTTATGCTATATCCATCTTGACAGAGAAGTGGAAAAGGTGTGTGGGGAACTTCTGGGACTTTATACCACCACAATTTCTTCTGCCATCAAATATTTCTCAATTCATGCCTTCTCATGTATGAGTTCATGAAATATTTCTCAAGCCTTCTTTTGGCCACTTTCGTGAACTCTTATGTCAATTTCCCCTGGAGCTGCCCATAAATTATCACAATATGACATGTGTAATCTGACTAGCACTTTACATTTTACATATATGTTGATGCCTTGAGGCCATCTCATACCTTAAAAGACTATGGTCAAATTTATCAATCATAGGATTTTGTGCAGAAATATATTTCTATGTTCTGAGAGGAAATATAGTGCTGGTTAAGAACATGAGCTCTGCAGTCACATGAATTGCAGCTCAATTTCTTGCTCTACTTTTTATTGCCTGCATGACACAGGGAAAGCAATTGAACCTATGTAAAAGCCCGTTTCCTAATCTTCAAAATAGTGCTAGTAATAGCACTTACATTGTGGATTTATTGCACCAATTGAATACTACAATATCCATATTCATATTATGGTAAGTATGCAGAAAATATTAATTGTTTTCAGTAATACATTTAAGCACTTTAACTAATATGGACTCAGTGGGTATGTCCAGGGAAATTAATCTAGGCATGCATTTAATTTATTCTGCGTAGTTAAATCAACTTTCTATAATTAATCTACTTCTTTTTCTTTCAAGGGTCCTATTATGATTATGTTCACAGCACTAGCCATTTTTAATCTGTTCCCATGTAATCTTTATAGAGAAGCTACATCAACGTATAACGATGTTATTAATTATGTCTTAGATGATGCCTCCTTTGTTTTCTATGTTAAACTAACAAACATCAGGTATCAAAACTTACATGCTGACTTATAGACTTAGCTACATGTAAGAAACCTAGAAGTTGTTATTCCTAGCTGTATAAGAAAAAAAACTAGACAAACTAGAAAGTAATGACTTTTCTGAACCCACCAGAAAATATAGGTTTCAAGGCAAACCACTACCTTTAAATCTGGAGATAGCTCTCTGCATCCAGAGAGGTAGCTCTTTGAATTGCTTACCCAAAGCAGAGGCTACTTATTTATGTAAGCCGATAGTAACATTCAAATAATTATTTTGATACGTTGCTGGATTCTGAATACAGACTATCATGAAAGCGAGAAGCTCCTGGGATCCCTAGTCATAGGTAGATCTCACATTTACATGGGCTTTCCCTCCAGGAATCCTGTAGGTTGTCATGGTAAAAATCTGAGACAGATTTCCTCTCAGCCAAGGCAGACAGGGTGTGAATAGCAGCCATCTTGAAACCCACCCAAAGTCTTCTTCCTAACAAAGAGCTAATTTATGGGGGGAAGGAATTTGACAGATGGCAATTCTCAAAATTTTTCTCCTATGGGAGAAATGGATTATGCCCCATCTCTAGTCTTCCTGTCTTATCTAATGAGAAAAAAGGACAGCCAAAATGGGAAAGGTTTTCAAAAAATAAATAAAATTATAATAATACAGGCAAGAGAGGAGGACAAAGGAAGAGAAACCTGTAGCTACTGGTTGGTGAAAGGACAGAAACATTTTGAAGGTCACATCCCTGAGACACAGGCCCACTGAAAGACTGAGACTTAACCAGAAGGTCATAGAAAGGTACCTCTCCCCATACCTTACCACTTTTCCATCAGCCCCCACCCATTATAATAACTGTGGATTACAAAGATTCATGTTAATTGCAAATCTTCTCACTAAAGGCTGATTTACCTCAGTACCTTGTAGTACTGAGGTAAATTTCAACAAGTCATGGAATTGCCAAATGGCAAGAAAAATATATATATTCTAAAGAAATCAAGCAAATATGAGACCCAAACTCAGGTATGATGGGGATGTTGGAATTATTTAACAGGAAATTTAAAATAACTCTGATAACTTATGTTTAAGAGCTATAAATAAAAAATAAATAACAGGGAAGAACAGATTGGTAATTAAGCAGAGAGATAGGAACTTGTTTTACCAAAAGAATAAAAAAGAATTTCTAGAAATTAAAAAAAAGCACTAACAGAAATAAAGAATGCCTTTGATGGGCTCTTCAGTCCACCAGACATGAACAGTGAAAGGATCAGTAAGCTTGAAGTTCTGTCAATAGAAACTTCCCAAAGTAAAATACAAAGAAAAAGAGAATAAAATTTAAAACATTAGAAAATATCCAAAAACTCTGTGATGATATCAAAAGGTTTAACCAATGTGTAATTTTAACATCAGAATAAGAAAGAGAACAAAAAAGAAGAAATATTTGAAGCAATAACCTATCAGTTTTCAAAATTAATGACAGACACCAAACCACAGACCCAAAAGTCTCAGAGAACAGCAAGCAAGATAAATAACAAAAGTCAATTCTGAGGTATGGCATATTCAGACTGTGGACAATTAAAGGAAAAGAGAAACTCTAGAAGCAATCTGGGAGTGGATAGAGGAGAGTCTCAGTGTAATCGAGAACTCACTTTACCTGTAGAGGAACAAGAATAGAAATCATAGCAAACTTCTTGTCAGAAACCATGCAAGCAAGAAGAGAGTAGAGTAAAATATCTGAAGTGTTTTTTTTGTTATTTAAAAAACTGATAACCTAAAATTTTATATTAAGAAAAATTAGCCTTCAAAGAAGAGCAAAGACTTTCTCAGACAAAAATAAAACAAACAAGCAAAAATCCTGAGTGAATTCACTGCCAGCAGACCTGAACTAAAATTTTTGTAGAAAGAAAATAATTTAGGTTGGAAACATAGACTCACATAAACAAAGGAAAGCAAGAGAAGGGACAGATGAAATTAAAATAAATTTTCAATCTGAATTGATCCAAAAGGTAACTATTTGAAGCAATAATAGTATCAATATTTTGGGTCATTATGATATGTGGATCAGTAAAATAATGACAATGTCATAAAGAATAGGAAGGAGGAATTTGGAGTATCCCATTAAAAGAGTAGATTACACTATATATTACATTATAATGTAATATATACTCATTGCATAAATATAATATACATAATTTACACTATATATATGATCATATATACATATAATATAATCTAAAATGTGAAATGCATACAGATATGGCATATGTATACCACATTTTCTTTATCTAATTATCTGTTGGTGGATACTTAGGTTGATTCCATATCTTTTTTATTGTAAATGGTGCTGCAATAAACACACATGTGTCAGTATTTTTTGATATAATTTCTTTCCCTTTGGGTTTATATCCAGTGGAGGTATTGCTGGATTGAATGGTAGTTTTATTTTTAGTTCTTTATGAAATCTCCACACTGTTTTCCAAAAAGATTGTTCTAATTTAAGTTCACACCAACAGAGTAAAAACATTCTGTTTGCTCCACATTCTCACCAACATATTATTTCTTGACTTTTTAATGATAGCCATTCTGACTGGCATAAGACGGTATCTCTCCATGGTTCTAATTTTCATTTCTCTAATGATTGATAAGGGTTTTTCAAAATGCTCAAAGATTAAGTAGGCAGAAAATCAGAAAGAATATCACGATAGTTAATTTTATGTATCAACTTGGGTAGGCTACAGTATTCAGTTGTTCGGTCAAATACCAGTCTAGATGTTGCTCTGAAAGTATCTTTTAAGATGTGATTAACATTTAAATAAACAGAACTTGAGTAAGGCATATTATTCTTCATAATGTGGGTGGGCTTCATCCAATTTTTTCCTCAGTCTTGGGAAAAAAAGACTGAGGTATCCCAAAGAGGAAGGAATCCTGGCTCTAGGTACATGCCTTCAGACTCAAGACTGCAACATTAACACTTGCCAGAATTTCCACCCTGCTGGCCTTCCCTGCAAATTTCGTACTTGCCAGCTCCTACAATTGCATGAGCCAATTCCTTAAAATATATCTATCTATATCTGTAATCTGTCTATACTTATATTATATCTGTCTTTGCTCTGTTGGTTCTGTTTCTCTGGATAACCATGACCAACAGAGTTATGGATTACTGAAATAACTTGATCAATCTACTTGATGCAATTGATATTTATAGAATACTCCATCCCAAAACAGGAGAATACAGATTCCTTTCAGGCATACATAGAACATTCACTGAGATAGACAATGGTCTAGACTATGAAACATAGCTAACTAAAATTTTTAAAATAGAAAATCTACAAATATGTTCCCAGACCACAACAACTAGAAATCAATAACTTTTTTTATTCTTTCATCTATTGATGGACATTTAGGTTATTTTCATACCTTGGGTAATGTAAATAATGCTGCAGTGAATACAGATAGGCAGATATCTTTCTGAGATTCTGATTTTAATTCTTTTGGATATGTACCCAGAATTGGATTGCTGGATCATATAATCATTTATTTTCGTTAGCTAAAAAACATCAAGTTCTTATTATGTGTCAAGCAATAAGCTAGGTGTTGTGAGAGATCCCAAAATAAATTAGACATAGGCCTAATCATCCAAGTCTTTACCCTTGAAGGTGAGAAGCAAGCATTTTTCTGTTTTTCTACTAATTTCTCGTCTAAACAATCTCCATTGTTTTCTCCTTAGTTCTTCAGTTTACGTTCCCTTAACTCTTAACTTGGTTTTTGGCTATGTTAATAAGTATTGAGTCTTTAAAAATAATATGAATGTAACTAATTTGTTTGCATTTTATGTTCTAGATATAATATCAACATCAACAACAGCTGCTGGAAATTAGGAATGCATTGAGTTGGACAAGGGAGTGTTTCTGGATGATGAGGCTTGAATCTGTATGGAGATAAGTTACATACACATTTGGATAATACTGCAGTCTGTGGACTGATATGGTTTGGATTTGTGTCCCCGCCCAGTTCTCACATCCAATTCTAATCCCTGATGTTGGAGGTGGGGCCTGTGGGAGGTGATTGGATCATGGAGGCAGATTTCCTCCTTTGATGCTGTTCCCATGATAGGGTTTTCAGGAAAGCTGGTTGTCTAAAAGTGTGTGGCACCTTCCTGCTCTCTCTTTCTCCTGCTCTGGGCACGTAAGATGTGCCTGCTTCCCGTTTGCCTTTCACCAAGATTTAAGTTTTTTGAGGCCTCCCCAGAAGCAGAAGTCTGTCCAGCCTGCAGAACCATAAGCCAATTAAACCTCTTTTCTTTATAAATTGCCCAGTTTCAGGTATTTCTTAAAGCAGTGTGAGAACAGACTAATACAGGGACTCAATAACCCATTTTCCTTCAATGGTATTTGACTCGTGGAGAAGATACAGTACAAAAGTAGCTGCTTGAGAGACTTCAAACATGCCATCATCTTTGCTTTCTCACACCCACACACACAAAGACTTGAACTGTACTACCTCTAAGGTCCCTTTTTTTTTCTTTTCTTTTTTAAGCTGAAGTAGGAGACCTGCCGATCTTGTTTTCTGGTCACAAACTTTTGCTGACCCAAACAGGATCTAACCCAGACAGAAGGAAGTGAAGGCTCCAGCAGACTGTGGAAAAGCAATCCCAAGCTGCCCTCACTGCTCATTAGCATAAGACAGCCCCATAAGTTCCACAACAGTTTACAAATACAAATGTGATGGCAACGACCCAGAAGTTACCACCCCTTTCCATGGTAATGGCCTGAAAGTGGTCACCCCTTTCCTAGAAAGTTGTAAATAACTGGCCATGCAATTTGCATTGACCCACTCCTTAATTTTCATGTAATTGAAAGTGGGTTTCCATGAGTATAAATATAGTTACCAGTAGCCCATATTGTTGATTCAGGGCACACTGCTGATGAGTAAGCCTTACTTCCCAAAGAGCAGAATTGTTCTGTTAAATGATGCTAACCCTACCAGCTCACATCGGAATTCCTTTCAGGGCAAAGCCAAGAACTCCCAACTTTGGGGCTCTCCAATTCTGCATCAAAGCTTTAAGAAAATTGGAATCTGCATAACAAAGGAATAAAGGATACATGTAAAGAGTCAAATACCTTGCTTTAGGTGACTAAAAGAATACAGATATCTTTTTTGGTAAGCTTGAAAAGGTTATAGTTCATTATTTAGTTTCACTTGTGGCTAGGGACAGTTGGATGATGGATGGCCTCTCTTAGTTTTGCTCTTCTTTTTTTTTTGAGATGGAGTTTCGCTCTTGTTACCCAGCCTGGAGTGCAATGGTGCGACCTCGGCTCACCGCAACCTCCGCCTCCTGGGCTCAGGCAATTCTCCTGCCTCAGCCTCCTGAGTAGCTGGGACTACAGGCACGCACTACCATGCCCAGCTAATTTTTTGTATTTTTAGTAGAGACAGGGTTTTACCATGTTGACCAGGATGGTCTCGATCTCTTGACCTCGTGATCCACCCGCCTCGGCCTCCCAAAGTGCTGGGACTACAGGCTTGAGCCACCGCGCCTGGCCAGTTTTGCTCTTCTAAGTTTGTTTTCACATTTTAAACTGAGAACTTTCTACCGTCTCCACTCTGCTGGTTTTACCACATCTACTCTCATTTCTGTTATTTCCTTTGACTGAAAGTGGACTGTACCCTGAGAGTTTTGCCTGGGGCTCTCAGGAGACAAGTGACTGTGAGATTAATTGTAAAATTGTGTTGTCTCTTTCAAATGCTTAGAGGCCTGTTAAATGAGTTGATCATTAAGGAAAATTTCTCTGAGTCTTTATTAGTCATAAACATCACTGACTTTAATTCTCTCAGGATACAAAACAGAAAAGGGGTATTTACACCAAGTTTAAATGATCTTGCTGTCACTCTACAGCAATGATGTCTTTATTTTCACTCCTTTTCTGTTCTTAAGAGCTGATTTAAGAGCTAATTTAATGTCAGTTCCATCTGGAGCCATCTAGTTTCTACATTCAGAACGAATGCCAGCATAACCAGCCACAGCGTTCCCACCTTTATTCTCCTTTGCTCTTGGACCCACTTGCTTCCTTGTTAGGATGTAAAAGGAGGCTCTTCTTATTTCCTGTTTTAGCTGGGTGGTTGCCCACCTGAAGTGGACAAGAGTTTGCATTTCATGTCAACTTCCAACCACAGTCTCATCTGTACCACTCTCTACATACTGAGTAGCTGTGTTCAGGAACAGACTTATCTGTGAGAGGAAAGACAAAAAGATTTTCCTGATATGACAAAAACAGTATTTCCTCCCAGACCCTAAGCTGGTTCTACTTCAACTAAAATGGCTGTGCATGTGTGGTGGGCCATTCAGTTAGTTATCTCTTTTCACTTATATAGAGCTTTGCAAATTATACACATTCTCATCCATCATCTAATTTCAGAAAATCACCACAAGGATTTCGTATGAAATGTGAGTTTCATTTTACAGACGAAGAAGCAAAAACTCAGTGAATGTTAGTGACTTTTGTTCACAGCTTGGCTTAGAGTTACCTTCTGTAAGAAGTTCTTCATTATAAATTTAATTTCTTTAATAGCTGTAGGTCGTTTTAGGTTGCATGTCTCTTCTTGGGTAGATTGTGATAACCTGTGACTTTCAGAAAATGGGTCTTTTCAAATACAGATGAGTGTAAGTTCAGGCCTGGCTTCTGTGGGTAACAGTCCTAATGTCAGTTCAGTTTTGGAATAATCTACAGTATTATTTTGATCTGTCTTGCATGTGAACCACCTCGTATAAGTCAGAAATCAGGGAAATGTACCCCATAGTTTAATTATGCAAAGCTGTGATAAGCAGTTTATGGTCAAATCCATGCACATATAGCATGAGGATGAGCCCAGGGTTTCATATATACACTTTATGAGATTGTTTTATAAAAACACTCTGTATTCTTATAGATCTACACTTTTAACTCTCTTTTCTTGTTGGCTAGCTACAGAGTTGGGACTTTAGTTTTCCCACTCTGCTGCCCATTTCTGTGATGATATCTGCCTCTGGAGCAAGTTGAGGAAAAACTGAAAAATGCAACAGAGATTCTTCCCACATTCTTGAAATCTTCAATTCCCCTTCCTGAGAGTTTTATGCACTTCCCTAGAAGCCATTGCCTTGACCGTTCCTGCCATGCGCTCTCTGCCTCAGTATCAGCTGTAATGAAAGTGAGGGATTAGGAGTAGGAGAAAATGAAAAACACACACACATGCACATACACTCGCGCACACATACGTGGGGATTTTCTGTATTCTCTCTGACCTTTAGAGGACCCTTCCCCCACAACACACACACACCCCAGAGGATATTCTGTATTCTCTCTGACCTTTAGAGGACTGTTTCTTATTCCTCAGATCAGAAAATTCTTTCTGAGATCTTTTTGTCTGCAAATGGTGTTATTTTGGGTTTCGTTTAATTTAGTTTGCCTTAAATTCAGGCTGTGGGACCCAGAGGTTGGGCAAGGAAGGACAGGAAATTCTGTGCAGTATTCTAGCTCTCTTCATTTGTATATTACATGGTTTTCTCCACAGAAAGTTCGAAGGAATTGAAAAAGCAACTACGAGACCTAATACATAGATATTTAAAAGTTACAAAATAAAATATTATTATACAAACACCAGGTACAGTTCTATAAACAATTGCTATCTGTAATACAATTAGAAATGTAGTAAAATAACCTTATTTATAATTGCATTAAAATACACCAAATGCTTAAAAATAAATATAAGAAAATAAATTGACCTCATCAATGAACACTATAAAACACTGTTGAGAATAATTAAAGAAGACCTAAATAATTACAGATATTCCACATTAATGGATCTGAAGGTTCAACAAATTAAAATCCTTATATCTCCAAATTCACTCACTTATTGTAATTAACCCAAATAGTCACACAAGGAGGCATTTTTTTTCTATAAGTAGAAATTGACTAAGTAATTTAAAAATTGATGTGGTATTTTGTTGTGATCTAGAATAGACAAAACAATGTTGAAAAAAAATAATGTTGAAAGAAGGGCTACCTGATTTAAGCTCCTCTGTACACAAAGAAAATGAAAGCAATCCCCCACTGAAACCGTGTGGATAACAGTTTCACTTTCTTTGGCTTCAGTTACCCCCATTAAACCGCAGTCCAAGGGGATTACAGTACAATTAGATACTTTGAGAAAGAGACCACATTCACATAACTTTTATTACAGTATATTTTATAATTGTTCTATTTTATTATTAGTTGTTAATTTCTTGCAATACCTAATTTCGAAATTAACCTTTATCATGAGTATGTGTGTAGAGAGAAAAATAAACATAAAATATATAGGGTTTGGTACTATTCATGGCTTTGAGATGGGTTATTTCCCTTGATCCCTTCATGAGACTCACCAAGGGTGACTCATTTACTCAGTTGCCACATTCGATCCCTTACTGGAGGAAGCACACAAGCCAATCAATGGGTGCAGGAACTGAAGTGAATGAATGCTGGAATAGGCCGGTCAATATTCTCTGGCGGGAGCCGGCTCTTTGTGGGCCCTGCAGCAGCATCCATGCATGTTACAATGCTCTTTTTTAGCTCTGCTGTCTGGAGGGGGTGTCTGTGAGCCCCAGACCCCCAGAGGGCGTGTGTTACAATCAGTGCTCTTTTGGTATTTGCCATTCACAGACAGCTAAGTGTTAACTAGCTCAGTGGAGGGTCAGGGTGACAGCCTTTTACATCCTGCCCTCCTGTTACCTGAGTTCTTGTCCAGCATCCAGGTAGAATCAGGTCATATGAATGAATTGAAGGGTAGTATATGTGGAAAATTTTACAGAATGGTGGAAGTAGCTCTCAGAGCAAAGGGGCACTGGAAGGGAGATGGAGTGGGAAGACAGTCTTCCCCTGAAGTCCAGCTGGGGAATGGTCAAACTCTTCTCTGAAGTCTTACCATCAAGATATTCCTCCAAAGTCAAGCTGCTTTTCTCCAATGTCTAGGTGCTTCTTCTCTCTTCTGCCGCTACACTCTGCTTCTCTGCTAGTGGAGCTTGAGATTTTTATGGGTACAGGGTCAGGGGCAGAGCAAGCCAGGGTGGTTTTGGATAAAGCAACATTCTAGCTGGAAGCAGGAAAGCAGGGATGTAAAATTCTCATTTAGGGCCATGGGTCCAGGCTTAAGGGTGGAACCTTTGCCAGAGACTCAACCCTTTTCTACTTAGTATTTTCCTGTCTCCTGTCTGTATCAGTTTCAGGCACCCACTGAGGGTCTTGAAATGTATTTCTCAAGGATCAGGGCAGACTACAATAGCTTGTAGAAGTATCTGCGCTCCCAGGTTCATTGCAGCATTATTCACAATAGCCAAGATGTGGAAACAACCTAAGTGTTCACTGACAGATGGAGTTCCCACCATTTACAACATGGATGGATGCACCTGAAATACACTATGGTAAGTGAAATCAGCCAAACAGAAAGACAAATACTGCATAATCTCACTAATAGGTGGAATCTAAAAAAAAATAAAAGTTCAACGCATAGTAACAGAGCAGAATGGTGGTTGCCAGGGACATGGGTCAGGGAAAGGGGAAGAAATTGACCAAAGGGTACAAATCTTCAGTTATAATACAAGTAATACAAGTAATAGAGACCTAAGGTACAGTTTGGTGACTATAGCTATTAATAATGCATTTTATATCCTAAATTTGCCAAGAGAGTAGATTTCAAGTGTTCTCACTATATACAAAAAAATAGCTATGTGAGGTGAGGAATATGTTAATCATCTGGACTTTGGTAATCATTTCACAATGTGTGTATATATATAAGCATCACATTGTATACCCTAAACATATGCAATT
>NW_016107315.1:20753988-20765532 GCF_001604975.1 Cebus imitator
GCCCATTATTTTTTGACTGAAATCTCATAGCAACCCAGTAGGAAAAGATGTCTCTTAAACAAATTAGGCTGAAAAAACTGAATATTCACATGGGGACAAAATGAACATCAATCTTTACTCCAGACCATGAACAAAAATTAATTTGAGGTGGATCATAGATACAGACAAAATTAAGCTATAAAGCTTCTAGAAAAGAATACAAGAGACTATCGTTAAGATCTAGTAAGAGAAATACACTGTTTTGTTCTTTTAACTTACATTATTCTATACTTCTTTTTCCATGCTGCTACATAATTTTGACAGCCAATAATAATAAGGACCATATAATATTTTATTAAGTCAACATATTATATTTTACCTAATGTTATCCATATCTGAATATTGAAATGTCATTGTTCTTGCCATTTGAAATGAATTGGCATTACATATATTTTTCCTTTAGAATAATTTCTCAATATTAGACTCAAAGTATGTAAACATATCAACCTATCTTATTTGTATTTAAAAGTTCCTTTTCTGAAGGATATCACCAATGTGTTTTAAACTTCTGAATAAATCATGCTGCTTTATTACTTTGTACTTTCACAAATCTTGCTCTTTTTCTTCCTCCATGTTTTTTTTTTTTTTTTTTTTTTTTTGCAGAGCTGACTTTATCTGTTATAAAATTTAATTTAATGTTTCTTCCCTCATTGCATGGTTTTTCTCGTATCTTTCCACATTTCAAGACAGGTATTCCTCTTCAGTACTGTCATAAAATTCTGCTTGTTTAGATACTGTTGCAATCATCACCTTCAGGGTAGGGTAAATGCCTTGTAAATTCAACTCCTGTCATATACAAAATAGAATAGATAATAAATACTCATGGAATGAACACATATATCATTAAATGCTGCAAGTACTGTAAAATGTTGCAGGGTTTCTGCAGCTTTGTTAATATACAGTTTGATACTTTACTATTTAATGTTAATTTGCTTATTCAGTAGATATAAAATGGTATCATGTCACATTGTATACTACATTTTTAAAAATTAATAGTCACATTAAGGATTTTATGGATCTGTATTTATTAGTTTGGCTTTCTTTTGCATTAATTATAATTTATTTTATATGTTTGAAATGATCATATTGATATGTTTCTACATTTTCTATTCAATTTTAACCTACACATAATTTTATATACTATTGTTTGAAAAATTTTGTATTTTGGAATATATTTTATATTTTGACATATAAATTATTTCTTCTTCATTATCTGGTATTGCATAGTTTATCTTCTTTTATTTGAGTCCCTTCATTATATGTGAAGTATAACATATGTAGAAATTAGAAACACAGCCTAAAAGTGCAATATAATGTAAGGTGAAATATTATGGTATTTATCATATAAAATTTGAAAACAGAGGAAGCATAGCCTATGTCTTTTCACCATTATCAGGTCAGACATTTTGCAGGAGAATTTTGACAGATTTTTTAAAACAATGAATTGCATCCCAGAGATTGGAAGCAGCCTATCCAAATGTGCCAAAGTTTGATATAGTTAGTTTTGGAAAAATGACAAATAATTTGGTGAGTTTAGAGTGTAAGGCCTGATGGAGAAAATGGACAAGGCCAGGAGGCTGGGCACTGAGATACAGACAGATTATAAAAATGATTATATATCACATTAGAATAGATTTTACTTCAAAGTTAGTGGGGAGACATAAACGATTTTTCATAAAAGAAAAATAAACATAAAAGACATTATTACATCTACTCTGTGCATAAATATCTATGCAGAGATGGTCATTTCTTCTAAATTACCAATGAACTTATAAAACAAATTTCCTCCTCTATCCCTGTCCTTCCAGAAGCACACACCATGATTACCCATAAAGCCAAGGAGAATTGGTCGTTTAATGCTGAAGTTGAAAATGATCCTATGTCCATCAGGGGGCGATAGGGCACAGTTTGCAGAATACAGATTATCATGTGGAGTCCAGGCTGACACAATTTATTTTCCAGTTACTGACTTCTTCGACAGCATCATATATCTAACATGCTGCCGGAATCCTATCTGTAAAGCGAATATAGACTAAACAGAAGAGAGGGACCATGGCTGTCATATTAGTGCAGGCGCGGATACCACAGAAAAGATCAGAAGAACCAGGGATGATCGGAAGACCCTAGGAGAACATGCATGTCTTTTTTTGGATCACAGCCAAAAAGGTAAGGCGAGGACAAAAGCAAGTTCCTCATTCTTGATCAGACCTCCCTTCCACCCTTCAGGACTTGCAATGGAGACTGTGCCCAGTGACTTGCTTTCAGTTTGGTAGGTTATGCACTTAACATTCCCCTTTTGTGATAGAGGGGAGGCTCAGAGCCCAATTCAGCCACCCCTTTTCTCACATTACAGGAACATGAGACTCCAAGGAGGAAGGGGATTAAATCCTATTACTAGCATATGTGTCAAAGGGAAATTCCAAATTTTCCAGCTGCTAGGTTGCTAAGAGTCAAAACAAGAAAACATTCTTATGACAAGCACTGGCAAATTCGTATTCTCGGATTCATTACAAATTTATAATATACAATTCTAAAATCTAACATACCTGTATTTTTATTACTTCTCTTTTATTTAAATACACAGCTATAACTAGAACTGTAAAAAAATTATCAAAGACTACTGTTCTCTAAAATGAGGCATAAAGTTCAGAAATACTGAGTATATATTGTCTTAGTGGTGACCTTTTGCTCCCCATTTGTCACTGAGGCAGGAGCAGCCGCAAGAAACAAACCTCTTGGACACCGAACTAGGAAGGAAGAGGTTATTTAAACAGACCTCTTGGACACCGAACTAGGAAGGAAGAGGTTATTTATTTCAGCCAGGAGCAAGGCGTCATGTTTGTCTAATAGCCAAGCTCGTCTAATAAAGAGACGCTCTGCCTTTATATAGGCTTACAACTCTAGATACTACACATGAAAGGGTCTTGGGTTTACAGCCTTAGAAATTACATGTGAAAGATTCTTAGGTTTACAGTTTTCGAAATTACATGTGAAAGAGTCTTGGTCCACGGAGGAAGAGTGGGGTGATGGTTTGGTCTTGTTTAAGTAAAAACAATACCTTCCGGAGATATTCCCCCATACTATGCCTGCTATCTATAGGAAGGTGATTTAGGAGGTGCCAGCTGGCCAGCATTTTTTTCTATTGAAATGCAGTGTGGAAGTCAAGGGGGAGGTGATCTTAGATGCTTGGGTCTCCTTCCTCATCACAACCATATGGATCTGTTACCAATAAATGTCTTGAGTTTTCATGGCATCATAACGTAACTGTTTATAAGAGTTTTTGAATGTACTTCAAACCCTCTTTACAACGTGCTGAAACTGAACATCAGATCTACTACTGTAAGGTTGATTCTGGTCTTTGTATTTCATATAAATTTCTAGATCTTTGTATTCTGTTTAGTTAAAAACTGTTATCATCCTATTTCACTCCAGTCCTGCTGTTTTTTCTCAGATGAGTGCTATTCATCAAGAGAATATGTACTTCCAAAGGAAATGAGATTTCAGAGGAGAAACAATTCTTTTAGCTTGAAGCATTAGGGAAAGCTTTGGCAGGAAGACAATGTTTGGATGGCATCCTGAAAAATGAGCATAATTTGGTCCTGTGGAGAACAATGAAACGGACATCCCAAGCAGAAGGTACATGAGGACTAGCACTCGGCGTCACTAAAACCAGGGAATATGTAAGAAATGCACCAAAATTCAGGATCCACGATCCAGCACAATGTGAGAAACATGGCCTAACAGGGCAATAGAATAGCTTAATTTAGGACTATACTGGAGAATCAAGACTATGTTGTTAGTGTTGGTTTGGAAAATTACAAAGGGATTTGAGTTGGCTGGTAGAGAAGTCAAGAATAAAAGAGAAATAGAAATAAAACTATTGACATATATTGGAACCAGATGTTAAGAAGATTTGAATGTTAAACTCAACATTATCAGCCTTGATATCAATAGGAAATAGAAATGTACCAAATAAATTTTTACCGAGAGAGCAAAATGATTTTGTCAATCTTTTATATAGAAAAACTTGCAACAGTTAAAAAAAAAAAGTGAAATTACAGAACTGAAAAATGATTGAAAAATATAAACAATTGGGCTAGTTTTTTTTTACAAATATTTTTAACTAGATAACTGTGATTCAAATTTTTTTTTAAAATGTATTGAAATGCCCTATTGAGGAACATGGTTGACTACTCTCAATCTGGATTAATTATTTAAAGTGGCAGGAACAGAAAAAAACCTAACTAGTCAGCCGCTTCCACTCTTGAGCAATACTTGAAAGAGAGCTTAACCTCAGTGAATCAGTTATGTATAAACACTTCCACCTTTGAGAAACTGTATTTCGTTGTTTCTCTCTCTCGTCAAAATACAAAACAGAATTTATTTACATAATTGTTTGAATAGCTTTATTGCCTTTTTCCATATTATTTTTAAGAATGATAAGACATCTCACAAGCTTGCATTTATTTGCTTTCTTTTTAAAAATTTTAATTTTTTTATTTCAACAGGTTTTTGGAGAACAGGTGGTGTTTGGTTACAGGAGTAAGTTATTTTTTTTTTTTTTATTTTTTGAGACAGAGTCTCACTCTGTCACCCATGCTAGAGTGCAGCAGCATACAGGAGTAAGTTCTTTAGTGGTGATTTCTGAGATTTTGGTGCACCAATTCCTGAGCAGTGTACACTGTACCCAGTGTGTAGTCATGTAGTCTTTTATCCCTCGTCATCCCCCAGCCTTTCCCCTGAGTTTCTGAAGTCCAGTGTATTGTTCTTATGCCTCTGTGTCCTGATAGCTTAGCTCCCACATGTGAGTGAGAAGGTGTGATGCTTGGTTTTCTATTCCTGAGTCACTTCACTTAGAATAGTAGTCTCCAGTTCATCCAGGTTACTGTGAATGCCATTATTTCATTTCTTTTTATGGCTGAGTGGTATTCCACTCAGTGGAATGTGTATCTACATATATCACATTTTCTTTAGCCACTTGTTGATTGATGGTATATTTTCTTATGTAATTTTTACAACAGTTCTATGAGGTAAGTAGAATTACTCTCAGAATTGTCCCATAACAAGCAGATTTAGATCCAGGTATTTTTCTTCATAAAATCTAAGACTTATCCGGAGACTATGCCCAAGAGCTCAAGGAGAAGTGAACAATGTCTGGGCCACAACTAAAAATCATGAAGTGAATAATTTCATTAGATGACATTTTGGGTGAAAGATCAAGTCCCAGAGCAAACTTTCCATAGAAGTAAGCAAAACTACATAACAGATCTGATGTAAGCAGGGGAGAGCAGCTGTCATTGGGTGGTGTTATGGAATCTAGGAGGAAAGAGCCTTCATGTTTATTTATTTGGTGGATGCTAGAAAAGAACAATTTTAACAGAGTTGACTGGGAAATAAACCAGTAGATCTGAGGATTCAGACCACCGACAGGAGAGATTTGGTAGTTTAAAGAAGCTCTGTGATCATGATCATTGGATCTGTGAGCAGATGACTTTGAGATTTTTGGTACTCTCCTGGTTATGTGTCTTATGAGCATAAGTGTCAACCACATCTTGCTGATATGATAAAACTTTCCACTCTATAAAACTGAGCATTGCTTTATCTGATCCTCGGTGGGGATTATCATGAGTTGGGAACGTGTTTTAAAAGAATGTGTTTAAAAAGGATAAGCCACAATTTTCCTGTGGCTTATCCTTCAGTGTTTACTCACTATCACTAATACACATGTAGGTCAGCATGTACAGGGACTTAAGCATGATTCATTTAAGTTTGGAAAATTAAGAGCCAGTGTTATGTATTGTCTTACACATACAGCAGATAGTATGTAACAAAATATAACATAATTCACTCACTTTGGAAAAAGTTTAAGTGGTATGATTCACATAACGTAGGGCAGAGAAACTAGAGTTCTGATTCAGTCTTAGTCCTGCCATGAGGTTGCTGCATGAGCTCTGATCATGGAAGAGAGAGTCCCTGGTGGTAAGTAGCTGAGCTGGTACAGCCTACATCTGATGGTGCAAGAGGTCAGTGGGTGTGAAGTGGTAGGTTCTTCCCACAGGAGTACAAGAGAGCAGATTCCTCTCCATTCTGTTGGCGGAGTGCTCTGCCCACTCTATTCTCGGCACTGACTGGACTTATAAATACTCTTGGCTGAGCTAAGTCATAATCAGCCTCCACACTTTCATTGACTCTTCATTGCCAAGTTCTCCTTAGCTTCATAGTTCTCTATGTGTCCACATAATTTATTTTACACATCAGAACACTTTTGCGAGTATGGGCACTGTTAAAAAATAATGCATAAGCTCTCCTGGCAAACCTGGATGTATGGCCTTTTCTACATAAAGGGCACTTCATGATAAGAAACCCAACATAATTAGGCTCCATTCTACCAACCCCTTCTCTCTCCTTACTTTCTCTCTCCTGTCTTTCACTTCCACCTCCGATCATCCTCTATTACACCAACACAGTTCTCCCTGGAAATAGTGTGCTCGGTACACACCTACGCTTCCACAAGATGTCCCCTTCTTCCTGATTCTGCACTTTCCCACCTTCTGTCTGATCTTTATTCACTCTCTTCCCCATGCATTCCTCACAGCCCGGCTCACATCCCACCTTTCCTGCAAAGCCTTCCCAAATAGCCATAGGCAGAAACAATCAGTCACTTCTCCATGCTCTCGTTGCTTCTCTGAATTTATGATGCTGATGCTGTAATGAAATTATTAAAAGAAAGATCACTGGAAATTGTAAGAGTTGAAGAAGGAAGAAAGAAACATTAAAAGCAGCTCAACAGTCAAAGACAGGTTTAGTCTCCAAAATAAATGTGAGAATAAGCCTGAAAGGGTCTTCTGGCCAAGTTAGGTCAGGAGCGCTCTCCATTACAAACTAAGAGTATTTAAGGGTTCAGGGCATGGTAACTTTTCACAGGCTCAGAATGTTTCTATCTCTTTGTCTTGCTTATCTGGGAGGAAGAGTTTTTGTGTCTGTTCCCTTACATCTTCCTGCAGCCTCAGGCATACCCCCAGAGTCTGCTTTTAGCTTCCCTATCTTAGTGCATCAAAAGAGAAAGGAATGTGCTTATTAGGGCCCACTGTTTTACTGCGGCCCATTGTATGAGTGTAAAGTTTGGTGATTACTCGAGAGACTTTCCCTCCTCCTTCTGTGCTTGAGCTGTCTTATCAGTGTTTTACTGTCTGCTCTTTCTGGCTGCTTGTTTTTAGAAAAGAAGTGATTTCCTCAAAATGCATGAGGCTAGAAAGGGAGCTAGAACTTAAAATGGTGGTGTTTGTCCAGGATGACGGTGCTCCTGCTCTGTCAAGAGACAGCCTGCAAAATATCCTAGCTTTGTGACTTACTGGCTGGAAACATTTCTTAACTTCTCTGTGTCTCAGTTATCTCCTGTATAAAATGAGATAAAACTAATACTAATTCTTCACATGATTGTGGTGAGGACTGAATGAGTTAATTCAGGTAAAGTAAAGTGCTTGAGAATAATGCCTAGCACATGGTAAACCCCAAGAAAGTGTGCTCTGCTGTTATTATCGTGTTTTATTATGAACCATCTATTATGTATGATTCTAACAACAGATGATGGACTCCTTCAAGATAGGAATCTTATTCATCTTTATCAATTTAGCATAACAATAGTATCTGCTGCAAAACAGGAATTTAACAAATTCTGAGTTACTTCTCCAGGATGTCTATGAGAAAGAGATTTAAGGATATCAGTGCTGACCTGTGGCCAAATTGTTGTAGAGAAAAACGTTTCTATGTACTTGCTTGTCTGCCTTCTTGCTTCTCCTCCCAATTATAAATATCTCTTTCTCAAGCTTGATATTATCATTCTGTTACTTCCCAGAAAATTTACTTTTGAAGAAAGAATCTGAGATTTGAGAGGAAATTCATTCTTTCATGGCAGAATTTCAGGCATAAAAATAGGTTTTGAAACCAGAGCTCTGACCACCATGATAGAACTGCCTCCTTCATGGAAATGTTCAGATTGACGTGCTGTGTGCATGTGAGTCTCTCTACAGTGGGAATGTTAGTGAGCTCCCGGGTCTGGATCCTCTTTAGGGAATGCTGGGGGTTGTGTTTCTCCCATCGTAGACTGTCATGCCTCAGGTTTCCCAGGGACTCCCAATCTGAGGGTTCAGAGAAGAAATTCTTGAATAAATTGAATAAACATATCTTATAAATAAATGGTTCGTTTGGTTAAATATGTAAATATTCCTGAAATAAAAGTTGTTTTTACTTTAAGAATTTTCAGACTCTTTGGGAGCAGAGGGGATAGGAGAAAGCCTGGGAGGTGCTAGACCTGGCTTTTCTCTGTGAAACTATTTATTTTCTAAAGCGAACAGCTTAACGGAAAAGAGTAACAAAATGTCCACTACCTGGAAAACGTTGTTCTAATTAAGAAAGGCAGAGGAGAGAAGAATTAAAGCATAGAATGCTACCCAACAATCTCTCTTAAGCAAGTTAGAACAGCAGAGAACATACAAGAGCTTTTCTGCTGTGACTGTGAATGATCCCAAACGGGTTTGTATAGGAAGCACAGCTTTAGAGTATATTGGAAGAAATATGGTAAATAGGTGTTTTGACTCTGGTAATACCAAGCCACTAATTAATGATTCACTACTAAGAAACTTTAAAAATAACTAAAATCTCAAAGGGTTCTATGTTTGAGAATGGAATCAAAACAGTTTTGTGAGTTGTGATTAAAATCAGATTTAGTTTAATCAGATACAGAAAAGAGATTTTGTAATAGTGGTTTCCCATTACTTTAAAATTGGATGTGATATTTTGTCTTTATTTTTTCACTTTGTCTTATAATGTTAATAAGAAACATATATATCAGAGAAAAGGGAAAGTGCAGTACCATTATTACCATTCCTCTAAATGCTGAGTTACATTTGAAACCATTTGGGGGCAAGGAGGGACTCTGAGAGCTTTTGTTAGATTTTCCCTTGGCCAATAATAGAGCTTTTGGGATGTTTCTATGAATCCTCAGAAGGTAAATTCGAAGGCTAAATGCATATCAGTACTGGGGATCGGAGGGAGGATTGTGAGCTGTTAGATCAAGGATCATTGCCCAGATCGAGTGAGAAATCAATAACTGAAAGTCAACAGCCATCTCTTTATGTTAGCCAGGATACTTCCTAACGAGAGGGGTGGAGCACAGGTGACAGAAGAAGGCATAAGGTGGGTGTTTGGGACAGGGCTTTCTTTCAAGCTCTTGCTGATTTTTCTATCCCCAGTCACCTCTCCTCCTTCCAGCAATTCTGAGTGATACAAAGACTCCAGTGCCTTCATCTATGGCTCTTGTCTGTTTTTACTGGAAGAAGACATGAAGACGTGGCACTGCTTATTCCTGTGTGGCCCTTCTTTTTTGAGTCACTGTTGCTGTGTCCTTCTTGGTATGCCCAATCATTTCTCAATGTGGCCTCTGTCGCAGTGAGATGCCTCACCCACTTGAAGCCACTGCCATCTACGTTCTGGAGTTAAGCCCACCATTGACTCCCTTGGTTACTGTTTCCTTCGTAAGAGTGGGAGAAAATATCTTGATCTTGGATGTAATATGCTTCTTGGGCTGGCATGGATGAAGTCAGGTGTTACCTCTTGGCTTCTTAACTCTTCCTAGTTCTAAAGATTTCTAAGCATTTTGGAAGCAGTTTCTTAGTGTTTAAGTGTAAAAGCCTTCCTTTTCTATCCTGGGCCTCTCATGGTAAAATAGGAACAATAGCACAAATATCAAAGATTGTTTTGAGGAATAAATGAGATAATTTTATACAGAATTTCTGATAATATCTGACAAATAGGCCTCTAAAAATGGCAATGTTTATACTACTGAATCCAAGACAGAAATTTGAGGCACAAATGAGTAAAGAAGCTATTAAGACATTTATAAACTTGATAGTTCCAAGGATATGGACAATTCTGGAAGGAGACTTTGCAATGTGGGTGTCATGCTTAGGAGTTTTTTTAAAAGGGATAAAAAGGAGAATATGAAGCTGAATTTATTTCGGTACATCACAGTGGATCAGGAAGCTTTCTGGTTAGAATTTTAATAAAAAGGTGCCTAGTATTTTGGTAAGAGGTGTAAAGAGATAAAATTATGTGTACCCTAGGCAATTCATACGATGAATCCAGGAAAATGCTAAGTATCTCTGTCTTCTATGGGATTTCAGATCTAATCAATGGCTCTACAAAGCTTCTGTGTAGCTGTTTTTGAGCCAAAGTAGGTAACTTTGATACACGTCAAAAAATGAGGAGATTGCCTGAGGGCAAATATAAGTATAAATATTTTCTTTACAATTTTTTTTGGAAGAGTACAATTGTTTGGCAGGTAATGGAATGATCCATGAAGCTTTACCAAGTCTAGTAAGCCCAAGTGAACATCCAAGAGGTAAGGCTGAGATTCAGTTGTCAAAGAAAAGGCAGAAACACCTTTAAAGTTATGGGCGGAACAAAAATGTTTTTTACTCTTGCAAGGTACCACAGAGATCATGCTTTTTAATCTTACAAGGTACCACAGAGATCAAAAAGTCCAGAAGCTTCAAACTTCTTCCAGTGGAATTTTACCTAGAAACTTAATACATATGATAAGCAAACAGAAAGTTCTCACTAACTATATTTAATATGGAAACCTCAGGATAAATTCACTGGAGGCTCAGGGCTCCTTGAATCAGGCTTGGAAAGCCATTGGCCCAATCCATTCGCCTGACCTGATAAAACTACTAAATCGTTACCACACTACTTGCCTCACTAGTAGCTTGGTAGCAAGATGGAAACAGACCCAAGTTTGGTAGACTAGCCACAACGCGTTTCGCTTTCCTTAGGCAGTGGGGCTAATCTGATCTGCCTAAAAACCTTCAGGCAGAGAAATCAGGCATGAGGTCAGACATGGGATGAACATCCTTGCTGACAAATTCTAAGTAATTCCCTTTCCAGACATTTGGGGAAGGAAAAAAACAAAACAAAACAAAATAACTACACCTTGACTCTAGTCCTTAGTCTGTTAATATTTTTATTTTTTATTTTATTTATTTATTTATTTTTGAGATGGAGTTTTGCGCTTGTTACCCAGACTGGAGTGCAATGGCGCGGTCTCTGCTCCCGCAACCTCCGCCTCCTGGATTCAAGCAATTCTCCTGCTTCAGCCTCCCGAGTAGCTGGGACTACAGGCGCGCGCCACCATGTCCAGCTAATTTTTGTATTTTTAGTAGAGACGGGGTTTCACCATGTTGAAC
This sequence comes from Cebus imitator, assembly GCF_001604975.1. NCBI lineage: Eukaryota > Metazoa > Chordata > Mammalia > Primates > Cebidae > Cebus > Cebus imitator. The sequence goes on from NW_016107315.1 coordinate 20,765,271, forward strand.
AGGATGGTCTCGATCTCTTGACCTCGTGATCCACCTGCCTTGGCCTCCCAAAGTGCTGGGATTATAGGTGTGAGCCACTGTGACCGGCCTCTGTACTTTAAAAATTATATTATTCTCTTAATCAGTTATTTAAAATCTCTTTTCTTCTTTTTTATAGTCTTTCCCCATAGGTTTTTCTCACAAACAGTATGAGGGGAGTAAATTGAGAAAAGTGGTGGGAAAAAAAAAAAATGACATGGTTCATAATATATGTTATCTGCTC
>NW_016107315.1:20765558-20836393 GCF_001604975.1 Cebus imitator
AAAAAAAAAAAAAAAAAAGCATGATAGAAAAGACCTTCCTTCCAGGGACAGGGAATTCTCTAAAGAAGAAAGGCAAAGTAATAATAACCAAGACTGTATTACTTTGAAGATAGGCGAAGAGGCAGAACTTAGATAATACAATAAAATAAAATATGCAAAAAGATAATGTATTATAGTGTTGTGGTCCATATCATTCAGCACCTGCTGAAAATTTCAAAGTTGTTGTCACACATGAAGATTCCAAAGTGAAATTTCATATGTAAAAGCAGAAGGAATTCCAAAGCCATACACCCATTTATCTGCTCTTACTAACAGGAATCTGACCTGCCCTGTGCAATATTGTTTTCAGTGCTGTTTTTACTTCTTTATTCCTCAAAGTATAGATCAAAGGATTCAGCATTGGTCCTACCAGATTCATCAGAATTTGTACCACGGTTCCCAGCATGGGGTTGGGTGTGGGCTGCAGGTAGACAGTGATGATGGGCCCATAGGCACAGAGGATGGCAATGAGGTGAGCACTGCAGTTGGAGAAGGCTCGGCGACGGCCTTCAGTTGTACGAATACTCAAGATAGAAACCGTAATTCTAGTGTAGGATAAAAGAATTAGGAGAAAGCAGGCAAGAGATACGAGGCCAACATTGGTGAAGCTCACCCTCTGGGCCCAAGACGTGTCAGCGTAGGCCAAGGGCAAGAGTGCTGGAATATCACAGAAGAAGTGATCCACTTCATTGGGACCACAGTATGGCAAGGTGAAGGTGAGGGAAGTCAAGATGCTGGAATGAATGCACCCTAACAGCCACGTGCCCACAGCCAGGGCCACACAGATCCTAGGGTTCATGATGACTGTGTATTGCAGAGGATAACAGATGGCAGTGAAGCGGTCATAGGCCATCACCGTATACAAGAAGCACTCAATGCTCCCAAGGAAATGGAAGAAGAAGAGCTGGGAGACACAGTGTTTGTAGGAGATGAGTCGGCTCAGTCCCATCAGGTAGAGCAGCATTTTGGGACAAGTTACTGAAGAGAAACCCATATCAAACACAGACAAGTTTCCCAGGAAGAAATACATAGGTGTGTGAAGGCGAGCAGAAGAAATAACAGCAACAAGAATAGACATATTTCCCAGCAGAGTGCAGGCATAGAAGGGCAAGAATAAGACAAAAAGTACCATCTCCAGCCCCTCTGTGTGTGGGATTCCCAAAAGGATGAACTCTGTCACCACAGAGCAGTTCTTCACCTCCATGGAAGCCAGTTCTAGGGGAGGAAGAGGAGGCTGAGGTCATGGAAGAATGCCTTGGCTTGCTGTCAATCAAGTGAACATACTGGGGAGATAAAATTTGTCAATTAAGTGACTATGATTTGCTTGTAAGTTGTGGAAAGACTGCTTGTGATTCAAGTTACAAGGCATTATCCTTAGGCTGTAACTGCCATAACCAACTAAGTTTCCTTAGCAAATTTTTTTGTTATACTTATTTGAAATACAGACACCCATTATTAAAACAATATTCTTACAACGTTAGAGCAAAAATTTTTAGAGGGAGGGCAGGATCCACCCAAACATATGCTCCTCCTCCCAGGGTAGAAGGAAATAAAACATCAGGATCATTTGGGGACTTTTTTTTTTTAATCACTGAAGATGTAAACCACAGTTTGAGAATCATCATATTTGTGAGCCATTATTAATGACAACGTGGGATTATATGTCTATGCTTTTTAAGGGAATCATAAAGGTTGAGCACTGCTTTGCAGTTCAAAATACTTATACAACACGATCTTCATTCATTTAATCCTCGTAGTAACTCTTTGTGGTAGATCTATAGAAAAGATTACATTTGAGCAGTAGGAAGGGTATGTGACTCTCCTAAATTAAGGCAGTTAGTACATGGTAGAATAGGCATTTGCATTCTTTTTTTTCTCTTTTTAAACAACAGTGTTTCCCCACATCTGGATAGATCCATCTGTGATGGATCATGGCATTCCTGGCCTTGTCAGACCTTGCCCTGGTATTAACCATGTTTTTTCTTTTGACATCATCAGGCTCTTAAAATGATCCTCCTCCACCTTAGTAAGCAATGGAAAACCAATATGTTTCCAGCTGTCTCGCCACAAACACACAAATATAACATCTAAGAGACTAAATATTTTTTTTTGTTTACAATTATATTCTCAGTGCAAAGAGCAGTGCCTGGCAGAGTACTTTTTCAATAAACATTTGATGAAGGAAATAAGATAGCTTACTCATTGCCTGGCAAGAATTGGATATCACTCATCTTGTGCAAGAGTTTATGTGGTACTATCAGATAGCAATTTCTTCTCACTATCTCCTAAAGCAGCTTGATCATCTACCTGTTTATCTTTTGCCCCATTTCCTGTATATTTAGAACTTCTCTGTTTACATCCATGTCACCTGCACTCCAGAAGAAGCTCTGCATTGTGTTTCAAAAGACAATCAGACCCAAGACAAACACTACATATAATCTACACTGCTTCCAAAAATGTCCTGGCTGTCATACATTGAAGAAAGAATCAAACTGAAGGTATCCACTTATAGCCTCATTTAGAGCTTCTGTTATTTTAATAATATAAAATCAAGTCCAAATTCCTGATGATTAAGTGTAATAGTAAGAATGGGGTTTGTGAGCCGATGGGCCAGCACAATGGGCTCAAAGATAAACCAAGCAAATAACAGCTATTCTTGTGGCCAGTAGCTCCACACTCTGTTCATCCTGAACTCTGAAAACACTTTTATTTTTTTTATTTTTTATTATTTTTTTTAAAGATGGGGTTTCACCATGATGGCCAGGCTGGTCTTGAACTCCTGACCTCAGGTGATCTGAGGACTCCCAATTTTCCTCTTCACTGGATACACAAAGCGTAAAAGAGGAGCATAAAAAAGAACTGAGGGCCTCTGTAATCTCAGCTACTCTGGAGGCAGAGGCAGGAGAATTGCTTGAACCCAGGAGGTAGAGGTTGCAGTGAGCCAAGATCCCACCACTTCACTCCAGCCTGTGCAACAGAAAGAGACTCAGTTTCCCAAAAAGAAAGGAAGAAAGAGAGAAAGAAAGAAAAATAAAGAAAGAGAGAGAGAGAGAGAGAGAGAGAGAGAGAGAAAGGGAGGGAGGGAGGAGGGAAAGAGAAAGAAAGAAGAAAGAAAAGAGGCAAAGATGGCACTTATGTAACTTACAAAGAGGAAGTCTGATCATTCAATCAGTCGAATTTTCCTTTGATACGATACTAGAGGTTTGGAATCTACACCTGTGATCTGGACAGCTTTCTTCTTAACTAAATAAACTCCAACTAAGTGAAATGCAGGAGCATGTGCCTATGCCTTCTGCAAAGATATTTTCCAAGACACTGATAGCTACATTACTTTCTCCTACATGGAAATTTAAATACTCTTGGAGCCTTTGGGACCCCATTCCTGAATGAGTCCTATTCAAGGAGGTTGTTGAGCAAAGGGAGTAATTAGATGTAAGTAAATGGTCTAGTTGAAATAGAGTATGGTGATGTTTCCCCCTGTGACAGTGCTGGATAGGAACAAGAGGGAGCTAAATCTCTATTTTCTGCCTCTAAGATTGGCCTAGGGAAGGGAGAAAAAAGGTGAATGGTATAGGACAATTCTAGGACATATGTAGAAACCAGTTACTCAATTTCAGGCTATATTATTGGAATGAGAAATAACAACCACATATTTCAGACTTTTGAAAATATCCAATTTTAAATATTTTAAGTTCTTCATAGTTCTTTCCATGAACTGAATTGTGTTTCTTCAAAATTCATGTTGAAACTCTTAACACACCCACCCCATATAACTGTATTGAAACTAGGGCCTTTAAGAAGGTGATTAAAGTCAAATGAGACCGTAAAGGTGAAGCCCCAAGGCAGTAGAACTGGTATCTTTGTAAAAGGAGAGACATCAGATCGATCTCTCTCTCTCTCTCTGTGTGTGTGTGTGTGTCTATGTTTTTCTCTCTGTCTGTTGTCTTTTTCTCTCCCTTTACCCCTCCATGTGAGAACACAGCAAAAACACAGCCCTGTCTCTAAGATCCAGAAACTAAACCCTGCTGTAAAACCTCTGGAACCTTGATCTTGAATTTTACAAGACTCAGAAACCCAAGCACAGCTTAACTCAGTTCCTGTGGATCAGAGTCTCTCATGAGGTTACAGTCAAGCTGCCAGCTGGGGCTGTGGTCTCCTCTGAAGGGTTGACAGGTGAAGGATCTATTTCCAAGCTTACTCACATGGCTACTAGCAGGCCTGGCCCTGTCCACAGAACTGTGTCACAACATAGGAGCTGGCTTCTCCCAAGGCAATCAAACCAAGAGACAGTAGGATAGAGCCAGTGCACTCAAGATGGAAGGCACTACCTTTTATAATCTAATCTGCTAATCTGGTAATGCTTCATCACCTCTACTCAGTAGAACCACATTCTATTGAGTAGAGCTAAGTCACTAAATCCGGGCAAGTGATTATACAAAGTATGAATTTTAGAAAGTGGGAGTCACCAGGGGCCATATGAGAGGCACTGTAGGACAGTGAGGGAATGATAAACTGTTAAATAAGTGATCCTGGGACAAGTGGCTATTTGTGTTTTTTAAAAGTAGAAGGGAATTGAATTCTTATCTCAGTCATGAGCAAGAATCAATTCTAGGTGAATTAAGGATTTAAAAGTGAAAAAAAACATAAAAAATCAAAGACAAATTAAAGGTAATATGTTATTTCTAAGTAAGACACAACAATCTTTAATTATAAAAGGGAGTTTTGATAAGTCACATTAAAGGAAGCCATTGATTTTATCAAGAAAATGGCTTACAGCTAGTAAAAAGAGAACCTGCAAACTAGGAGAATATGTTTGCAGGACACCTTAACAAGAAAATATTAGTATCCAGAATACATATAGAAGTACTATGAATCAATTTTATAAAAGTCCAAATAGTCAAAAGAAACTGAACTAATAAAATAGCATAAATTTTCCAAGGGAAGAAACCTAAATTGTCATTAAACATATTAGAAGATGCTTAACTTAACTAGTAATCAGGGACCAAAGTTTTATAATGCAATATATACATTTACATACCATCAGATTGGCAGATATTAAGAAGGATGTCTATATAAATTGTCGAAGAATGGAATGTGCTATGAAATATCATCTGCTGAGGGTGTGAATATATTTGTCATAATCATTTCATTTTGGAAAGCTCTTTGGCATTCTACTCCTAAATATATCTTTTTAGAGAAACTCTTAAAGTGATCCCCTAGTGATGTGCAGAAGAATGTTTATAACAGTAATTAGAAATCATCCACATGTCTGACACCCATAGACCAAATAAATATATAAAGATGTAAAATTACAGGTGGTAAAAAATCAAAGAAAGAAATTTCCTTAACAGAAATTCAGATTGCTATTAACTTCTGGGAGAGCAGGACTAACAGAAATACACAGAAAGAACAACTAGATTATATTCTATTTCCTGTGCTGGCTGTAAGAAATACATGTGTTCATTAATATTCTTTTAAAATTTTTATAATATAGTTAAAATTAGCAGAATATTTTTAAAAACACCATTTAAGACATAGGCATAGGCAAGGACTTCATGACTAAAATACCAAAAGCAATGGCAACAAAAACCAAAATAGACAAATGAGATCTAATTAAACTAAAGAGATTCTGCACAGCAAAAGGAACTATCATTAGAGTGAACAGGCAACCTACAGAATGGGAGAAAATTTTGGCAATCTACCCAACTGACAAAGGGCTAATATCTACAATCTACAAAGAACTTAAACAAATTTACAAGAAAAAAACCAACTATCCCATCAAAAAGTGAGTGAAGGATATGAACAGACATTTCTCAAAAAGACACATGGACACAGGGAGGGGAGAACTACACACTGGGGTCAGTTGGGGGGAAATAGGGGAGGGACGATGCGGGGTGGGAAGCTGGGGAGAGATAGCAAGGGGAGAAATGCCAGATGTGGGTGATGGGGAGGAAGGCAGCAAATCACACTGCCACGTGTGTTCCTATGCAACAATTTTGCATGTTCTTCACATGTACCCCAAAACCTAAAATGCAATAAAATAAGTAAATGGGAAAAAAAATAATTTAAACAGTGTTAGAAAGTGAAAGACTCAGGGTTCTATTTGTACGCATTTCTCAATTTTTTTATAACCAGGTACATGGTTTCTGTCCTCAGGAATGAAATAAAATTTGGGGTAAGATTGTCACTGTATATTTTAACAACATTTTTGAAATATCAGAATATGATTAACTGAATACAATTTCTTAAGTGCAACATGAGCCAAGCATGTATAATTAATTAATGCCAGTCTATTTATCCTGTTTATTTGTTTTAAGATCAACATTATTTTTCCTCATATTTCCTCTAGTTAATCATTAGTCCAAAATGGGTATAAATGATAAATAAATGGTTAGGAAGATGAACAATTTAAAACTGTAATAGTTAACATAAGCGGTTGTTGTTTTTACGTATCACCACCAAATCAGTGACTGAAACGTGAGCATGTTCACTCAGACCACAAGTTCAGAGGCTCTCAAAAATTTTATATAGATAAAAAGGTATTAAAATATTTTTCTTAATGTGTTTTTTTTTTCAAAAATCATATTGGAAAAAAGTGCACTATTGCTATCCCTACCTATAAGAAAGGTTGGGATTATTTTTTTAACCCCTGATTTGAAAAATGTTGCTCTGCAAAATTCAGAATATCCTCTGTAGCACTCAGAGTGTGTTCCTGCACTTCCATGAACAGAATGACACTCAAGGCAGACCATTACCTGGTTAATCATTTCCTTCCATTCAATCATTCCATTTTGAGTTTTCTAGAAAATGTTGCTTGTTCTGCTCCTGTAATCTGCCAAATGAATGTGGGTCCTTTTTCATCCAGCATTGCTTTACAGATTTGAGATCATCAGTCATATCTGCCATCTCTTTACCTAAATATTCGAATTTCCCACAACCATCTCACTCTCATACATCATGTTCTTTTTTTATTATTATTTTTGTATGTCACTATTCCAGTTTGTTGATGTCTCCCTTGAAGTGCCATTTCAGACATGAAGGTAATACATCAGGTATTATGACATTTAGATTGTGCCTGGGACATAGGTGGGCTCAATAAATACCTGTTGAATGAATGAATGAATGAACGAATGACTTCTTTTCCTGTCTTTTGTGTTTCTTTGTGTTGGAGTCAATTTGCTCTTCATGCTTGGGAACTCGTTCCTCCTACCCCTTGTTGCCAATTCCAGGTGAAAAGAAGAAAGTGATAGCTCATCTTACTCCCAGTACCTTCCTGAATACTTATCAGGCCAAAGTTTCTTAGCACATTTTACATCTTCAACTGGTGTCATTTTTCTACTCCCTAGGAAGGCGCTTTCATGGGAAAGCAGTCACTGCTGAGAGGATGATGTCTGCCTTCACAAGCCAGCCTGATTTTATACGTGTACAGTCTCTCTATTTTCTGTTTCCCTTATTATTTATTTGTTAACATCATTTTCTAAAATCCCAGCCCTTCACAGATAATGCTAAAGGAAACTGGAGAAAAAAACGTTTTGCCAAAACCAGGTCAGATTGTTACCTGATGGCAGTAACCTATGTGTGTACCTGTGGAATGGGAGAAACATCAATCAAAATGTGATGGAGATGCATGGGGAATGTGAGATACATGGGAACAAATTTGAGATCATTTTGAAAAAATAAAAAGCACTTCCTAATTAGAGATTTTCCTTTCAGTGTTTACCCTTGGATGCTCTGAGTCTCATTTTAATAAGACACATTGATCTCTTCCAGTTCCATAATTCTAGGACTTGTTGGATGCCATCCCAAATACTACCTAGGACATGTGGTCTAGAGGGAAACAGCATTCCCTCCTGCAGGGAAGATGACAAGGGCAGAACGTTAGTGGGGAAAAATGAAACTGTACTGAGTTTTCATAATTACATATCAAAGATAAATAAGATGGTATTCACATAAAAGTATGGAGATAGGAAGATTTGGATGTTGGTGTTTAGATTTTCCCACCATTAAACTCATCCAAGAAAGTGCGTTGGAGGAGAGAGGTAAGGCAATGGTATCATCACCTCTGGAGATGAAAGTAACAGAAACAAAGGACTCTAGCAATAAAAAGCTGTAAAGGGCTGATTAGCAAATGTGGGAAGTTGGCCTGACCACTGGTATTGGCCCATGTTCCTCACCCTACTTTTCCTCCAAACAGACCATGTTTCTTGAGTCACTCTTCCAGTCATTCTTTCTGTCACTTCCCTATACTAGATCTTAAGATTTCAGACGCATAATTCTTTTCTAAACCTCTGTCAGATAACTGCAACAGGGAAAAGCAAGGAATTTACAAACAGGCCAATACAGAAAAAAATAATGTTGATTTAAGAGTAATCGTGGTGCAAATTTCTACCAAAGCCAAAACACCCGTGATGAATAACAATACTTTTAGAAAAGGTCAAAATCAGTAGTTAGTGAGATTTTGCTGTGTGTTCTGAAACATTTGGCTTCTTTTCTTTAGAATAGTATATACGTTTTACATTATTTCAGAGATTCAGGAATGGCAAAAAGGGGAAATCCAATCTACTGAGTCTGGAGACTCAGTAGATTAGTTCTCAGGGGGCTTGGCATCAAAGGGTTTTGTTGGGACATGGGGAAGTGGAAGAGGAGAAGTTAGCTCAATACAGCTAGAAAAAAAAAGACTACATATATATTCCTCTCTCTTATCTATCTCTGTATCTATCCATCCATCTATCCATCTATCTACCTATCATGTCAGACCTAGGCCAACTCTAGTTGACAGTAACACCCTAATAACCCAGTTAGTCCAGGTAGTCAAAGGACTAGACAGGCTCCCAGTGTAGGTGATGCTGAGTATACAATCCCTATTACAGAACTATCACTACCGTCAGAGCTTGTTTCTCTGTGAAAATAAGAGGGCCTAACACTCCATGTCTTCTGGCATAATTCTTCTGTGCTCTCAGCCCTCTCATAGGGCTTGGCCCCACCACCAAATGAGCCATGAGAATGCATATACACATATGTAATGTCACACATTATGTATTTAATCACAGAGCAGCCAAACAAAAACAGCAGGAGAAGATTCACTCTGAATAGGAACCCTTCCAGCTGAAATAAAATAATTACATCTTGTGACAGAGTTTGGTAATCCTGGCAAAAGAATATCCCAAGGACCATGTGCCAGCCCTTTGATATTTTGTGAACAGGATGCTCATGGCATGATTGATAGTAGGAGAGAGAAGCAGAGTGACTTCTGAGGTGGGTGATGTTGAGTACTGTAACTTCTCAGGTGAAAGGGGTTTATATTTATGAGCAAGAATGGTGAGCATTTACTTTCATACCTAAGAAAAACAAGACACTTCTGTATAAGGACCCAAGGAGTGATTATATTTGCAGGCATAACCATGGGTCCCAGGCAGCTGGGGCTGCTGTGAGGAGCAGTTCTCACTGTGTCCTTGGAGCACTACAGAGTTCTCCTTTGGGCATGTTCTCTGTGCCCTTCAATATCCGCCTCTTCACCTCCTATCCCTGACTGATAATTCAACGTGTGCCCTGGTGGGACCCAGCCCACATTAAAGTTCACTCTTAAGCCATTATCATCAGCCCTTGAAAAGGGGTTATCAAATTCAACCAGCCTTTATGACAGGGGTCAGCCATATATGGCCCGTGAGGCAATCCTGCCCTCCCCCCAACCTGTTTGGTAAATAAAATTTCATCAGAACATGGCCTTACTCATTTGCTTATGTATTTTCTATGGCTATTTTCATGCTACAACAAGCAGAGATGAGTATTTGCAACAGATTATGTGGCCCACAATGTCTAACGTATTTACTGATCTTTGTGCATGAGATGGAGAAGATGTCACAGGTTTGTATCTGGGAGAATTGTTTTCCAGCTGTTTTTGTGGCAGAAAGACCTTTACAACTGGCACAGATGGATGTTTTTAAAAATTAGTTTAATACATAAATGAGGAGGAAAAAATTAGTTTGACCCACAAGTGGACTAGTGACCTCATTCTGAAACAATCTGGCCCCCAGCCAGCTTTTTCAGAGCTCCCTTGACATCTTTGCTTCTCAGGGTATAGATTGTGGGGTTCAGCATGGGGGTGACTACATTGACAAAGACCTGTACCGGGGTTACCAGAACATCACTCAAAGATGGCTGGGTATAGATGAGGGCACAGGGTCCAAAGAACAGTGTGACCCTGGAGAGGTGGGAAACACAGGTAGGTGCCGCCTTGCGTCTCCCTTCGGCAGAGTGCATCTTCAGGATTGCAGTGACGATGCGGATGTAGGAGGCAAGGATGAGAAGGAAGCGGGTCATGGGCACAAGACCAATGTTGGTGAAGCTCACTGTCTCAATGATAAGGATGTCATCACATGCTAATCTGACTACAGGGAAGATGTCACAAAAGAAATAGTCCACTTCATTAGAGTCACAATATGGTAGTTGGAAGGTCAATGTAGTGAGAATTGTCGCATGAAAGGAGCTAGTAAACCAGATGCTGGCTGCTAGCAGGACATACAGCTGGCGGTTCATGTTGATGGTGTAGCGCAGTGGGTAACAGATGGCGGCACAACGATTGAGGCCATTACCGTGTAGAGCAGGCATTCAGCACTGCCTAGGAAATGGTAAAAAAACGACCTGGCACATACAACCTCCCAGGGAGATGACTCGGCTTCTCGCCAGCAAGTTGGCCAGCATCTTTGGAGTGCTCACAGAAGAGAAACCAATGTCCAGCGCAGAGAGATTACAAAGAAAGAAATACATAGGCGTGTGGAGGTGGGAATCAGACATCACAGCTAAGAGGAGGAGCAGATTTCCTAGCAGTGTGCAGAGGTAGATAATCACAAACAAAACGAACAATTTTCTGCCCCTCTGTGTGGGGGATGCCTAACAGGATGAACTCTGTAACCAAAGTGTAATTCTTTATCTCCACAGAAATTAGATGCTATCCTGAAAAGAGGGAAAACGGCAACAAGGTGATGCTCCAAGGGACCAAATTTTACTGCTTGCTTTCAGTAGATTCATGAGGAAACAGCAATCATAGATTCTATTAATGAAAGGATGGTGTTTGTTGTCACTGTAGGATCAGCAGATATCCCCAGGAACAGGTGTGGTCTCTGGGAGTGAGACTGGATCCTGGCAACTTGACTGGTATGAACGGATTTTCATTTACTATCATCAGGTAGAGAAGAGCAAATGACAGAGAATAGAAGTGTTGAGGACTAAGAAAGGCATAAAAAGACAAAAAAGAAACAGAAATAGAGAAAACATGAGGAAAAAGATGGGGCACAATTATAGTTTACATAGAACTTTCATAGCCATTTTCTAGTTAAGTCTTGATGGAATCTTGTAAGATAGGTGTTGATATTTTTATGTACACAAGATGATGAAACTTTTACTCAGGACCACTCTGGAAGATCTATCAGACACCTTAGAGAACATTCACTTTAACTCAACTGGTCAATTTTACCTGAAAAGCAAAGAGATAGTCTTCCTTCAAAAATTTTCCTTCCTGACTCTTTCAAAACTCTCGGTGACTGATAGCTCCCCAAACCAATGATTACTACATGACAACGAGAGCATAAGATTTTGAATCATAAGTTCTGGGTTCAAATCTTGATCATGCAATTATTGATATATAAGAATGTACAAGTTACCCTGTGTCAGGATCGCTGAATTTCTTTAACTATAAAATTGAAATTATGATAATAATTCTCACATATATTTTATGAATTTCAAATGAAATACTGTGTGTGCAAAGATTTTTTTGAAATATAAATTCTCAGCAAATGTGAAGAAGTGTTTAATTATTTTTATTTAACAGCCGCTATTAAAAATGGTTGGCATCATGTTGTGAAGAGATCTAAACTATCAAACTTTTTGACAAGATTGTTGAAATATAATCCACATACCAGAAACTCATCCTTTTAAAGTGTAGAATTCAATTATGTTTTATAAATTCATACTTTTACAGCAATACCTTAATCCAGTTTTAGAATATTTCTGTTACTTTGAGAGGATTCTCCATGCCCATCTGAAGTTGCTCCCTGCTCCTACCCTTAGCCCTAGGCACCCACTAATCTACACTGTCTCTATTGAGTTGTTTTTTCTGGGCAGTTCCTATAAATAGAATAATACAATATAAGGCCTTTGTATCTGATTTCTTTAAGTTAGCATAATGTTATCAAGATTTGTTCACATTGTGGCTTTTATCGGTTCCACATTCCCTTTTGTGATTCACTAATATTTCACTGTATGAATATACCACATATTTATTATTCATTTATAGACATATAAGCTTGTTCCGCTTGTGGCTATTAATAATGTTGTTATGAAAATTTGTGTACAAGTTTTTTTTTGTGGCCATATGTCTTCGGTTCTCTTGGATATATATCTGGAGGTGAAATGCTGAATGTAGGCTATTGGTATTTAGATTGAGTTACACACAGAAGGAAAAAAATTCATACTGCTTAATTTTCTTACATGTATGTTGTTTCAAACACAAAGCTAGATATAAACTCTTGTTTACAACATTTCTATGGTAATAAAAATGAACCAATGCAAGAAAACAAATATAGAACCAATAAAATTCTAATAAAGAACATTAATTTGATCTAACACGTTGTATTTCTGAAACCAAATCATTGATATTGAATTTTATAATAAAATATTTATATTTGTGAGTCTTGTGTTTTACATGTCAATTTGATTCTACAATTCAAAGTATATTTGGCCATCATTTGAGTCATATTTCTTACCCTTGTTGTTATCTTACTTCTTTTAAAAATGACTTTTATGATTTATCAGAAAAATATTTTTACTGGCTAAATAATTAAACTTTAAAGAAAATACAATTAAAATTTGAGGGAAAACTATCAATCCAAAATGGTCTTCAAATTATGGTAGAAGAATTAGCCAAGGAAGAGTAGTGTTGAATATCAGTATAACAACCATAGCAGGAATAGGTTAATCCTAGAATATGTGGAGATAGCTCTAGATGACCAGCTGCCATCACAGGTTGTTGTACATACCATAGGAGGGCAAAGGAAGATATATCAAAGGAGAAAAGCAGACATTTCCACCCACTAACGTTGTGGGGTTATGTAAGTCCCAGAACTTGGAATCAACTCTGAAAAGATGAAGATGAGGACAGAAAACTCAAAATTGACTGAGTTTACTTACAGGCAACTAGATTATTTTTTCTTATTACTTGACAAAAATGACATCTTGGAATAAAAATGAGCTCAGTTTTAAAAAAAAGCAAAGGAAGTTACATTTTTGTATATCTGAATTTGTAGCATCTGAACAATAGCTTACCCATTTTGCATCTTCCCAGTATGTTTGAAATCTGCTGTTGCTCCTCAAGAGGTATGACAGTGACATCAATTCTATTATGACATATATCTGGGTGTGAATCAAAGGCCTAAAAATATGATGACTGGAGAATTACCTGCAGAGGATAATAGGCCTAGTTAAATTTAATGGACTTTGAAAATTATTTGACCAGTGTATTTCACTTGCAACATTTTCACTGACCTTAAAGCTTACATCTAATTTCACAGGGCTCAGTGAACCAGCTTTGTCTGTTGCTAACTCACTGGGTCCTCTCTTGAAAGGTCTCCGTGGAAACCAGATGCAGAGAGGAAAGGAAAAAGCACAAAATGGTAGCCTCACAATTAATTTCAAGCTTACTGTTTCCTTTTCCTTGGGTCCTGACTACAGAACTAATGGCTTTAGCATGGCTAAATAAATATTATTTATAGCAAATAAATATAAATATATAATACTGTAAGTATAAATACTGTGAAATTCTATTCTATAATAATATAAAATAAAAATAATGTCTACTATATAATACTCAATATACAATATGAAATATTCTTTTTTTAATTCAAGAAAAAGTTAAATAAGAACTAATGACATTTTTCTCATTTTCTTCTTATTCCTATGCCTTAGCCTCTCCTGGACTTTTTTCTCTAAAACCAACTGTTATTTAGAAATTTTCAAATTCTAGAAGCCAATAAAACAAAATTTGAATGTCGTGTCTTCCCTCAGGCCTACCCCAATATACCCAGATCAAACTAACCTTTCTCATTTGAACCCCCTTCAAATTTTAACTGTATTTTTCTTATGACTGGTAATATATAATTTGTTGCATAGTTCGTTTTATAAAGACCTCTAATTCATTTATCTTTTCCACAGCTCCTAGCTAAGTGTCTGTAGATCCTCAATGCTTGTTTGCTACATTAATATATCATCAGCTAGTTAAAATAAGAGAAAACCTACTTAACTCCCAGATCTCTTGATGAGAAGCAGAACTCCCAGTTTAGTGTACTTGTTTTTGTGCACTCATTTAGCTATGTAGAATTTTTTTCTCATTTAAAAGAGCTGTGTTTATGTTAGTGATCTCTGAGGTCCCTTTTAGCTCAAAAGTTATGTTTAATAATTATATATAAAAATAAGATATGATTACTGTGTATGTAGGTAAGCTTTTGCTGTGAAGTCTAGTCTAAATGTTTCTCATTAATTCTCACCATTGGCTTCCAAGTGGATAAGGCCAGCTCTGTAAGTAATAAAACTAGCAGAGGCCTGAGGGCTGCCTACATACAGATATCATTTACAAGGAGATATCCAACTCAATATTAAAAATAGTTAATAGACTTTCAGCTCTGCTCAGCCTCTTGTGCTGAACCACTGCACTAGAAATAAAGATGGGATTAGTGGTAGAAGACATATGGGGCACACAGTGCCTATTCTTGGGGAATTTGCAATGCATTCAGTAGATAAGACAAATACAAAGATAATTATAGAAACTTATTCAAAATCAGACAAGACCAATAGAAGACTTAAATCCTGAATTCATTTTCAATCCGTTTCTTAAAGTAATCTGGGATAGCAGAGAACTTCAGTTTGTTCTCACTCTTTCCATGTTATTTTGTGTATGCTGTTTGGTGTCTCTGTGTCCAGTTGTTTTACCATACTTTTTTTTTTAAAAAAAAAAAGCTTTATATGACATTTAAGGTCTCATCCACCTCCATCCATGTATAAGAACTTAAGCATTTATCTGTCTATTTTGATAGTGATGGCTGGTTATTGTGGACTCCAAAAGATTTTTTTAATATTGGATTAAAAGGAACAGATTCCATTCTATTGGCGTATTATCAAAATTTTTACTGTGATTAATTAATTATATTTGTGTGTGCATGTGTGTGTGTGCATGTAGTGTATGTGTTTCTTTGTAAATATTTAGGGTAATTAAATACTGCTTAATGTCATGAAAATAAGAACATAAATTGCCTCTAACTTTGGGGCTTCAGAATAGTGGGGAGGTGGTTTGTCATGCAGTATACTGGTATACTAAATCTTCACAGCAAGTACTGAGGGAAAAAATTAGCAAGTACCTGACTAATTTAATCTATGAGGACTGTCATGGTTAATAGTCCCTCTTGAAATTCACACTGAGTCTTAGATTGCTTACCCTGGCCCTGCTGCTCAGTTTAAATTCTGGAGTTCGAATTAAGCTTTTCACCATGTGCTGGTCAAAGACAGTTCTCAGCAATGAAATATGATTGACAGATTCCACTGATGCTTCTTTGAAGTGAGAAAAGTTCACACTCAGAATATGCAGCCACTTAGAGCTTTGACATTTAAAACTCCATATTTTCGCTGTTCTTTCTTGTCAATTCCAACCAAGGCTATTTAATTGCATTGCAATTGACAAGTGGCATTTTTACCACTAACTCCCACAAGAAAGGTAACGTTGTAGAAAAGCTATTTTTTTGAGGGTTTTTTATAGCAGTGGGTGGGAGAAAGGTTGCTTTTTTGCTTTTTAATGCAGTGATTTAGGAAAAATCAGCCTCACTTTGGAAATACTGAAAAAAACTGATGTGAATGAAATCATCCATGAACATGTGTCTGGAAAGCAGACTGTGTATTAACATGTATGTGTACACTCATGATTAGTTTTTCCTTGGAAGTACAATTACAGAGTGAATCCAAGACATAAACACTATAGCAAGCCTTCTTTCATTGACTAACTAATCTTTACCTCATGACACAGCTCACAAATGGAAACCAACAATTAAAGGGCAAAATAGTCAAAATCATAATGAGCATTAAAAGCATCTCATAGAATTGAATACCTTTGAGATTAATTAACTAAAAAAAAAAATCTTCTTAATGATTCCCTTCGAGAGATTCTATAGCTTGGTGTAAATGAAACGAGAAGTTTTTGTAAATGTGTTTTCTGCCAGGAGCTTTCCATTATCTAACTGAAAAAACAATGCCCATTTTCTGAGTTTTAACAAATGATGTTCATAGGAGTAACTATGGAAAGCACTTGCTTTGGTCAATAGTGCACATCGCACATTGTATATGAGAGGCGTTGGAGCAGAGCTGGGTTTCAAAGTGAGAGGAAATAAGGGCTGAAGGCTACAGGACATGTGTGTTATTTTGAGCAAGTTGCCCAAGCTCTGTCACGTTTTTCTAAAATGTAAAATACAGATAATAACAATAAGTACTTACCTCATAGGGTTATTATGAGACCCAATGAGACAAGATTGTAAGGAACTAAGCATTGTGTTCAGATCATGGTAAATGCTCTATAAATCTTAGCTAACCACAACAAAACATACATTTGTTTTTGATATCTCAAATATTTCCTGCTGGTAGCTTTATCTTGTTCCATTTACACTTACAATTTTAATAAACCTATTAGTTTGCTCATCTAATCTAAGTCCTATTCAATACAATGCAACCTCTAATCTTGTATTGTTGATTGTGTTAAATTACTTTGAAAAATTCTTAATTTCTTGCAGTATCTACAAGCAACACTTGTCATTTCTCATGTTTCCTGAGGATATGAGGCAAGTTGAGAACAGGGTCCTTTTCTCTGCGTTTTTTTCTTACTGAGTCTTTGTTTATATCTAGCTATAATTTGTCAGCATAGCTAAAGGCCAAATATACAATGGGTTGACACAGACCGTGTAATTCCCATATCTATTACATTTGCGGGGTTACGTGTTCAAGGGTTCAGCATTTCAGTAACTTCATTTGAAGGAAAAGTAATTCTGAGAACTGTAATGGGAAACAAAGCCTCATTCAATTTTACTTCAACCCAACACATTGCATAAGTATAAAATAACTTTTAAAGTGAGTATTTGAAATTAAATTGAAAGCTTCATTATATACAGTATTCAATACTGGCTATGGTAGTTAATGTTATGTGTCAACTTGGCTGGACACTGAATGCCCAAATATTTGGTCAAACATTATTCTGGGTGTGTTTGTGAAGATGTTTTTTATGAGACTGACATTTGAACGAGTAGACTGAGTAAAGCAGATTGCCCTCCCTAACGTGGGTGACCCTCATCCAATCAGGCAAAGGCCTGAGTAGAACAAAAGCACCAAGAAAGATAGAACTTTTACACTTTTAACTGATTGACCTCGAATATGGGACTTCTCCTGCTCTCAGGCTAAAACTTACACCATTGTCTTTCCTGGTGCTCAGGCCTTCGAATTCAGACTGAACTTACACAGTCCGTTCTACTGGGCCTCCACTTGCCAACAGCAGCTCTTGGGGCTTTTCAGCTTCCATAGTCACGTGAACCAATTCCTTATCATCTTATATGTATATTCCTATTGGTTCTGTTTCTTCTTTGAAGCCTGGCTGGCTAACACATTAATTTTGTACTACATGCTAAGCTCTGCACTAAGCTCTTTGCATGGATAACATAATTTTTTCTTCACAATAACCCTATGAGTTAAGTATTTTTATCCTCCTTGTAATACATTTGATAAGACTATACTCAAAGAGCCTAAGGCCACACAAATGATCAGTGACTTTGTGGAAACTTAAAGTCAGATCTGTCTGCCCACAAAGCCCAGCACACTCTTAAACACTACCACTAGTATTCCTGAAGAGTTGTTTCCAAAGAAAAAGCCTTTAAGTTGAACGCTAATTTTCTTTCTTTATTTTTAATTTTATCTATTTTAGGTTCCGGGGTACATGTGTAGGTTTGTTATATAGGTACTCTTTTCATGGGGGCTTGTTCTACAGGTTAGTCTACCACCCCGGTACTAAGCCTAGTACCAGATGGTTACTTTTTCTGATCCTCTCCCTCCTCTGATCAGCCTCCATCCTCAAATAGGCCCCAGTGTCTGTCGTTCTCCTCTTTGCGTCCATGAGTTCTCATCAAATTTAGCTCCCACTTATAAGTGACAATGTGTGATGTTTGATTTTTGTTCTTGTGTTAATTTGCTAAGAATAATAGCCTCCAGTTCCATCCATGTTCCCACAAAAGACATGATCTCATTCCTTCTTTATGGCTGCATCACATTACATTGTACATATGTACCACATTTTCTTTGTCTAATCTCCCTTTGATGGTCATTTAGGTTGATGCCCTGTCTTTTCTTTCGTGAATAGTGCTGCAGTGAACATTCACAAGCATATGTCTTTATGGTAGAAGTAGCATACCTCAAAATAAGAGCCTTCTATGACAAACCCACAGCCAAAATCATTCTGAATGGGCAAAAGTGAGAAGCATTCCCCTTGAAATAAGCAGAAGACAAAGATGTCCTCTCTCAACATCCTTATTCAACATAGTATTGGAAGTCCTGGCTTGAGCAATCAGGCAAGAGTCATCTGTCTTATTTTCTTTACCTCTCTGTTCCTAGTTAACTGTTAAAAGTCATTTTGCCAATCTTATTTTGACATAGTGAGATAATGTTTTATGCCATGGTATAAAGCTGAAATACAGAAAAAAGAAATTATGTCTAAGATGGGAAAACTTTAAAGAAAATGACATGCCAGCTTGGGTGTTGAAGGATGAGTTGAAATTTGTCCAGCAGAGGAATCAGGGAAGAGCATATCAAGAAAGAACATTAAAATGCATGAAGTCATAGAGTTGTGAATGAATCTATTTTAAATGTTTTTAGGTCTTCTCTACAATCTGCACAGAATTAATCATTTCTGCCTTCGTTTTGCTTTTCTAAATTTTATATGCTTTCAGTAAATATTTATCACGTATTATTTTAATTATTTCTATATCTGCCTCCCATCCTTAGCTATAAGCTTCATAAGAATAAGACATACAGATATTTGTAACTTCAGTGTTTAATGTAATACATATCAAATAGATACTTATTGAAAGAACAAATTAATGTTTGAATAAAAATATGAAGTGATATATTTAAAGACTGGCAAGAAGGAGAGAGATGGGGTGTTATTGGGTGAACTTATGGCTTTGAGGAGACTAAAGAGACAGGTTGGTTTTGATCGTTAATTCTGCAGATACAGTACTGAATTATCAACGTATAAGCAAAAAACAATTATTGAAAATCCAAAAGAAACAGAGTAGTATTATGTGGTTTGTATTCTGGAAAGATACTATTTTAGGGTATGAATGAATCTTAGGAACTCTGTCCACATCCCCTCAGCCCACTCCAGAAGTCACCTTCCGAGAGTTTTTTTTTTGTGTGCTAAGGGATCCCCATGTCTTCTACCTAAAGATGTCTCTTGCCACAGAATTCTTTTCGGCTTACTTCTAAAAAGCAGGCCAGAGAATCTAATTAATACTCTCAAAAACATCCACCAACCAATGCAGGGTAAAAATACCCCAGCTTCCTTTGCGCCCCAGTGGGACAGCTTGGAAGCTGTTATACACTGTATTTCAGAGGGCCCCAGTGGGATTTAGCCCCAGTTCACCACAGTGGTAAACCATAGGTACACACTTAGTTGGCTGTTCTTTCCTGTCTTTTTCTCATTCCCTTATCAGATAATGCTTTCTGGGATTATCTTCCAAATCAATTGCGTAGGCCCAAACCTTTGTCTCCATGTCTGCTGTTAGACAAATCTAAACTAAATAAAATGTTCTGTTTCTGTATGCCCTAGTAGAAGGAAATCTTGAAGAGTTTGGTGAAGGTATCTTTGTGTCATATGTATACATGTTAACAGGTACGAAAAACTCACCAAAATGTGTTTATTTAAAATAAAGGAGTTCTGGGCTGGGTGTGGTATCTCACACCTATAATCCCAGCACTTTGGGAGGGTAGGCTGAGAGGATAATTTGAGCCCAAGAATTTGAGACCAGCCTTGCCAACATGGCGAAACTCTGTCTCTACAAAAAGTACAGAAATTGGCCAAGCATGGTGGCCTATGCTGGAGGTCCCAGCTACACAGCAGGCTGAGGATCACTTGAGCCCAGGAGGTAGAGGCTGCCGCGAGCTGTGACTGCACCACCACACTCCAGCCTGGGACACAGAGTGAGACCCTGTCTCAAAACAGAAATGAAAACAGAAAACAATTCTTTCATTTTGGAAGTTTATACTTATTTACTTATGGATAAAACCAGCAGCAAATACATGTTTATATATTCATACAAGGAGACACGACACTTTGGCAATAATGAGTTAATTTCAGACATATGCAATACATAATTATGTGAAGTGAAATAAGTCAGGCACAGAAAGATAAATATATTCTCACTCATATATGGGAGCTAAAATAATTAGGTTCATAGAAGCAGAGAGTAAAATTGTGGTTATTAGGGGCTTGGAAGGGGAAGGGAAAGGGGAGGATAAGAAAAGGTTGGTCGATAGATATGAAGTTACAGGGAGATGGGAGGAAGAAGTTTTAGTGTTCTATAGCACTATATGGTAAATACAGTTAATGATAATTTACCATGTACTTTCAAAAACTAGAGAGGCTTTTGAATATTCACAACACAAAGAAATGATAAATGTTTGAGGTGGTGGATATGCTAATTACCCTGATTTGATCATTATACGCTGTGTACACATATTGAAATATTACTCTGTGTCCCATATATGTGCAGTTATTATATGTCAACTAAAAATAAAAGGGGAGGAAATTGAAATACATATGTAATATTTAAGTGAAAAAAAGCCAATTTCAGTAGAATTATATTAATAAAAGCTCAAAGCTCTGCAACGAAGCGTTACCAACATAGGTGTTTAGGGACACAAACATAGCAGGGAAAATGTAAATAACAACAGGGGAATAATAAACACAAAACTCAGGAGAGTGATAACTTCTAGTGAAAAAAAGGTGTGCGATCAGGCTGAGGTCTACAGGGAACTTCCAAGGTATTAGCATTACCCTTTTCCTTAAACTAGGTAATGGGATACACATGCTCATTGTATCATTGTATCTCTGATCCTCATATTTCACATGCTTTTCATGAATATTAGTTTCTTAATGTTTAATAGTTAATAAAAACATTTTTTAAAACAGACATCTAACAGGACAATAAAGAATGGCCTCTTGATGGTATCATTACTATAGGTTATTAGTGAAACAATAATTAAAATAATATTTTTAAACAAAACATAAAATAAAGGAATGATATGTAGTAGGCTCACCAATGTAGCACTCCAACAATAACAGGTATTGTTGCCCCTCTTATCCTAAGTGAATTAGTGCAACATATGATGTAATAATGCTATTCTCTTAGCTTGACTAATTATTTTTCCGAAGGTGGAGTCAGTATCCTTGACCAAAGTAACTGCAAATTGAGTGACTGAAAACATTATTTTGGACTGGTTATTCATTCATTTCAATCAATTTGATTTAGAACAAACCAGCAAGGACCCGGAGAGAGCAGAGAATAAATAGAACAGGTCCCAAATCCTGTGAATGCTCCTTTGAAAACTCCTCTTCACAGTCATCCCCTGCCATGTCAGTGGCCATCACCTTAGCTTTACTTTTGGTGTCCACATCATAGGTTTCCATTTAGGATGCCCCCATCATAGTTTTGCACTCTTGGGACTGCAGGAAAAACAAAACACCTAAGTGAAATTCAGAACAGGCATCAGTTTTGTAAAAAAAAAAAAAAAATTAGCAGGGAGAAAAAAAAAAAAAAAACTGGGGAAAAAGAAAAACGAAAAAAAAAAAAAAAAAAAAAAAAATGGGGATGGAGAACAAAGTAGCCTTTAAAGAAACTAGAATTCACTTGGCATCAGGTCTTGATTGTCTCTCTTAGGCCATGCTTCAAGCCATTGTCTCAGGAAAGGCTGTGCTGGAGCCTGTTCTGCTCAAAACATCCTCTGATCCTCTGCTTCAATGTTCTTGTTCTTCTCTGGCCTCACTGGTCTTGACACTTGATTTTTTGTCTTGCTTTGCCCTGTGGATTAAATACTCTTCTGGATGGTCTACCTGGTTTGAGGTTTTTCCTTTGACACTTTTTCTCAAGTTCTTCTTACACTACCTCTTAGATTATAGAATACAGAAAAGTCTCATCTCACCCTCATACCCAACATGGGCCTGCACACCTCCAGGCTGGGACTGACTTTCTAGGCTCATGCTTATGTGGAAAGAGAACTCGGACACTACCCAGAGACCTAAGAACAGCATCTCAGAACTGCTGGGACGAGCAGAGAGGTCAACTTGTTTAAAGAGGTAAGGATATAGTTTTTTTTTTGTTCAAGGCATTAAATCCAATGAACAAAGAACTGAGCTGGAGAAGAACCCTGCAAACAGAAGGCATCGTAAATTTTATTTTTCCTGAAGAGGTATTTAGTCACAAACAGCAAAGAGTTAAGAGATACCTACCCAAATAATTATCTCTCACCACCCTCCCCCCACATACAAAGACTGAAAAGTATGTTGCCACTCCTTGGAAAAGACTCCTCAGCCATTCTTAATCTGGAAAAAACAAACAACAAAACATTTTCAATCTTCAGCACCTTTTCTGTAAGGTCCTTTCTTCAGGTGAGAAAAAGTACTCCAGATTTTCTGCTGTATTGTATTTCTTAGTTGTATGTCGTTTGTTTTCTCCATCAGACTGACTTCTATGCAGCTGGGGTCATATCTTTTTCATTTTGGATTCCTCAGCCTTGCACAGAGTTATTCATCAAACAACATCTGAATGAGTGAAAATTTGGAAAGGAATCAGGTCCCATCTTTTATCTTTACAAATTCATCTGTTTTTACTGACTGTGCAGCTTTGACCAGTACACTGATGCGTGGGAAGAGATCTTCAGAGTGGGCTAAAAGAGGCTTGAGAAGGGCTTGCGATTTGGAATAAATCTGAAATAATTTGAGATGTTTTTCTAGCTTCCCTTTGAGGCTCTTGTTTGCCGGAAAACAACAGGAAACAGCACTGAAAGGTTTTTAGGAGCTTGAGTAGTGAGCAGGCAAAAGTTTGTCTCCTTTCTAGGAGCTGCGCAGGCTCACCCACTGGCTGGAGGCATTGACACAGTGTTGCTGGTCTGTTCTGGCTGTTTCTTGACTGCTCTCCGATTCTAAGAAGTGCAGGTGGAGAAAAAGCACTGGTCTCTGCTTCTGTTGTCTCTCCTCTTCCACCATCCTCTTTACAGCCCTTTTGGAGCAAACTTCGCAGCAACATATTTCCCCACTGTGACAGGTTTCTCAGTGAATGCAGTTATGAAAACCATAAACTCACTGGATTGAAACAGCACATTTCTCATTCTTAGCAATTTGCAGCTAAAAAATAAAGAAATATAAGAAGGGAGACCCCTTTTAGTCAATGGAGAAGCCAAAGATACCAAACAGCAACATCTTGGACCCAGCATTGCCTCTTGATTGTACTAAGCAAGACAAAGTCAGACTTTCTCTTTTTTTTTTTTTTTAAGACTGAGTGTTGCTCAGCCACCCAGGCTGGAGTGCAGTGGCACAATCTCGGCTTACTGCAAATACCGTCTCCCAGGTTCAAGTGATTCTCCCATCTCAGCCTCCTGAGTAGCTGGGATTACAGGCACTCGCCATCATACCAAGCTGATTTTTTTATTTTAGTCGACACAGAGTTTCACCATGTTGGCCAGGCTGGTCTTGAACTCCTGACCTCAGGTGATCTGCTCTTCTCAACCTCCCAAAGTGTTAGGATTACAGGCATGAGCCACCGTGCATGACCCAAAGTCAGACTTTCTTTTTTTTTCTTTTCTTTTGACAGTTTTTATATTGTGACAAAGTCAGACTTTCTAATGTAGAATCACAGCACAGCTGCCCCTGCTTGGATTCCCCTACCTATTGTCACACCTCATTCACATGCTGCACCTTCACAGCCAGGGCCTGTTTCTACGTCTAGGCCCTGCGGCCAGGGTTTGGAAGTGATACAGCACATCAGTACCTCTGCTTTATCCATAAGAGATTGCCTTACGTCCCAGTCAGGAGGCTTCCTCTTTATATAAGTAACAGGATGCTATTTAAATCAATATGGATGAGCCAACAAAAAAACCCACTTTTTTTCTTTTATTTTTTTTTGAGAGAATGATTTTTTAAATTGAGGTTAAAAAATACGTAACAAAAAATGAACTATTTTAAAGTGAACAAATCAGTGGCATTTTGTACATTCACATTCACATTGTCCATAGCATGTTCACAGAGTTGTACAATCATCACCTCTACCTAGCTCCAAAACGTTTTCATCACCCCACAATCAAACTAAAAAAAAAGATGAATCTCCTGTTTTAAGGGATTTACCTGCCCTGGATATTTAATAGGGATGGAATCATGTAATATATGACCTATTGCGTCTGGCTGTTTTTCACTGAGCGTTAGCCTTTCAAGTTCATCCACACTGTAGGAGGCATTCCTCATTTCTTTTTGACTGAATAACATTTTTTTTAACAACTTGTAGACCAATAAAAATGAGGGCTTATCCAATGCAGGCATTAGAGGATATAGTCACTGCAGTCAAAATGAAGACATGTCAGGGCATGAGGGAAATGAAGAGGAGGAGGAGATGTGGGAGAATGAAGAAAGTAAAGATTGAGAAGCAGAAGCTCCAGGCTGTTCTGCTTACTGAGGAGAGTTTCTTTCTCTCAATCTTTCTCTCTCTCTTTCTCTCTGTCTCTCCCCTTCTCTGTATGATTTCCTCAACAGAGCACAGGTTCCAGAGTCACAAAACCAGCTCTAGAGTCCTCATTCTGCCATCATTCACTCCTTACATGTCCTTGGACAAGTTACTTTGAATCTGAGTCCCAACATTGTAAAACAGAAATAATAATACCTGCATCCTCAATTGAAAAATATTTGTGAGAACCAAATAAAAATAGTTATAAGCTATGAATTGTGGTTGAAGTGCCAGTTAGTTATTTCTCTCTGCAACTGCTCAGGAAGAAAGCCCAGCTGATGGAGGACCTTCCTTAGTGATGATTTCACCTCCTTATTCCTGAGACTGTAGATTAAAGGGTTCAGCATGGGGGTGACCAAGTTGTTCAGTATCTGAACAGTTGCATCCAACCAGGGGCTTGGGGTCGGTCTCAGGTAAATAAGGACCACTGGCATGTAAAAAAGCAGGATGGCAGTGAGGTGGGCACTGCAGGTAGAGAATGCATGGTGTCGGCCCTCAGCAGAGCGGATCTGCAGGATGGAGCAGATGATGCGGCTGTAGGAGGTGAGAATGAGAAGGAAACAGCTGAGGGGCATGAGGCCCACACTGATGAACCCCACCATCTCCAGGGCTGACGTATCTGCACAAGCCAGTTTCAGCATGACTGGGATATCACAGAAATAATACTCCACCTTATTGGGGCCACAGTAAGGCAATTGAAAGGTGAGAGTGGTTAGAAAGGTGGCCTGAATGCAGCCGAAGAATGAGGTCCCCATGGCTAGGATGACGCAGGCTCTGGGGCTCATGATTATGGTGTAGCGTAGAGGGTGACAAATGGCAACAAAGCGGTCGTAGGCCATCACCGTGTACAGGAAACACTCAGTGCAGCCCAGGAAATGGTAGAAGAAGAGCTGGGATGCGCAGCCTGCATAGGAGATGGCTCGGCTATTTCCTGAAAGATAGCACAGCATCTTAGGGGAACTCACAGAAGGGAAAAATATGTCAAATATAGACAACTTGCACAGGAAGAAGTACATGGGTGTGTGAAGCTGAGCGGAGGAGAGAATAGCCAGCAGGATGAGCAGGTTCCCCATGAGGGTGAAGATGTAGAAGGACAAAAACAGGACCAAGAGCATAGTCTCCAGACCCTCCGTGTGTGGGATGCCCAGCAGGATGAATTCAGTCACCACCGAGAGATTCCTCATGGCTGTGAAAACATCCAACCTTGAAACGGTACCCAAGACACACACCAGAGTCTAAATACCAATGTCAAGTTCTCAAGCTTTTTGCTGATGAGTGCTTTGACTATGTTTTTAACAAAGAACAACTTGCATTCTTATGAAGGGCAAGAGTGAGATCTATGTAAAAAAAAGAAAATCAGGTAATAAAGAAATGGCTGTTTTAGGGTCAGTCTATTCAACTCATGGAAAGAATGCTTTGTAAAGGCAGATGTTTTTCTTTTACAGGATAAGAAGTTTAGAAACATATTTAAACGACTTCAACTTAAGTTAGAAACCTAAGTACTGTGGATTTATTCTTTTTGAGCATATTTACTATTTGAACTCTTGTGATGTCTTTACATAACAGACTTCCACTATTCATTGACCTCTGCAACATAACAAAAAAAAGAATTATTTTAAAGACCAGAAAACTTAATATGGATCCTGACCTTTCCATTTATTAGCTATACTCGTTAAAACAATTTACACCATGTCTTTAACAGGCTTAGTTTCATCATTTACCAAATGGAAATCATTATAGCAACATCCGTAACACAGGTATCCTAGTAGTAAAGTGTATGAAGTATCTGCTAAAATGTCTTGCAAAACTATGAGTCCCAGTGAAAAATTGTTTTCTTTCTTTCATAAGTTATTGGGGTACAAGTGGTATTTAGTTACATGAGTAAGCTCTTTAGTGGTGATTTGGGAGATTTTGGTGTACCCATGGCCTGTGCAGTATACACTGCACTGTATTTGTAGTCTTTTACCCATTGCCCTCCTCTCATTCTTCCCCACAAGTCCCCAAAGTCCATTGTATCATTCTTATGCCTTTGTGTTCTCATAGCTTAGCGCCCTTTGTTTTATACATTTTAAACTTAGTTCTTTAAGTACCTTACTTTAATGTTGTTATTCTGTAATTATTTGCAAAAAAATTATTGTGTTAAATAACATTGTTTAATAGATTTAAGATTACATCCTCTTCAGATTACATCTTTCTAGACTTGAAAGTTTGAAGAGCCCCAGCTCTATCAAGAGATGCTGGTGTGGTTCTGTAGTTCTTATAGTCTTTTCTAAGTTGACCTAAGATGACTGAAATATTGAGAAACAGTATCAGCATGGAAAATATCCAATTTCCTTGTTACTATAATAAAGTAAGAAATACAGTGATTCATGTAAAGGAAGGCAAAGAACAGCACTAACCAGGTAGGCTATATAAGTCAGGAGCAAGGTATAGCACCTGAAACATACAGAGATCTCTCATTATTCACTTAGTAATAATAAGGATGGTACATACACACACACACACACACACACACACACACACACACACACACACACACACCATTTAGTGAATACTTACTGCATTCCAAGACAGGCTCAGCATTTTAAAATTTATTATTTATTTAAAAAATATACCTATGAAAATATTACTATTATTATTACAGTTCTCATTTATAGATAGGAAAGTGAAGCTTAGAAAAATTAAGCAAGTTGCTCAAGGTTAAAAAGCTAGTATGTGACACATTGGTTTTGTGCCATTTCCTGTGCCCTAAGTCATTAGGAAAATGTGCCCTCTGTTTGCCTTTTCTTTCTAAAACAGCTTGCTCCATTGCTCAGCAGTGACACTCTTTCCAGATGCATTCACATCATTGCTTTATATTAAGGTAGGAAAAGACCTCATGTCCTATTTCTTCCTAGTCATTTCCAGTCTCGACTTCAGAGTCCTTTTGCGAAATATCTCACATAGTTTCAGAGGTCATACAACAGGTGTTTTCTATCCCTTTAACACCAGACCTTAGTATCAGCTTTAATTCGGAAGCTTTAAATTTGCAGAGCCACATTCATCATGGGGATTCCAATCATAAGCTGTGGAAAGTGTCATGGAAAAGCATCTCTAAAGAGAACGACTAACTCAGAATTCATCACCCACGTTACCCAAGAATTGGGCAAAAGTAAAGACAATAGAGAAACAGTGATGTTCTGGGGAAGAAATGCTTCTGACAATCTGCCCCTTGTTGCTAATTCTAGCCACACCTGAATAGTCTCTCTGAGTAACTCAAATTGCTGTGAGCATTCATCTTCTTGGTCAGCAAAGGCAAGAGGGAGAGAATCTGGTTCTTGCCTATGATCACACACCATGATATCCTGTGATTCCATAACTTGATTTTTAATTCCATTTCAGGAAGAAGTCACCAAAGACCAGGAAGTTCTCCATTAGTATGTGAGGGGAAGAGGCTAACAGTGAGACATAGGTAGAAGGTTGAATACTCACACAGTCCACCTGAGAACATAGTCAAGTTTTCCAAGTGTTATGACAAGATCTCACATTTAATTTTTCTCAGCAGAGCACAGTGTGCTACAGCTAAAGGAGCCTTAATTCTCCATTTATAAAGAATCAAATCTCATAGGGTTTGTACAATCAAGACCTGTACACACTCACTGTCTCTGGATTGCTTTCTTGGAAGTTCTTTTCAGATCCCCTGAAGGCTTACTTGGGACTCAGTGATAGCTCTGAGGGAGCAATTAGTTTGTCAATGATATTCACCCAATCATGAGATAACAGTAATGATATCATTGGAAAGGGATGCTCTAAAGTGGGAAATATGTTCTTCCAAAGCTGTTTACATAATAGAAAGCCTCCAGTTTTAACATTAAATTACTTTCAATGTTATCCCTGTGTTTGGGTGTTTTTACACCTTCAAGGCTGCTCCAATTCAGCTCAATATTATAAGCTCACGGTCTCATGATAGCTCATGTTATCATTTGTCTCATCACTTTTGACATTATCTGTGCATGCATGTGACTATATGGCTATCTCTAATAAACATCATTATTCTAGACATAAGCCTAATCAGTAATTATTCATTATGAGTTTACTATCATGATGTATCTCCAGGACATTACGCCTACAGAAAAATAGTCTCATATACTGGACACATTGCTGGGAAGATGACCAGTATAAATAAAGGAGCTATAAACCATCTCAAAAGAAAAATAATCAACTAAAATGCTATTATTGAATTAATAATCCATTGTAAGCACTTACCATACACTGTCACGCTAATTTGTTTAATTCATTGTTACATTTAATCTCCAAATGAAACCTTATGAAGTAGATGATATTAGTTGACAAATAAACTGAAAAACAGATTAAATAATTTAGAGATTACACAACTAGAAGGTAAATGAGCTGAGACTCTAATTTCAAAGTGAATTCTTTTAAGCAGTAGGCTATACTGAATTACAGTGATTTGAGTTTTGCTCCAAAAGAAGAGAAATAGAGACATAATGTGGTCTTCAAATGCTTGCAAGGCTGGTGGGTAGGCTTGATATGAGCTGTTTTACACAGACTCAAGAATCATGGGCAAATGTAATAGAAAGATAGACTTATTTTCAATGTAGAAAGAAATTGTTTAATTATTAGAAAACGTATATCAATGAAATAAGCAACCTTATGATGTAATGATCTCATCTCTGGAAGTATTCAAGAAGAGGTAAAAGGAACCATCTTTGAGGTATGCCATTAAGGATATTCTCAATAACATAAAGTCAAAAAAAAGTTTTTTCTTAGTATAAAATTATTTGATTTTATTTCCACCCTAAAAATGTTCAATGATACTGACCTAACCCAATAAAAGTGGAGCTTAAAATTAATGATGATAATGCAACTAATGCCTAAAGCAAAAGCAATTATGAAAATGTCCATAGTAGCAACAAAAGTAGTTACAAAGGTTACAAAACTATTAACCACTATAATACCAAAGCTGTTGCTGAGGCATTTTTAAAAGAGGAGAACAGCAGCTTATGGAGGAAGTACAGATACTGCTCAGACAGGGTCTCAGAGGATGAAAGCAGCTTGTTGGGGTGTCTTAGTCAAAATTCATCCAAGCTTTAATAATAGCTGACATTTTCTGTGGATGTGTTACATACTGGAATTGTGATGAGGGATCTGTGTTTAATATCGTTCAATGTTTATCAAAAATTTATGTCTATCTATTTTTTATTAATCTCAAAGAATTTTAGCAACATAACTAAGGTAACAGAGTTGGTTAGTGGTAGAGCTGTCTCTCAAATCCAGAATAATATGACTTCTCCCTTTGTGTTATAAAGACAAATAAGTTTATTACTAATTTTGATTTTCATATACTCATTAATAATTAACATTTGTAGTTGTTCTATTTTTCCAATACACTTTTATGTATCTTTGATTAATTCTTAAGAGCTGTGTAAGGTGGTTTTTCTTAACTCTGCTTTACAAATAAGTGCATTAAATCTCAGAGCAATTTTGGCTTTTCTAAAATTAGACAGTAGAAGAGCCCAGGCATTCCCAGGTTTAGCTCTCTTTCCACTACATCATCACTGCTTCCCAAAATGACTCCATACAGAAAGCAGTTGTCTCTGGATAAGAGAAAAATTATTAATAGATTCATTTGGATATTTAGATAAGTCTTCTGTATAACCTTACAGTTGTTACTGTTTTTACCATGGATTCCCTGACAAGATAATGGTATGAAAATATAATGAGATAGGCCGGGTGTGGTGGCTCACACCTGTAATCCCAGCACTTTGGGAGGCCAAAGTGGGTGAGTCATTTGAGGCCAGGAGTTTGAGACCAGCCTGGCCAACATGGCAAAACCCCATCTCTACTAAAAATACAAAAATTAGCAGGGCATGGTGGCACGTGCCTGTAATGCCAGCTACTCGGAGGCTGAGGTGGGAAAATTGCTTAAACTAGAAAGGCGGAGGTTGCAGGGAGACAAATCATGTCACTGCACTCCAGCCTGGATGACAGAGCGAGACTCAATCTCTAAAAATAATAATAATGATGAGATAAAGCATCAGAGAGAGAGAGAGAGAGAGAAATTTATTTAGCTCATGTTCTGTTCCCTAGGGAAAAAGTCTCACTAGAAAGTTTACTACATATTTCTCAGAAGAGGTCTCTTGCCATGGTATGACTTGTGGGGAAATTTGCATCATCTTTCTTTTAATCTGCTTAATTTATTCCTTTTTTTCCTACTCCAGCTATTCAAGTAAGTCACTAACATATTCTAGCAACAACAGATTCCTCAACTAGTCCTTCAGCAAAACTTTCTGTTTATAAATAGCAAGCTTAAGTCTAGGCATTCTTGATCCAATGGCAGGTGCTTTGTTGTTTCTTGGCAGGATAAGGGTCTACAGTGAATTGTCAATCATGTTTCTTCCTTTATCTGTGATAACCCAGTAAAGAAGAATTAGGTTGTAAGCTCAAAAACGGAAAAGTGCATAAAGATGGCTATTTACTGGGTGACACATTTCTGAAGCTGCTATTTCCTTTTCTTCCTTTTGTTCTTTCCTTCCTCTCATTTTATTTTTCCTGATAGAAAATTTCTTGGCATTTAAAAAATTTGATGGTTTCTCTCTCTTTTTTTTTAAAGATGGGGTTTCACCATGATGGCCAGGCTGGTCTTGAACTCCTGACCTAAGGTGATCCACCCACCTCGGCCTCCCAAAGTGCTAGGATTACAGGCGTGAGCCACCGCGCCCGGCAAAATTTGATGGTTTCTATGGAAGAAGTGTGATTCACCTAGTGGAGGAATTAAATTAATAAATACAGATCTGAAAATTTTCTACATTTTTATTGGGGAGAGATGGGAATTAAAACAATATCAGGGACTTGAATCCTTGGAAAGTCCCTTGAGTGATTTGGAATCCTCGGTCATCACTAATTCCTAAACAAATTTTCATGCTTCTATCTGATCCCACTCCCACTTTCAAAGCCTGTAACCTGCTGGGATGTAAATCAGGTAACCATAACAGGCAACAATACTGGACCAGTCCCTGGAATCATATGGAGCAGTTCAATGTCTAAAATGAATCACTAGTTTCCATCTCTCAATGGAAATATGAGCCTGAAAGTATTTTGTGTCTCAATCTATATTAAGGCCATTTGGAACCAACTGTCAGTTCTTGGAGCTTCAGAAAGTACTGAACGAAAATTCAGAATCTATATCTTTAGCTGTTACACCATGTCCTTTGATCATGCATTCTAATAGATAGTTATAAGAGAATATTTCTCTCTATTCTTCAGACAAATCTGATCCTCCTGAACTACAGCTTCACTTTACAATATCTTCTGTGCTTAATGTGTGTCTA
This sequence comes from Cebus imitator, assembly GCF_001604975.1. Taxonomy (NCBI): domain Eukaryota; kingdom Metazoa; phylum Chordata; class Mammalia; order Primates; family Cebidae; genus Cebus; species Cebus imitator. The sequence continues at coordinate 20,797,768 of NW_016107315.1, forward strand.
TTTAGCCATGGACATTAAGAAATCACAACAGCAGATGTGCTAATTTTTAATTTATCATAACTGATAGAGCTGTTTTGAATGTGTGCAACTCTATGTATCTTGGACGAGGGGTGGTAGTGGCATTCATATATTTATTTACACCTGAAAAAATATTATAAAGTGATTGTTGTATAAAGATTTGGTACAAAATGGAAAATATATAGCTGGGATTAATTGTATCTGTAACATTCATTTTAATAGTTTTATCTATTAATGATTACAGATTCTCCCCAAACCAGATAATTCAGCTAATTTTTAATGAAGTATTATAACCTTTGTTCTTAATATTCAAAACAAGCAGCTATTTCACATTTTTATTTTTAAAAGTAAAAATAATAATAAAACTTTCAATCATAGAGTCTCTATATGCAATTAAAGTTGTATTAACTTAAAATAGATGGTTATAACTACAAGATATTTTTATGAAAGCCTAAGATAACCACAAAGAAAAGTCTCAAAACATAAAGAGAAAATAATCAAAGCAAATTGCTACCAAAAAAAATCATCAAGTAAAGGAAGAAAGCAAGAGAAGAACAAGTCAACTGCAAAACAAACAGAAAACAATTAAAATGGCAATAGTACATCCTCATTTATCAGTAATTTAAATGTAAATGGATAAATTCTCCAATCAAAAGACACAAAGTGATCATTTTTGTCTATCATACCTTAGTAAAGCAGAAAACATGCTTGTAAGCTTAAGCATCTTTATCCTAAAAATCTACTGAATACTAAACTGTTAATTACAATATTTCAAAAAAGAATTAAATTGAATGAGTGGATTTTACAGTACATAAATTATACTTCATAAACTGTTTTAAAAAAAAAAGATGAAATAAAGACTAAAAAAAGCCTGGATTCTAAACTCTGTACAGAGCTTGATATTTGACAAAGGCTTTAATAATATATATATCCATTATCTCATGTAAGCCTGACTATATTCCTATATAATTCCACTTTCAGCGTTATGCCTATGTTTGTTGTTATTTAAGAACTGCCTAACACTATACCCTCATGCCTCCCTAAGTCCTGTCTATTTATAGACCTTCCCTGCATTACTGGGTTCTTCCCCACAACTCATCTCATTTTCATATCTCACCATTAAGGATGTCTGTTTGTTATATCACTTGGTAATAAAAACTGGTTTATGTGCAAAACAAACAAACACAAGCTTTTAACTTTGGATAGACTACAACAGGGGAAAAACAAATGTTTTCTACCTCTGAAGTTCCAAAAAGTACAATTCTGTAAATGAAGAGTCACTAAAGTGTGGCAATTTGGTAGATCAGAATACATGGAGTCCAGTTTCAACTATAAAATGTAGAGAGTTTGGAAATCATCACTCTCATCATTACCAGAAGAAAAAGCTGAACAAAATTGACATGATTTGAATTTGTGTCCCTGCCCAAATCTCATGACAAATTGTAATCCTCAGCGTGGGAGGTGAGGCCTGGTGGGAGGTGACTGGATGATGGGGTGGATTTCCCCATTTGATGCTGTTCTTGTGATAGAGTTATCACGAGATCTGGTTGCTTAAAAGTGTGTAGCACCTTCCTCCTCTTTCTCTTCTTCCTGCTTCGGCCATGTGAAGACACCTGCTACTGCTTTGCCTCCCACCATGATTCTAAGTTTCCTGAGGCCTCCCCAAAAGCCGCTATGCTTCTGGTGTAGCCTGCAGAAATGTGAGCCAATTAAGCCTTTTATTTATAAATTACCCAGTTCTCAGGTTTCCTTTTTATAGCAATATAAGAATGGACTAATACAAAACTATTTTTTGTACCCATTGGAAACTGAGAACACAGGCAAATAGTCACCCTGAAATCCTGAGAGACAGGTGACTTCAGAGTCACTGCTGACACTACAAACCTGAAAGAGAATCTTTGGAATGGAAGATAGATGAATAGAAACGTCTTAAACTTAAATGTAAAGATAAAAACAAAAACAAAATAAAAAATGCACATTTGCATGACTACATAAAGAATCTTTGGAATGGAAAGTAGACCAATAGAAACTTCATAAACTTAAATGTAAAGCTAAAAACTAAAACAAAACAAAAGACAAACACAGGAAAAACAGAGCAGAACATTCAAAACCTACAGGATAATTTCAAAAAGTTTAACATGTGTAATAGAAATACAAGAAATAACTAAGCAGAAAAATAGTTGAAGTAATAACAGCCCAAATTTTTCCAAAATTAATGAAAAGCACAAAATTATAGATTCAGGATTTTCAAATAATACCAATAGGATAAATACAAAAATGCCCTATATTTACAAATGTTACATTCAAACTGCAGAAAACCAAAGACAAAGAGAAAATCCTGAAAGAAGTTTGCAGGGCAGGAGGGGGAGAAGACTTTACCTATAGAGGAAAAAAAATAACCACATATTTCTTGTCAAAAACTACTCAGCTAAAAGAGATTGAAGTAAAATATTTAAAGTATTAAAAGACACAGATACACACACACACACAAATGTGGAACTATATGTTCAGCACAATTATGCTTCAAAAATGAAGAAGAAATAAGGACTTTCCCAGACAGAAACAAAAACAAAGGGAATCCATTGCCCACAGATCTATTCTACAAGAAGTATTAAGACAAATTCTTCAGGAAGAAAAAAATGGTTACAGGTAAGACGCTCACATCTATGTAAAGAAAGGAAATGTCAGGGAAGGAATAAATAACAGTAAAGTACATCTTTTCATTTTCTTATTCTTTAAACAGATAACTGTTTAAAGTTATAATAGTAACAAGTGGGTAGTCAAAATATAGACATAAGTGAAATGAATGGCAGCAATGCCATAGTGGATGGAAAAATGGAATTAGGATTACTCTGTTATAAGGTAAATCCACTACATGTAAAGTGATATAGTGTTATTTGAAGGTGGGCTTAAATTAGTTCTAAATGTAGATTACAAACTCTAGAACCACAACTAAAAATTTCTTCAGAAATATGATGGATATATTGACTGGAGTTAAAATAAAATCACATAAAATGCTTGATTAAAGTGAGAACAGGGAAAAATAAAAGGGAAAAAATGCAATAAATAGTAAACAGTTGACAAACATGGTAGACATTAACCTAATTTTATCAATAATTAAATATAAATGATATGGGTAGATAATTTAAAGGCAGTGATTGCCAGAGTGGATTAAAAACAAACAAAAACAAATAAATAAGACCCAACCACATGTCATCTATAAGAAACCCACTTTAAATAAAAAGACTCATATAGGCTAAAAGTTAAGGGATAGAGAAAGATACGCCTTGCCAAAACCCATCAGCAGGAAGCTGGAGTAGCTACGTTAATTTCAGACAAAGCCAACTGCAGAACAACAACAACAACAACAAAAGTCAGGGATAAAGTTGAGCATTAAATAATGATAAAAGAGTCAATTTTCCAAGAATGTATAATAATTTTAAATGTGTATGCACTTAGGAGAATATCAAAATATATGAGAATATCGAAAGGTCTGATAAAACACAGTTAGTTCATTGCATGGGATTCTTTCTTGGTTTTCTCCTGGTATCTCCTTTCAATCAGATACTCCAGAAAGCAGATGGACTGTTTTTAAGGAAGCAACTGCTGTGAGTTGGGAGAGGAAGAGCAGCTGCTTAGTGACCCTGAGAGGGACTGTGTTAAGAGTTGGGGAAGACGGGGCATGGATTTTATTAATAAGTCCATGGAGAACAGAGAACCCTCCAGGGGAGCTCCTGGGCTGTTTTAAGTGAAAGAATCTTGAGACAATGGTATCTGCCACTTTTCCTGTGGCCAAGTCTGCTGCTGTGGCGAAACAAGTGCTAAAGGGAACCAATGGGAGATGAGAACAGCTTCTCTCCTGGGCTCCTTGCCTGGACCACCAGTTTCTGAAATTACAGATGGTTCTTTATACTTTTCCAAAACATAAAGCACCAGCCTTGAAAAGGGGTTTCAATAAATGTGCCAAAATGCCATTTGCTGATTATGAAGACTGACACTTGTTTGGATTTGAGGAATTTGCAGTTGGTACAACATTTCATTGTGCAGAAGTCCAAATGGAAAAATAAAACCATGCCACTTTAAAACTGCAGCTGCCTTATTTTAAAGAAGACAAAAAGACAGGTTGACATATATTTTTTTGGTTTGGGTTTGTTTTGTGTTTTAGAAGTCCCTGCACTAAGTCCTCAAGCCCCAGTCTGGAAGCTGAAGGGTGAGAAACGAGGAGATAAACAATAAATGCTCTGCATAATAAATGTAAAGTGACAGCGTTGTGTGCACAGAGGTTAACTACACAAGTTTCATGGTCCTTAGGAAACTATTTTCTGATATACGTAGGTAGGGCCTATCTTGATGGCAGACTTTGATATAAGCCTATTTCATGAAAATATTAAGCCTTTACTTCTCAAGCTTCATTGTGGGTGCACATTACCTGGCAGCCTCGTTAAATAAAGTAGTTCCTGGTGTTGACTAAAACTCTGCATTTCTAACAAGCTTCCAGGTGGTGCTACAACTCTGTTCCACAGATCACATTCAGCATAAACTAACTTGGAAGAAAGGCTGAGAGATTAGACTCCACTATACCCATCCCCCAAGTATTCCTAATACCAGGTAACTCAACAACTTAAGAAACTCAGGCCTAGTCCACCCACATTCTGAGTCAAAGGCAATGACTTCCCTCTAGGAATTCTGAGTATTCAATTTGAAAGTATTAATAGAGTTCTAGTTTAATCCCTTAGTTTTACAGATGAGGATATTACATGCCTGAGGGTGAAATCATTTGCCCATCATCACATAACTACTACAGTATATGGTGAAGATTCTAACAGTGGTTTCCTCACTAGTGTCCTTTCCTTGCTTCATGTAAGAGAAGTCAGCCTACAACAGAAGATAGAGGGGCAGGATACCATGGGAACAATGGAGGCATCAGGAAAGTTGGGACAGAAAACAAAGGATAATAAAACCAATGCAAGTTCAATAAATGAATCTATTAAAAACTAGACCTCTAAGTTGTGGTTTTTTTTTACACTCTTTAAAGTGTTATTTCACTAACTTCAGGTCAAATTTCCACAACTGCATTCTGGTCAATTTACTAGCCTAGCTTGGCTTCCCAAAATGCTAGTAACAAAATATTTGTGGGGCAGGGAGACAAGACCATTTTAAGAACCACTGCATTTACTCATGAAAGGGTAGAAATAAGTCATTTTAATATTGATACAAGTTACTTTAAGGGACAGTACATCAAATAGGGTCATTTCCATTAGGATAAGAGATATGAGACACAAGGATCAGGAGTGATCACAGGGAGCTCCTTTCTTCCTAATGCGGAAGTGCTCCAGGTTCAGGTTTCAGGCAAAGCTCCCATTAAACTCGCCCTCCCTTTAGTACACTAGATCAAAGCCTGACTTAGAGGACTCACAGGTTCAGGGTAGGACAAGGATTGCATTATATACCTCTTACTAAGGTGTTTCACTATTAAGAAGGAACATCTGTCTCCAACAGATATAGCTCAACCGAAGTCTTTTAGGCAGCAGAAGGAAAGGCATGTAGGTTGTGCAGGCTAGCAAAGCCCAAGCAGAATGAATCAGGAAGGTCCCCAACAGTGCCAACTCTCACAGTGTACCCCTGGAGTCTCTCTCTTTGTGATCTTAACATTACATTGGTTCAGATGTTGGCTTTCAACCTCCCTCTAACTCCTCCTACATATGGAAAACTTCAAAGCTTACCAGTACGGTCCTAATAAGTATATAAGATAGAAAGTGAACAGACAAAGATAATGCAGAGAATTCTCTAATTCAGGCATTCCCTAACATCAATGCTGCAATCGTTACTCTGTAGTTCATGTCACCTGTTTTTCATGCTGTCACCCTGGAAACCCTGGGAAGAACATTACGAGCCTGTGAATGTTTTGAACTCTTTCAAGAAAGGAAACAGGTTCTGGGATCACTGTCACTTTCCTAAGTGACAAAGTGGAGTGAGCATCCTTTACTTTTATGGCAAAAAAATAAAGAATTATAAAACACAAGAACATATCATCACAGTAGAAGTGGTAAAGGACATGACAGTAGAAAATTAAAGGCACTTCTTTTTCTGTATGGTATCTTCAATAGGTAAAGATAGCAGGATCCACAGATGACTTCAGGAGAGTAATAGCAGCTTTCACAACCAAAGGCATGGTGGAGCCTGTGGTGAGGAAAAACAAGAATTAGGGATGAAGGATCTCAATGAGAGGCTCCTCCAAACCTCCCAGATCATCTACCCTGAGTTGTGCTTTTTATCTGTCCTCAATATCCCTGCTTTTTCTCTTCTTACTGCCCAGATTATCCTTGAATCTTCTCTGGCCCCACATACACTCAAGCTGCCATGAGATAACAAACAGCCAGGACAACATGATCCAAGTCTAGTCTTCTACTTAGTTTGGTACTGAGACAGTAAGGAAAATCAGTGCCACTTGTCCTTCTCACAGTTCAACTCCCTGTTCATGTCCCTCTCCCTCCCTACTCACCCTCCTACCTTATCCCCAATTTAAGATTTCACCCTTGCCCTCCCAAGAAAAGCACTAGTAGGAAGATTAGTAAAGGTCTGAAGCAGGATGGTGGGGGCAAGTGACAATGGGACTCTCTTGTGGCAACCGTCTGCCAGGCCAGGGAAGGGGAAGGAGACAGGCCTTTGGATTGTGCTCCTACCTGCATGGACACGCATCCAGGCCACAGCCTTCCTTTCCAGAAGCTCCCATTCACACTTGAAGTCCTTAGCATTGCCATGTAGCCAGATCACGGCCAGGATGGTGGCCCATCCTGAGGAATCCACAAGCTGCACAGTAGATAGAGAGCTCCGATTGGAGCTGGATGTTCCTCAAGGGGATGCAAAAGCTTCACTCCCTCCTCACTTAGCAACCTTCTAAATGCTAAATACTAAATTGAGTTACCTGGTCTCTCTTTACCTCCAGCTACTACTCACATGGCATAATGCCAGGCCTTAAACCTCAGGGCAGCAATCCATTGAGTCTTGAGATAGAAAATCCCAAGTTTTAAATCCAGTGTAACTACCAGGACAGTTCTGAAAACCCCTGACAAGACTTACCCAGCTCTATTAAGAGAAACACAGGCAAAATTGCTTCGTATTTTGTAAAGTACCTTCATGAGTTTTTTAATTGCAACCCTTACTCCCACAAAAAATCATGAGGAAATATCAGTAAACATATTTTTAAGAAAGAAAACTGATTTCATATAGAAGTATTAATAAAACGATTTGCCCAAACTTAGCCTTCTAGCAAATGACAGAAGTGGGGCTAAAGGCCAAATATTCTGATTCTAGTTATATTGCTTTAATTTCTCAACAGAAAATCTCAGCCATACAGCAGCAAATTTTCTTCCATAAAGTTTTCACCCACTGCTCTCAGCTTCAGTTTTTAGAGTCAGGAGATCAAGGGAATTTCGTATTTTATATCATGACCTTAAAAACTTGAAAACGGCTATCATGTCCTCTCTGATTGGTCTTATTTAAGATTAAAATTCTCAGTTCCTTCATTTCTTCCTTATTAGAACTGCTTATGTTAAAGCAGTAAGCATCCCCAAGCTTATTCTCCTAGTCTAAAAACAAATAGCACAATGATTTTTAAAACATGTCTCCTTAAATGGTCTTATCTGGAGGTAAACGTACTTATAAAATTCTACAATTACAGCCCAAGAATGAGGTAGCATTTTAGATAATCCTGTTGTCCTCCATTACTCAGTTAAATATTCTGATTTATATTGTAGTCATCTAAAACCTCTGTTCTTCACGTGCAAATGCTCTCTTCTCTACCTGTAGAGTTGGGAATTTAGAACCCAAAAGGGTACTTAGCTTTTATTTCTACTATGCTGTTTTTCTTTATCTGTTTATGAAAAATTGCAACTCATTATACAGAGGATTTTTGTGATCCTGATTCTTTTGACTGGTAGTTTATTTCCCAGTTTTGTCATCTACAAATAGGAAAGCCTTGGTCTTTATATTCATCTAAATCTTAATCGAAGCTGTGGACCTCCAGGGAATTCAGAGCCTGGTTGGTCTAAAAATCTGTTTCAAGTTTGAAATCAATTTATCATTTAGCACCATGGTTTTTCAACTAGTTTGTACTTGGTCCATGTGTTCATCATTAAAAAAAAAAAAAAATTAAATTCCTTGCCAAAATTCAAATACATCAGGTCTCTTGGTTCACTTGATTCACTGGCCTGACTGCCATGCCAAAGAAGGAAATGTCAGTCTGACGTGCTTTGTTCTCAGTGAATCTAATGATCCTTGTATCCTCTTCCAAGTGTTTATGAATTATTAATTACTTTTTCTACTTAATTACTTTTTCTAGAATAGCATTTTCAAAGAAAAATATAATGCTAGATACGTTTGTAATTTTAAGTTTTCTAGTAGCCATATTTTAAAAAGTAAAAATAAAGAGGTATAATTATTTTATTAATATACTTTATTTAACCCACTATATTAAAAAGTCATTTTAACATGCAATCAGTATAAAAATAATTATGGATGAAATGTTTTGTTCCTTTTTATATAAAGTCTTTGCCATTACTATGTATTTCACACCATAGCACACCTCCATTCAATTAAAAATTTAGTTCCTCATTTGTATTAGCCACATTTCAAAGGCACAATGGCCACATGTGACTAGTGGATACTGTATTATTGGACAGTGGAATTGCAGAATATCTGAAATTTATTTGATCTCCTTCCACATTTTGAAAGTTTAGAATATTTGTCCTTCAGGCTTTTTGCACCTGTCTCAGGCCTAACAACTTCTAAATAAGTACTGTATTAGAAGATTTGGCAAGTTACCTTGAAATTCTGGGATGCAATTTATCCTCATCAGCATATTTAAATACATCTAAAACACCTAGGTGGTTCTTATTAACAATGCTTCACCTACCCTGACTTCAATTAAATTTTGCCAATGTCTGCACCACTTTCATCAGTATGAAGAGGAGCAATAATGAGGTTATTATTGGGGGTTCTCAGGACAGATAGTCTTAGAACTGAATCTGGCTCCGCCACTCATGGCCTGGGTAAACTCAGACACATTTCCCTAAACTTCAGTTTCTTCATCTATAAACAGCAACACAAAAGTGATCTACCTTACTAAATTAATATGAGAAATAAATAAGCTCATGAATGTGCTAATAACTGCTTAGCACAGTGCCTGGCACAGAGTAATTGCACACTAAATATTATTTATACAACCAAGATGATTGCCAGGGAATAGTGGAAGAGGATTTTTGCTTTCCCTTTATCATCCACCAACAAGAAACCATCGATTCCTACTGGCTTCCCCATTAATCCCTTGCTCTTTCTGCTCTAACATGACCAGAAGAGCCTTCAACCTCTATTTATTACAAATTAACTTAGTGGGGGTGGGTCCTGAATCACCTCAATTCTCAATGATGACCTCTCTCTTTCAAAAACATACACATACACCTCAGTACTCAAAGTTAATGTATACATAAATACATATATGTATATATGTGTACATATATATATAAAGCTGGGTAAGAAGAGACATTGAAATATTGTGCTAAAACACACACACACACACATACATACATACAAACACACAAACACACTCCTTTTTCCTTTGAATCTTACCTCGGCAGGGTGTGCAGCTGTTATTTCTTCCAAACTCATATCTAGGACCTTGGCTAGATCTTCATTCAGATCCCAGGAGCCATTTGCATTTTGGTGATAAATCAGCTGCACAAGATGATTCTCTACAGAGGCTTTGGGGAGAAAGAAAGAGAGAGGATGAGAAATTATGGAGCCCCTCAACACACCTGAATTTAGGGCTGCTAAATTCAGAGACAGACCACAGCAAGAAAGTCATTAGACAACATCCAGAAGATCGGACTTCAAACCTCACTTGTGAATGATGATCAGTGGAACAGGGACTCACAGAGGGTGACAACAGGGCTCTGCAGGGTGATGGGGGCAGCCCGCAGGCAAGCTGTTTGAGCTAAGATGATCAAGGGGTTTGTTCAACTAAGGGTCACCATAGACTCTACTGGGATAGCAGGTTTCAGGGTCCTATATGATATGCTAATGAAACTAGCTGGGCTGACGCTGGGAAACATAGGGGCGGAACAAATCTGACCTTCTGCCCAGTGTTTTTCAAACAGATAACCTCCTGGGTAGAGAAAACCACAGGCAGCAGAACACTGAAGGTTAGTTTGTCAGTCCCTATAGATAGGAGGGGTGAAGGGAGGCCTGCCTCACCTATATAGTAAGTTTCCAAGTTGGTTCTTTGGGTGGAAGAATGAATCTTTTCCAACTCACGGAGGGTCTCTTAGGGAAGCATGCCTCTCTTCCCATAGCTGTAACTATGAGATTGTGGCTTGCCTAGTCCTATATGTGTGACAGACAAACATTGTTGAGAAAAAGTTCCTATAAAGGCGCTCACCTGGACTATGATGGTCCTTGTGAGTCATCAACCCACAGAAACTGTAATCACCTGTACGGTACACCACGTTGTCCTCAACAGACGCAGCTTCCATTATGGGCTGAAATGCAGGAGGACTATAGGTGCATACAGCCTTTGGAACAGCTGAAAAAAATCCACACAAACATTAAGATGGTGGCACTCCCTGCTCTCTGTGATGGACAAAGGAACCTGACAATTTGAGATACATATCCTCCCATCCACATTGGCTTCAGTGACCACCCTTACTGTGCTATTTTTCTCTCATATGCCCACCTCCTTCACAAACCCTTACCCTCTGAGCTCTCCTTCTACTGTGTCCTCTGGAACCCCTGATAGATGCTAAACAATTTTTCCTGCATCTTTAGTTTTAATACAGGAGGCTTCTTCCAGCTAAGTCTTAACTTGAAACTGAATTTATCCTCTCAAAAAACTTCACTCTCAAATGGTTTTGCTCCATGTACTACACTCCAAGTAGGGAGGTAGGGTTGACAACCTCTTCAGTCCCTGATGCTACATCCAGATCACTAAATGAAAACATTCCATATGTCTTCACTACTGCCTACTTCCAACCTCTTCATTACTTCCAATCATTCACTAAAGTATCTGAAAACTAGACCATAGACTTCTACTCCATTGCAAGGCCTACCATCTTCTTGAGAGATTTCAGCACCCCTGTACCTATCCAACACCCTAAGGCAAAGCTTCTTTGACTTCATCAAATCCAATGACTTCCACTTCATTCTTCTTCTGCCACTTCCTCCCAAGCCATGTTAATTTTGTTATTATGCAGAATTGTTCCACTCATAGAAAATAAATTGAAGCTAGGTGTAGTGATTCATACTTGTAATCCTAACATTTTGGGAGGCTGAGGTGGAAGGATCACTTGAACCTACGAGACTGATACCAGCCTGGACAAAGTAGCAGGGCCTCATCTTTATAAAAAGTTTAAAAAATTATCTGGGTATGGTGACATGTGCCTATAGTCACAGGCAGAAGGATCATGCAAGGCCAGAATTTTGAGACCAGCCTGGACAACATAGTGAGACCCTATTTCTAAAAAAATAAAAATTAAAAATTAGCCAGGCATGATGGTGCATGCCAGGAGTCCTACCTACTTGGGAAGCTGAGGTGGGAGAATCATTTTAGCCCAAGAGATTGAAGCTGCAGTGAACTACAATCACACCACTGCACTACAACCTGGTCAGCAGAATGAGATCCTGTCTCAAAAAATAAAAAAAAAAAAAAAAGAATTTTAAATTCTTAGTTTTAATATGCAATACCTGATTTTTCCAGTTTTCTATCTCAGAGATTTCTGTTTCACCTGATCTTTGACCTCATCTGGATCACTAAGTTCTTGATTTCTCTACTTTGTTTCCTATACGTCAGCTTGCTTCCATCAAGCTGTCTAGTATTATCTTAAAAACAAGCTTCCTAGCATCACCCTGATACCAAAACCAGATACGACAAAAACAGAATTACAGGCCAATATCCTTGATTAACATAGATGCACAATCCCCAACAAAACACTGGCAAACCACATTTAGCAGAACATTAAAATGATCATGCATCATTATCAAATGGGATTCATCCAAGAGATATAAAGCTGGTTCAGTAAACATAAATTGACAAACATGAATCACACTAACAGAAAAAAGGACAAAAACAGATGATCATTTCAATAGATGCAGAAAAACCATTAAATAAATTCAACAGCCCTTCATGATGAAAACTCTTAACAAATTAGGTATAGATGAAATTTACCTCAACATAATAAAGACAATTATGGCAAATTCACAGCTAATATCTTATTGAACAGGGAAAAACTGAAAGCATTTCCTCTAAAATCAGAAATGACAAGGATGTCCACTTTCACCACTTCTATTCAATATAGTACTGTAAGTCCTAGCCCGTGCAATTAGGCAAGAGAAAGGAATAAAAAGAATCCAGATTGGAAAAGAGGAAGTAATACTATACCTGTTTGCAGATGACATGATCATATACATAGAAAACCCTCAAGACTACCAAAAAAAACAAAACAAAAAAAGCCTTGTTAAATCTAATAAACAAATCTAGCAAAGTTGAAGGATATAAAATCAACATACAAAAGTCGTTAGTGTTTCTATACACAAATAGCAAGCTCTTTGAAAAGGAAACAAGAAAACAATCTCATTTGCAATGGCTACAAAATAATTAAAACATTTGGGAATAAATTTAAACAAGGAGGCAAAACATCTCTAAACTGAAAATTATAAGATATTGATAAAATAAATTGAAGAAGATGCAAATAAATATAAAGATATCTCACATTCATGGGAAGAATAAATATTGTTAAAATGGTCATAATACCTAAAGCAATTTACAGATTCAATGCAATCTCTATGAAAATACCAGTGACATTCTTCACAGAATTAAAAAATTCTAAAATTTGTATGGAATTATAAAACAAACAATCAAAAAAACAAATAGTCAAAGCAACCTTGAGAAAAACAAATACAAAAAAAATAAATAAATAAAATAAAATGCTGGAGGTATCATACTATCTGACTTCAAAATATGCTACCAAGCTATAGTAACCAAAACAGCATGGTAGTTGCATAAAAACAGACATGGACCAATGGAACAGAATGGAGAGCCCAGAAATAAATCCACACATTTACAGCCAACTAATTTTTGACAAAGGTGCTAAGAATACAATGGTTAAAAGACAATCTCTTCAATAAATGGTATTGGGAAAACTGGATATACACATACGAAAAAATAGCATTAGATCCTTATCTCTCGTCATGTTAAAAAACCAACTCAAATGAACTAAATACTTAAATGTAAGAGCTGAAACTATGAAACAACTAGAAGAAAACATAAGGCAAAATCTCTATGACAGTGGTCTGGGCAATGATTTTTGTATATGAACTCAAAAGCATGGGTGACAAAAGCAAAAATAGACAAATGAGATTACCTCTTGTGTATAGCAAAGAAAATAATCACGGTGGCTCACGCCTGTAATCCCAGCACTTTGGGAGGCCGAGGCGGGTGGATCACGAGGTCAAGAGATCGAGACCATCCTGGTCAACATGGTGAAACCCCGCCTCTACTAAAAACACAAAAAATTAGCTGGGCATGGTGGTGCGTGCCCATAATCCCAGCTACTCGGGAGGCTGAGGCAGGAGAATTGCCCGAACCCAGGAGGCGGAGGCTGTGGTGAGCTGAGATCGCGCCATTGCACTCCAGCCTAGGTAACAAGAGCGAAACTCTGTCCCCCCCAAAAAAGAAAAGAATCAACAGGGTGAACCAATAACCTATGGAATGGGAGAAAATATTTGCAAACCAAACATCTGATAAGGGTTTCATAGATCCAAAATACACAAGGAATTTAACTCAATACCAAAAAAGCAAATAACCTTGTTTAAAAATGAACAAAAGACTTAAACAGACATTTCTCAAAAGAAGACATACAAATGGCCAACAGGTATATGAAAAAATTTTTAGAATTACCAATCATCAGGAAATTGCAACTCAAAACCACAATGAGATATCACCTCATACCTGTCAGAATGGCTACCATCAAAAAGACAAAAGATAACAGGTACTGACAAGGATATCAGGAAAAGGGAATGCTTGCACACTGTTGGTGAGAATGTAAATTTGTATAACCATTGTGGAAAACTACTGCTCCTTAAAATGTTAAAAATAGAGCTACCATATGATCCAACAATCCCATTGCTGGGTATATACCCAATAGAAAGGAAATCAGTATAGCAAAGAGATATCAGCATTATTCGCAATAGCTAAGACATGGAATCAACCTAGGTATCCACAAGTGGATGAGTGAACAAATGAAATCGTACTATAGATAAACAATGTAACATTATTCAGCCATAAAAAAGAACAAACTTTTGTTATTTGCAACAACACAGATGAACTTGGAGAACATTATGTTAAATGAAATAAACCAGCCACAACCTGGGTAAAATGGCAAAACCCTATCTCTATGAAAAATACAAAAAATTAGCCGGGCATGGTGGCATGTGCCTATTAGTCCCAGCCACTAAGGAGGCTGGTGGGAGGATTACTTTAGCCTGGGAGGTTGAGGCTGAAGTAAGCCATGATTGTGCCACTATACTCCAGCCTGGGCAACAGAGTGGGGCTCTGTCTCAAAAAAAAAAAAAAAAAAAAAAAAAAAAGGAAAAGAAGTCCAGAACAAATATACATAAAGACAGGATAGGCAAATCTATAGAGCTAGAAAGCAGGTAAGTGATTACTGGGGCTGGTGGGAGGGGAGTGGAGGAGAAGATAGGTGGGGTCAGGGAGAGAAATAGGAAATGTTTGTTAATAGTTTAATATTAACAATGGAATTAATTAACAATTAATATGAAGTTTATTTCTTGGGTGATGAAAATGCTCTAAAGTTGATTGTGGCAATCAATGGTTGCACAACTCTGTGAACATACTAAAACCCATTGGATTATACACTTTAAATGGTGAATTGTATGATATTTGAATTATAACTCAATAAAAAAGATAAATCAGCTTCAGATTAGGCAGTTTGGTCACTTGGTGTTTACATGCTCTTTCTACGTTTTAATGCTTGTTTGTTTGTTTTCTCTCAGATTATTTTAAATCTCCTTGCCAATAGGATGTATTCTAGTTCCCTAGGACAGAAAAGTTTAACACTAATCAGAAATCCTAGATATGGAGATATAAGGAAAACAAAGCAACTTAAGAACAATTCATAGCCTTTTCCTTTAAATAATGTGCTCAGTCAGGACCTTTTATTCTATATGAATTTGAATGGAATAAAACTCATTACCTCCTTTGCATCTGAACTTCAATGGGGCAGAAGCACCTAGCACAATTGGCCTTGGGATATTCCTATGAGCCAGGGGCCCCTGAACTGGCTTGTTCAGATCCTTGTTGATAGCAATGAAAGCTGTGAAAGAGCTTATGACACCAGACTCAAGGCTAAGGTTCAATGCATCTTTTTTATCACTTGCAGGAGTGTCTCTGAGGCCCATGTCCTTGGTCTGAAGCAAGGACTTGGCAGCAAGGCGGTGAATGGTGAGGCTGAAAGGAAAAAGTAAAAAAGTGCTGAAATGTAGGGAGAGATATACATATACCAGTTACTTGGGGCTCGTAAAAGTTAGGAATGGAAAAGGAAAGATAAAGTCAGAGAAGGGGAGAGGTAAGACTTTGGTGGTTTATAAATAAAAAGTGATTGAAGAAAAACAATTACAATGGAGCCCAGAATTAAGAGAAGAATCTAATCCCTAAGGATGGCAGAGGAAAGAAGGAAGGAAGGAAGGAAAGAAGGAAGGAAGGAAGGAAGGAGAAGGATGAAAAGAAAAAGGAAGGAAGGAAGAAAGGAGGGAAGGAAGGAAGGAGGGAGGGAGGAAGAAAGAGAGGGAAGAAAGGGAGGGAAGAAAATGGTAATGGAGAACTGAATTCTCACTTGGCATCAGGCTTGGGTTGTAGAGGAAATGTCACCTTATCCTCAAAAGTCTTGCCCTGGAGTGTGTATTTGAGGCATACTTCTCCTGTTGTCTCTGCTGCCTGCAAATTAGAGATAAGTAGAAGTGACAGAAGAAAGAAATCATCCATGGAAGGATCAGAACAGGGGCAGCTACCCCCAACAACGTATTAAAATACCTGAGGAAGAATCAGGTAGCCTAGGAAACCAGAGACCTGAAATGATGGGAAGGAAATAGGCTGGCTTTACTTGACAAGTGCTGTCTCTGGCTGAGATGAAATCCACCTACCAGCTTTAGTGAATGAAATGGTCAGTGTGGTATCTTTCTGACTAGGGGAACAAACAAGACCGGGAACTCACTGGCATCTTCCCAGTCAGTTGGGCATAGATGATTAATCTCTGACCCCTAAAAATGACAGTCTGTTCTGGGGAAAGCATTTCAGCAGACAGATGAGGAGGCAAATGCCAGCTCAGAGAGACATTCTCTACCACAGGCTGCAGAGAGCGCTTCAGAGTCCTGAGAGCCTAATGGAGGGAAGAGAACAGTATGAACACAAATGATACTGACAATGGCAGCTACAATTAACTGAACATTTATTATGTATCAGAAGCAATACAATATAATACATGTCATGCCTACTCCTTAATACTATTCTAGGAGATGGGCATTATTTATCTTGCTTTACATATGAAGAAGCCAAAGTTGAAATATTTAGTAACAAAATGTAAATGAACAAAATGTTTGCGAAACAAGACCCTTGGAGAAGGGGATTAGGTAAGAGGTGGCACCATCCAGGAAAGAGGAGCTTAGAGATACTACCAGAGGGGTCTTCTACTTGTACAGACAGATGAAATGGAATAGCAATTTACCATCTCTTCCAATCCATCAGACATATCACGATTGTTCCTTCTCCTTTTCTTTGTATCTTTTGCACAGAGGATGCATGTAGCACCAAAAGAGATTCTAAAGTGAGGACCTAGAATCTCAGTCATGATGGCCAAAGCTCTTAGTTTCTCTGTGCCTGGTCTTAAATGCAAAGGCCCCAATCCCTTTCAGCATCCTGTCTCTGAGCTTGCAGCTACTGGGACCAGATGTCATATTTCCAGATACTAGAGTGGGTCTCTATTACATGCGGCCAAAAGTAACCTGACTAAGCATACAGCCCAAGGCCTTGGGGATAGAGGAACAGGTATACTGGAGGAAAGCTGCCACTCCTACCCTTGTACAGTGTCCCCCACCCCATTTCACTTTGGTCTGGATTGCCACCTCCGGACAGACACAGACAGTCTGTCCCTCACCTTGGACTGCATCCTGTCTTTGCCTGTGATAAATTCTGAGGTGCCCCCTGATGCCCGGGCAATACCTTTTATTAGGCTGGTGGAGGCACCTTCACCAATACCAAATGAGAAACACCTGCAATTGTAAAAGGACAGAGGTTAGAGGCAGGCATTAAGGAGTGAAAATATAAAATTAATACACAATGGCCAAAAATACATAAGGAAATAGTCTACTTACTTGACAAATATGTAATAGCCACCATTTACTGAGCATATTTTATATTTTAGGAGGTATAAAAATGCCTTAAATCAATGATGCAGTTTTATCATTGCAAGATTCCTAAAAAGCAGGCTTCTGCTTCACATTGCAGATACAAAACTGAGGCCCAGAAAATTTAAGAAATCTTTCCAAGATCATGCAACTACTACATGTAGCAATGTCAGTGGAGCACTGGTCTGTCTGACTGAAAGATCTCTCTGGTAAACCAAGAGAAAGATAGAAACTAACACCAGTTCCTACCTAACGATATGCTGGCACCTTATCTGCCCTAGCAAGACCAGTCTTAGAAAAAGGAAGCATGCCTCCTGCCCTTCTAACTGGAGAGTTCTTGCCCTGCCTTTGCCCATGTGCTCCAAGTAACTTCTTAATCATGATGTGATTTCCCAAATAGAATTATGTATAAACAAAAAACATACTGGTAATACTAACACAAGCGCTTTTGGAGGGCATGACAGAGAAAGTTTTCATTGTAAATTAATAGCCTGAAATTTTGGTTTATGTGTCAGTCTCTCTTAGGTTAGTGTGAGTCATCATCCCCAAGTCTAGTGGCATCAGCATGAGGTTCAATGCTCTGCACTTGTAAGACTAAGGACCAGATTTCTAACTGCGGGTACCTACCTGTAACAATACTTCCTAAATGCTACAGCCTGACAGCATCTTGATATTACAATCTTTCAATTTCTAACATGACCTTTGAATTGCAGCCTACGTTATAAAGTGCTGTTATAGTTTGTAAGGTCTTTTGCATAAAATCAAAACTAAACAATATTGGCTGGGCGTGGTGGCTGACACTTTGGGAGGCCAACAACAGGAGTTCAAGATCAGCCTAGGCAACACAGTGAGAGACCCTGTCTCTAAACAAACAAACAAACAAACAAAAAGTATTGATGACTAACTGGAACCTCACGGCAGTGCTACATGTGGATGATAATAAATATTAATATTATTATAATAATAGCAAAATTTTTATATAGCACTTAAAATATAACACCCTAGGAAAGTTCTGCTCACAGCAATGCCACTGTAAATTGTTTCAAGCCAGTAGAGAACTAAGAAAGCTGTATACAATATTTACAATCATTTGTTTGAAAACATCAAAGGTCCACCAAGATAAAAATCTATGAGCCAGGACCTGAGAGAGGAGAGAAGCCAGGAGAAATGAGCCCGGCATTGGATGTTTCTTTACCCTTTGAAGCAAGTGCCAAATACAAAATGGGTGGCTGAAAAGCCAAGCAGTTACACACAGGCAGGAGAAACAAAACAGCAATTTGCACTTTCCAGAGGGAAGGTGCTCTTGTAAACACCCGAGAATTTAGAATAGAATCCTAAAGGACTACAACCCAGAGGTAGAGGTGAATCAGAAATAGACCAGCCATCACCGTGACTGAAGTTCATCAGATCCTGACTGGATTAAGATGATCTGTTCCCAGTCTATCCAGCACCATTCAGAAGCAAAGAATAAATCCTCTCAGACGGAAGATGTCATCTAGAGGTAAATCTAATTTCTACAATTTTTTATTTGATGACTAACAAAAATCCTCAAATATTGGGAAATTAGGCACTATACTTGTGAATTATACAAGCTTAAAAAAAGAAATCATACTAACTGGAAAATATTCTTAAGTAGATGACAATGGCAAATGGCATATCCGTATTTAAAATTCAGCTACAGATGTGCTTAAATCTATAGCTCTGAATACACAAATTAGAAAAGAAAGTCCAAAAATCAACTATCAAGCATCTGTTTCAAGATGTTAAAAAAAGATGGCCAAAAACTCAAGGAATGTAAAAGAAAGAAAATAATAAAGCTAGCTAGGTGCAGATATTAATGAAATAGAAAACACTTAAATGATAGAAAGTATCAACAAACCCAATAGTGCTGGTGTTTTGAAATTATTATTAAAATTGATAAACATCCAGTGCAAGAAAAGAAATATTAACAGAAAAGGCACAAATAACCAACATTAGGAAAAGAAAAGGTAATATCGCTACATATCCTACAAAACTTAATAATGTTATTAGGCAATATCATAGACAATTTAATGCAAAGAAGTTCAATAAAACATTCAAACTTTTGTAAAAAATAAGAACACATAAAAGTATGCATAGGTCAAAACAAAAACTTTCCAAAAAAAATCCAGGCCAAGAGAGCTTTGCTGGGAAATTCTAATAAACATTTACAAAAGAAAATCTTTTGGAGCAAAGGAAAAAAGGCAATCTTTACAGCTCAATTTATGACACTAGCATAACACTGATATCAAAACCTGACAAGATAAGACAATATATGTCAACATTTCCGATAAAAATAGATTCAAAATCCTAAAAAAGTATTATCCAACTGAATCAGAAAATATATGAAAGAAATTAATATATCACAACTACTTTGGATTTATTTCAGAAATTCAAGGTTGGTCTAATATTTAAGAATTATTAGAATTCACACTTTAAAAGAATAAAGGATAAAATCATATATTCATCTAAGTAGATGCATAAAATACATTTGATGAAATTCAACAATCATTCATTATTCAAAATAAAAGAAAGAAAAGAGAGAAAAGAACCCTCAAAACAAATAAAAGGAAATTTCCTTAATAATAGAAAGGATAACTACTAAAAAAAAAACTTATAGATAACACCATACTTAATGGTGCAATGTTGAAATGTTCCTTTTGAAGTCCAAAATAAAATAAGCATATGATCATTTTGATTTAGATTTCTATTAGAGATCCTCCCCAAGGTAATCCAAAGGGGAGAAAAAAAAATTTTAAATAAGAAAAAAATAGTTTTTTTTTAAATAAGAAAAATAAAATATATTTTTTTTACAAATGTGATTCTTCATACAATATCTAAAAGAATCTGCAAATATGGAATTTAGTTAATATCTAAATTAACATCATTAAATACAAGTCACAGTAAAACAAGCTATTGAAATTCATCTCTATATAGAAATAAACCATCCAGTAAATAAAATTTTTAAAATACTGTTTAAAATAGCATCAAACACCTAGGGAAACAATTTAATTAAAAAATGCATGAAGCCCTCTACACAGATAATTATAAAATATTACAGATAGATTTTGTGTGTACAGAAGGCTTCCCTTATCTGCAGTTTCACATTCTACAGTTTCAGTTACCTGCAGTCCACTGCAGTCCAAACATATTAAATAAAAAATTCCAAAAATAGACAATTCATACATTTTAAATTGCATCCCATTCTGAGTTGCATAATGAAATATCGTGCCATCCTGCTCTGTCCCACTCTGAATATGAATTCTCTTATCCAGCGTCTCCATGCTGTCTACACTACCCACCTGTCAGTCACTTAGCAGCAGTCTCGGGTACCAGATAGATATATGTGGTATCACAGCTCTTGTGTTCAAGTAACCTTTATTTTACTTATTAATTCTATTTTATTGTTAGTTATTGCTAATCTCTTTCTGTGCCTAATTTGTAAATTAAATTTTATCCCAGGTACATATGTATAGGAAAGAATGGTAAGATAGAAAGCGTTTGGTATTATCCACGGTTTCACGTACCTACACGGGTCTTGGAATGCATACCCCATGGATAAGGGTGAACTATTATTGATAAATTGAAGAAATGAGTAAGTTTACTGATTACGCAGGAAGCTAGGTTTCTCACACTGTAGAAAAGAAGACATAAATATGTAATTGGAGAAAAGAGGAGGAATGCTACACTGCTACCTATGAAGTGGGGAAACAGTAAAAACTTCAGAATTTCTTTTCAACATTTCCCAGTTCTCTCTGCTGAAAATGCCAAGAATAAATAACAGCACAATAGTAAGTAGCGCACCTAACACTCAAATATTGATTTTTATTTATTGCTTTCACTAAAAAGTATTTCTTCAAGGGCTTCTCGGAGGGCTGGGAAAGTACAGGTGAGTCTACAACAGTGTGTATTAGAAAGAAAGTATTCATAAAGTAAAGAGATGTGAGAAAAACATACAGATGCCTTAAAAAGGATTTCACAGGTCAATTTTGAAAATTTTGAGAATCTAAATGAATCATGAGAATTATGTGACACATACTGAAAAATAATGAAAGAATCCAAGAGTACCTACTGATAAAACAAAAGGAAGGAAGAGAGAAGAAAGGAAGAGGAAAAGCTTCTTCTTTTTTTTTTTTTTTAAACAGTAGGATGCCAATTACCTGGTGTGGAAAAGCTGACAGAATTTCGATAATCATTCTGTCACCACTGAAATTCATAGCTGACTTGGGCAATAATCACCAGTGAATGCTAAACCACCGAGTAAACATTTGTTGAGAACAAGATGTTTACAAAATTTCAAACATACCTTTTACATACTACTTTTAACTAAGCAGTCAAACTTGACATCCCCAAGCCCCTTTGGAATATTTCTGCCAAAATGTTTAATACCAATCTTAACATAAATTTAAACGGTCTTACAAACACAAATCAAGATTCAAAAATATAACTGGCTAGTACTCTTTCAAAATGTCAGTTTCATGAAAGAGGATAAAAAGCTGAGAAGCTACTCTGGAGTAAAGAAGACTAAAGAGACGTAACAACAAATAAAATACGTGTCCTTGGATTTGTTCCCAGAACAAACAGAAAAATTAAAAACTATAAAGCTTATAGAAAACTATAAAGAACAAAAGAAAAATTGACAAATATGGCCTGCATTTGGATAATGGTGCTATCTCAACTTTAAATTTCTTGAATTTAATAGTTTTATTGTGATGTAGTAGAATGTTCTTGTTCTTAAAAGATGAGTGCCTAAGTATTTATATATGAAGGGTTATGATATCTGTGGCTTGCCCTCAAATGTTTTAACAAAAAACATATCTGAAACAAATGTAAAAGGTTGACAACTGGTAGACCTTGGTGAAGGGCATATGGTGTCCATTTTTTATGTTTTTGAGACAGAGTCTTGCTCTGTTGCCCAGGCTGGAGTGCAGTGATGTGACCTTGGCTCACTGTAACCTCTGCCTCCCGGGTTCAAGCAATTCTCCTGCCTCAGCCTCTTGAGTAGCTGGAATTACAGGCATGGACTACCACGCCTGGCTAATTTTTGTATTTTCAGTAGAGACGGGTTTTTGCCATGTTGGCCAGGCTGGTCTCAATCTGCCTGCCTTGGCCTCCCAAAGTGCTGGGATTATAGGCATGAGCCATGGCTCCTGGCCCCACTGATCTACTTTTGGAATGTCTCTATAGGTCTAAGTTGTCTTAATAAAATGTTGGAAAAAAAGTTTTAAGAAATCAGAAAAGATCAAAGTAAATAAAAGGATTGGAATGCTCAATAAAGTAAAGAGTAAGTCCTGTCTAAATAGATCTAATGAAGCCAATGAAATCCTAGCCAATATCCCAACAGGTTTCCTCTTGTGGTAAAAACTGACAAGCTAATTCTAAAATACAAATACTAAGAGTCAAGTATAACCAAGATAGTCTTTGTTATTAAATGAAAAAAATTGAGGATTTAACACTATTGGAAATCAAGATTTATCATAAAGCTGTACTAATTTATATGGTGTGGTTCTAGCACATGTCTAGATGTATATAGGCCAATGTGATGGAACAGAGGATCCAGAAACAATCTACACATGTATAGGTGCTTATTGATGACAGAGATGACATTGCACATCAGTGAGGAAAGGACAAACTTTTCCATAAATAAAATAGGGTCAATTTGATATCTACGTTATTACAAAAAAAATGAAACCTAACCCCTACACCACACAATGCACAAAAATAAGTTCCAGGTGCATTGTAAATCCAAACGTAAAAGAAAAAATAAAACTTCTAGAAAATAACAACAAAAAAATCTTCATCACCTTGGGTAGGGAAAGACTTTTAAACAGGACGCAGAAAACATGAAGCATAAAGGGGAAGACTAAAAAATATCAAGCTACGTTAAAATTTACAACAACTATTACTCAAATATATTTTGAAGCCAAGAGCAACCTACAGAGTAAGTAAGTGTACGGTATATCTAGAACATACAGTCAACAAAGAGCTTGTATCCAGACTACAGAATGAACTATAGGTCAGTAAGAAAAGGAAATCAATCTAATAGAAATAATTCACAGAAAAAAGACTTGAGAGCACATCATAAAAGAGGGCATCCAACTGGCCAATAAATACAAAATGTGCTAAATTCCATTCGTTATCAGGAAAATGTAAATTAAAACCATAAGAAGATGCTATTAAACACATAAAAAATTGACTAAAATGTAGAGACAAATAATACCGTATTTTGGAGAGGAAATGAGGTTACTGGAATACTCCTACAATGCTAGAATGAATTAAATTAGTACAATCATTTGGAAAACTGTTTGATATTCCATAGAAACTCCACAACTCTGCCTATTCAGAGAAACATCTATGTATATAAATATGTATATATGCATATACACGTGTATACAAAAAATACATGTACAGAATACAAGAATGTTCACAGCAGTATCATTTTTAACAGCCAAATCAAAGTCCATCAGCACTAAAATCAATGGATAAATTATGGTATAGTCATTTTATGGAATACTATATACCAATAAAAATTAACTATGGCTATACACAAAATATATATAAATCTCTCAACATACTGCTGAAAGAAAAGTAATGATATACACAGAAATGAAAGCATACTGTATAACTCATTTCTTTTCACTCAAAACATGCACAAATAACCCATGGTGTTACTACGTCAGGAAAGCTTTAGTGTATAGTGACGTACATGACGGAAAAGGGTATAGATGGAGAGGTCTGCTACCATTCCAGTTTTTACCTATGTGGCGATTACACAGTGTGTTCACTGTGATAATTTATTCAGTTGTATATTTATAATTTGTGTAGTTTTCTGTATGTCTCACTTTCCTAACAACATTTATAGTAAAAACAATTAACATCTTACTATTCAATTCTTGTGTCCATTGTAGTTTAGAAAGAATGACAAACAATGATTTTTGCTGTGTTGTTGTTATTTTAAAAAATAATTTTAATTTTTATAGGGAGAAATAGATTTTCAATTGCTAAAACTAAATTCTGAAATCATATGGTCCTCTTCAAGGAATGTCAACGCTGGCATCATGTAGCACTAGAGTCTATGTGCCACCACTTAGTTCCAATCACCCAGAAATCACATTCTCTTCATACCTGTGTTTCTGTCTGTTGATCCCAACTTCTTTAATTACCCTAAATGTGTCTGTAACTTCTCCATCTGTAAAGACAAAAAGCTGTACAAAGAAAGAAAATGTTCATCAGGTCTTTGTCAAGTTCATTTTAAGATACCAGAATTTGTCCTTGAAAAATCCACCTATTTCATTGCAGAGCCTCTGGTGCCTCTAAAAGAGGCATAAGATCCCTAATGTTTCAGTCATTAGTACCAATTCTCACATGATCTGCTCAGAACCGTGGAAATTTTTAGCGCCTTCCCTCCTAGCTACATCTAAGTTATTATGGCACTCCACAAAAGACCTTCCATTGTCCATTGCATGGAGTTAAGAAGAAAAATACATCGTCTTTTTATTTTCTATTTATTGTATAATAGAAAACTGTGAATTACAAATCATATTTCAATATACTGCATGAAGCTCAGGGGCATAGATTCTTAGAGATTTCACCCTCACTGTCTCTTCTGTTAGCTATGTTCCACTTCTTACCTGTAGGGGGTGGCCTGGGATGGAGGGTCTCCTGTAAATGTCCTGGAGTGGTGCCAAGATTTCAGTGCCCCCTAGGTTGGCCTGCATAAGCTTAACTCTCCCCAGGGCCTCCTCCATGGTTTGCTGAGTGTACTTCACACTCTCCCTGAGAAAAACAAACACATCCAGTTACACGAGGGTTACTTAACCTTGCACAGTATAGTCCCTGAATTGAGAAACCCCCATCAAAAGTTAGTCTTATCCAAAATCCTCAACGCCAAAGTCAGCTCTGCAGTAACCCCTTTAACAATTTAGTCTTTTTCTTTAAACTCTCATTTTGTACTCTCTACGGTCTTTCCAGTAACTTACGGGAAGCATGCCTCATAGGAAGAGCCGAATCCATAGATGTTGAAATAGCAGCCTATAGGCAAACTCTTCAGCAGCAAAATCAGTGTTTCCTGAAGGTAAGAGAGTATGAGGACACAGAGTGAGAGAGGCTCCTCAAAACACATGGGCCCTGCCAATCGATTCTTGAGGATGTGGGCCATCACCCACCTGTCCCTTCTTACATTCCAAGGCCAGCCTGCTGCTGTGGCTCAGGCTCCAAATAGACCCGAATTTAACCCTCAGATTTATCCTCGATTTATCCTCACTTGAGCATGTGACCCAGAAAAGGAGAAAAACTAGCTTTACCTTGGCTGCCTGTATGCGCAGCTGAGATCTATCCTGGCTATTCATGGGGCTCTGCATACTTCCGGAGCGGTCCATGAGGAAGATAAACTCTCCACAGGTATTTGATGGTTGATCTTCTGGGATATTTGGATAGAAACTCACCATTGCAGTTGGATCTCCCATCAAATGACCTGAACAGAAAGGATAAAGCCACTCTAAGACAAAAAGGAACACAAGAGTCCTAGAACCCAACAATCAATGGTAGTGATTACAATCAAGAGCTAAGAAAAACTCAAATCTAAAACACTGTGATGATTCATATACTACAACTGCTTGCAATGGGTTCAAGGTGAGTTATAAATATATGAGACAGACAAAAGCAGAACAGATATGAAAAAGAAGAAAGAGGGTAGAAGTTAGCAGACACAAGCAATAGTTAAAACAATGTCACTGATTACTAGCTTCCTGGCAGCTACACAAATGAATGAAACACGTTAGGTTAAAATGTTCCAGCATTTGCCAAAAGAATCAGACAAGTTTATCTGCAGAATCGAACCTTTTCTTCAAATCAAATAAATGGGAAATGTTATCCATGGGCCTTAAGTCTTTAATTACAGCTTTGAAAAAAGTGATACTCACATGGATATTTTTTAGGTTGACAATTTACAAGAGTTGAGAGTATAAGTATTATACCCACCGCCAAGGTAAATCTGTCTGCTTTGGGTATGAATAACTCACTGATAGTCCCCAGAAAAAAGGAAAACACTGGGATACATGTTGGATTCTATGAGCATCATCCAAATAATGGGGTGGGGGGACCACAGGAGCCTAGTCTATCTGGCCACGTTGTCAAAGCCATAGCTATAACTATTTTTAGGTGCAAGAGAGGGCTGATACAGGAATTGAAATGCTAGTTCTGAGATAGAGGTACAATTTCTGTTAACTCCAGCTTTACAGAAAATATAGGAGGATATATAATTAAATTCCATTCTCCTATTTTTACAAAGTGGTTCTAGGATCATAGGTGTATATTCTCAGTAGTCCTGGGATTTGGTATGACAATAGAATCTGGCTCAGTTTAATTTCTTCCCCATAGGATATGCCAATAACCAAACTGGCTTCTATATAAGATAGGTGTTGTTCATCATATACATGAGAGAACATTAGTTCAAAAACAACAATTATACAATCCAGATGTCTGGATATATGATGGAGGAGAAGCTTTTTTGATGAGCAGGTTCCTTTCCATTCTCAGAGACAGCTGGTTTAAATGGAGCTGGCACTATGCTGAGGAGCCAGAAAGGGTGGCATGAGTATGATACGGGTGAACATGTTTAAAGGGTGGCATGAGTATGACACAGTTTAACATATTTAGCATGAGTATGATATGGGTTAGCATGTTTAAAGTGTGGCATGAGTATGATACGGGTTAACATGTTTAAAGGTGGCATGAGTATGATACCGGTTAACATATTTAGCATGAGTATGATATGGGTTAGCATGATTAAAGTGTGGCATGGTATGATACGGGTGAACATGTTTACAACAATGCCCGGTCAATTGTAAATGTTATATGTGGATTATCTATTATAACGTTAGCCTGGCTCAAATTATTTTCACCTCCATGAGTCTTGGCTTCTTTGTTTTCAAATGAGGCATTTCAAATTTTAGCTCCTCTGCTTGCTAGCCTCATGTCCTCATCTGAAAAATCAAGGTAGTAAGTAACGCCTACGTCAAGATTATTTTAAGCAGGGGTGTCCAATCTTTTGGCTTCACTGGGCCATATTGGAAGAAGAATTGTCTTGGGCCATACATTAAATACACTAACACTACCAATAGACAATGAGTTAGAAAAGAAAAATCACAAAATAATTTCATAATGTTTTAAGAAAGTTTACAAATTTGTGTTGGGCTGCATTCAAAGCTGTCCTGGGCCACATGTGGCCCACACACCACAAGTTGAACAAGCTTGATTGTAAGGGTTAAGTAATATTATATACTTAGTGAACTCAGTTTAGGGCTCAACTCAGATTAAACTCTTAATAACAATATTATAAAAGTATTTCTAAATTTTATTTTTATACAATTTTTAAATTAAATCATAAATTTAATTTTAAAAAGACATTATGTTCTTAATATAGTAAGTACGTCTGTTCTAAGTTTGTAAAAAATAACATACTGTGTTTTTGTCATAGAGTGGTAGGTTTCATTTGGCAGAACTCTAAATGGTTTTAGTGAGCCAAGCTGCCACTTAAAGTTGTCATTTGCTTCCTTGTATGGATGAGAACAGCAAGTCATCTTGACTAAATATTTGACCTGAGAAGCAAGACTTGGGCAGTTCTGCTGGAAGAGATTCACAAGACTATAAAGACTGTTCCTGATGTCACCCTGTGGCCTTCAGAGATGGTCTTGGGGAACAGATGAGAAAATCTGCATAGGAGCCAAGGGAACTTCTTAGAAAAACAGGGACTGAGATCTCAATCCTTACCTTTTGAGATCCAACATTATAAAACTTTCTCTGGTGAAAATAGTCCTTTAAAATAATCCTAATTGACAAGCAGGTCACTGTTATGGGAATATTTCATGGACACCCAAGGAGATAGTCATCACAGGGAAAGGAAAAAGCAGATAACTAATGTACAAAGACAGAGCATGGAGCTTTGTGGAAGAAGAGCTGGTTACAGCAAATCAGGTTGAAGCTGGGGAGCCCCTTGAATGACCTTAGCATGGAAAACTGGCCCTGAGGAAGAATGGTTGAACAAGTGAGGGAAAATGAAAAAGTTCAATTTGTGAGCTCAAGTATGAAGCTACTTTGGAAGCAAACATTAACAATGAGAGAGTAGGGTACTCTGTAGAAAAACAACTACAAGGAATTTTCCTGACAACAGCTATAATTGTAAAAGCAAGAGCCTAACCCAAGCTGTACCACTTGGAATATGATTGTCACCAAGGATCTGTCCATTCCTCCATGTGGAAATGCTTCATGGCAGTAGGACTGCAGTCCTGCTTCATTGAAAACCAGGAGCATGGCAGCCCAGGAAGCTCCCAAGAGCATAACAAACTGACACGGGTTGTACCAATTTTAATTCCAAGAAAGAGTACATTAAGGAAAATTTAAAAAGTAAGAAACATTAAAAGAAACTAAGAAACTAAAGTTATTAAGAAGCGAAACTTAGTCTTAGAAATTAAGAAAATTGGGCAAAACAAAAAAGTTTTGGAGATGAAGCGTGGTGATGGTTACACAAGGTGAATATCCTGAAGACCACAGAACTGTACACTTAAAATTAGTTAAAATGGTCAATTCTGTTATGCATATTTTATCTTAAAAAAAAAGAGAAAAAAACTTCAGTTGAGACTGCATGTATCAGTTGAGATTGATGGATCAATCAATAAACATTATTAGATTAAAAAAAAACATTAAAACTAAACCTAGTCAATCTAATCACAATTACTACTAGCATTCTTCCTATTTTCTTTTCGTTTTTTTTTTTTTTAATATACTTTAAATTCTGGGGTACATGTGCAGATCTTGCAGGATTGTTACACAGCTATACACACGCCATGGAGGTTTGCTGCATCCATCGCCCCATGATGTACATTAGGTATTTCTCCTAATGTTAACCCTCTCCAACCCCCCGAGCCCTGCTATCCCTCCCCTAGCTCTCCCATCCCCCAACAGGCCATGGTGTGTGATGGCCCCCTCCCTGTGTCTGTGTGTTCTCATTGTTCAACACCTACCTCTGAGTGAAAACATGCAGTGTTTGGTTCTCCGTTCTTGTGTCAGTTTTCTGAGAATGATGGTTTCCAGTTTCATCCATGTCCCTGCAAAGGACATGAACTCATCCTTTTTCATGGCTGCATAGTATTCCATGGTGTGTATGTGCCACATTTGCTTTATTCAATCTATCACTGATGGGCACTTGGGTTGGTTTCAAGTCTTTGCTATTGTACACAGTACCACAATGAACATACGTGTGCATGTGTCTTTATGATAGAATGATTTATAATCCTTTGGGTATATACCCAGTAATGGGATTGCTGGGTCAAATGGAATTTCTATTTCTAGGTCTTGAGGAATCACCACAGTGTCTTCCACAATGGTTGAATTAATTTACACTCCCATCAACAGTGTAGAAGTGTTCCTATTTTTCCACATCCTCTCCAGCATCTGTTGTCTCCAGATTTTTTAATGATCGCCATTCTAACTGGCGTGAGATGCTATCTCAATGTGGTTTTGATTTGCATTTCTCTAATAACCAGTGATGATGAGCATTTTTTCATATGTTTGTTGTCTGCATAAATGTCTTCTTTTGAAAAGTGTCTGTTCATATCCTTTGCCCACTTTTTGATGGGATTTTTTTTTTCTTGCAAATTTGTTTAAGTTCCTTGTAGATTCTGGATATTAGCCCTTTGTCAGATGCGTAGATTGCAAAAACTTTTTCCCATTCTGTTGGTTGCTGGTTCTCTCTAATGATAATTTCTTTTACTGTGCAGAAGCTTCCTGTGTTTTAAAATGTTTTTCCTAATGCACATATTATTTTATAGTGGTGATCTGACTATAACTTACTTTTCTTTTACTTAACATTCCTTGGAGGTTGTTTTTCCAATTACTTCAATTTGTCAATGTACATTATTTTAGTAGCTGTAAAATAATTCATGAAGTATATCTATCATAGTAAATTTGGCCCCTAAGAAACATTTTGATTGCTTACTAATACCTGATATTATTAAAATGACAGGGGAAATCTCAGTGCATATTTTTTACTTATATTTAGATTTATTTCCTTAGGTAAGATTTCTAAAATTGAAATTACCAAAGTTAACATTTATTTGACACAAATGGCCAAATTTATTCTCAAAAGGTTAATTCATCACACCTTTTAAAACATGAAGCGTCAGATTTCAAAATCTTTGATAACTTGAAAGGTGAAAATGTCACATGATTATATGAATTTCTGTCAAGGCTGATCACTGCCACTTGTTTATAAACTGGCCATGTTTTCTCTTGTAAATTATCTGCTCCTGGTTTTGCCCAATTATCTACTGATCTACTTAAATTTGCCTACAAGACATATCACATGACAGTCATTAAACCTAACCATTCTTGCATGATGTAGTATAAGCTATTTCAGTGTTTCACATGTATTACCCCCTACTGGAGGCAGGGAAAGAAAAGAGAGCAGTATGACAGTAATTCCAAGACAGAGAGTTGCCTCTTAGGGGATAACTACAGAGGAAGAAAGAAAATACCTGGCTTCACGTTAGGCATCCCCATCTCCAAAACCACGCTAGGGGTATGCACCTCACTGTAGTAAATCAGGAGTTCCACATCCCGATCAAACTTGTGTCCAGCAGCCAGGGAAACCTGAGTTGGAGACAGGTAAAAAAGCCACGTTGGAATCATCACTGCGTGCTTTTTAGGGCTGAGGTTAGGGCTGCGGTCCTCCTCCATGAGAGAGCATGATCAGGAACAGAGGTGAGGCTAGAGAAAGGCACTGGAGATTAAGTGAAGATATGGAAGGAGCATGTTGGACCCCCTCCGGATTACCATTTGGGAAGAACTTGGTAGAGACCAAGTTAAGACTCAAGCAACAGAGGTACTGATGACAGCAGTATTTGCTCATTAACCACCTGAGCAGAAGTCTTGTCCGCTCCCAGGTACTCAGTAGGACTCAAGGGGCAGTTGGATTGGACCTTCTCGATGCCATGCTGGGAATCAATGGTGGCGACCATGCTGAGTGTGTAGGGTAAGTCCTCCACAGGGACTATAGGCGTCTTCACATCAAGGCAGCTGTCCTTAGGCGACCCTATAAAAAGTGACCTTAGTTCTGTTTTCCTTGTACACTCTGCTTTTCAGCACACTCACAAGCATAAGAAAATTTCCCTATTTCTGTCACCCACCACTAGTATTCAAAGGGGAGAGATACTCACCAGAGAACTTGTATCTAGGATTCAGGACAGCTGGGAGCACAAAGCGCAGAGCCCCGTCTGTTTCCAGAGGCAGCTCCTGCACATACTTCAGGGTGACTGCCGCCTTCGACCCAGGTTGGAGGTTACCCACATTGCAAGAGAAGACATCCCTGGAGCTGCTGTCCTCCTCCAATAAGAAGGCCTGGTGGCCTTGAGAGATGGCATTCTTATAGTTGGTGCGGGCCTGAGAAGAACAGGGTGAGGGATGGGAAAGAAAGGGAACATACAAGGTGACATGGCTGATGAAGAGATGAGTAGTGCAGAGCGACTGTATGTAACTGGTCTTGTCTAATCACAGCCATACTTTGAATGCCTCTGATTGATTTTTCCCCAAAATGATTTTAGGAAAATGGCAGTTAGAAAAGAGTAAAAGAAAGAACTTTCAACATCAGCATGTTTTGTGAAGGTACATTTAGTAGAGATCATAGAGTATGCATTAAGGAAATAAGAAGGGAGGAGGTAATCTCTACTACCTTCATCTTGTCTTGTAATTCTGCTACAATTTTCGTCCCATCCACCAAGGCCTCAAAGCTGTAAACAGCAGAGTCTTCATCCATGGGGAACACAAAGACGGCCTCCAAAGGAACTTCTTCCTCATTCTCATAGTTCAAAGTTGCAGACACACCAGCCACAAACTCATAAATGGACACACTCACAGAGATACTCTTCAGTGGTACTGAGGATAGACCAGAATTCAAGTTCGTCAAGCTTCAACAGAATGCCTCCTTGTAGGTCAAGCCTTGTGCTAGGTGCCAAAGATTCAATGTCAAGTAAGAGTCACAAATTAGGCTTACCTGGCTTCCGTTGGAGGGTGAGTAGGCCACAGAATTGCACCATGGTGATGCAAGATTCCTGTAGAAAAGACATATCACAAACAGAGTGACATGTTGGAAGTTACCTGCTCAAACACCAGCATTTTATGTGCTTTTCTCTGGCATAAGAATACATTCAAAGGGTTAATGTTGGATTTAGGAAGATGGAGCCTTAAAAAAAGGAGACAAAGATTTCAATCATAAGGTTACTTTTAAATGGCAATCCCAGGTGCAGAAGCTGTAAGATTCACTGGCATCTACTAAACAGGAAATCTCTGAAACACGTTAAGGCTGGTTCAAATACAAATTCCACTTTCTCAAAAGCATATTTCATTCACCACTTCTTAGGCATATGGAGTAGGTGTCATTAACCCCTCTGAGCCTCAGTATTCTCTTCCTAAAATGAGAACCATCATACCCACACATCATGTATGAATTAGTATATGTGAAGTCCCTAGAGTAGCACATGACTTGTAGAAGGCATTTAATCAATGATGATAGACATCACTATTGTTCCTACTATTGTTGTTACTGTTAATCAATAAACCTCTGCCGCCATTCACTTTGGAGCATGTTATTCAGAGATGTGCTGGATGTGAGAAGCTGTGTGATCCAAGATGGCCTCCTGTTACAGGCTATTTACGGTGTGACATTTCTTTTGGGACTCAAAATGAAAAGATACATTTGTATCTGTCCAAAATATTCTAATATATGTAAATACTACATATGCACATAGCCTACATTTTCACCCCCACCAAACAGCACCAATAAATCGGGCTTTTCATTCCATATCTGCTTTTATTTTTATAAACTGGATGAAAACTGAGTGTGGCAAAATGACTCACAGTTTGACAGCAACAGAGAGGACAGTGGCAGGTGTAGGGAGAGGAGAGGATGTTCAGAAAAGGGCTTCTATGCAGACTCCTGACTAGGGCAAATTCTCTGGTAGAACAGGCTGGGTTGGAGGAGGGAAGAACTTTTAATAACATTTTAAGCAGAGAGCCTTAAGGCAGGAGACTCACACTGGAGTAAAACAGCTGAAAGAGAAGCTCTCAGGCTGGGCAATACTCACCAAGAGTGGCTTGAGTGGAACAGAGAGACGCAGAGGGCGTCCCCTACAAGGAAATAGCCTTCACTTCCTGATTCTAAGCCCAGGAAAAAATCCCTTGTTGAGGAAAACCTGCTATTCTGCACCGTTGCCCCTACTCTTCCCAGTACAAACAAAATTAGTTTGGGTCAGAATCAGGCCTGTCTTCTCAGGTGGCACTTCAGAAAGGCAACTTGCAAGACTTAGGTAGAGGCTGGCCACCAAGCTGAAAGCCATGAATCTGAGGCACTGTGAGAATACAGGGCTTCCCACCAAGCCAGGTAGCTGCTTCAGGAATGCAGAGTCCCAGCCTGGGCCACTTAGCAGCTAGGAGGGAGGGAGAGGAGCTGGGTGGCACTGCGGCCACAGCGCTGCGGCCACACTCCTGCGGCCTGTTGCAGGGGTGAAGTGGACAAGGAGGAGATTGGGGTAAGAAGTGGGGCTTGGAAAAAATCAGAGACTGATTTAACCTTTCCTAGATTTGCTAGATTTCAGTCCTATATTTCCAATGTCCAAGCATTTACAGAAGGGTCTGCGTCGGTCTCTTACATTTCTATACAGAAGGGCTTAGGGGCTGCAGTTGATTGGAGTAGATGGAGGCTTAACAGCCTCATTTTTTTTCAGCTTACACTGTCTTGAAGTTGAGCAAACATCGATTGTCCATATCAAAAAAAGAAAAGTGGGAAAAAGTAAAGTAAAAGAGAAGGAAAGTAGGAAGAAGGCCCTCGAGATTAGGAGATGGCTAAATCCCCCCCTTCAATCTCCAGAAGATTCCCCTAAATTGCCAAAGTTTCAGGAAACCTTCCTGGGGATTGCGCATCAGGATTTAATCCTTCACCCATGGGGCTTGCAGTTCAAGAAGGCCCTATAGATTTGGGGACCGGGGAAAGGAAGTTAGAATGTGCACCTCTCAGTCCTCTGGCGCAGGAGTTGGATCCAGGCTCTGCCCGGGCAGCTTGGTCCCCTACCTTCTGCTCCTGCGTTCCTGAGTGCTCTGAGTCACGGTGAAGAAAACAGCTGAGGTCACAATTTCCGGAAAGAACCGCCCCCTTCTAGGGACCGGTAATAAAGTAGCGACCACAAGACTAAGGGATCAACGGAAAATTATTAAACAAATAATAGAACTTTCGCTTTGTATCAAAAGAAAATTCTTCGACTTTGGAACGTTTGCTTTTTTTTTTTTTTTGGTCTTTAGTAAGGAACAATCAGAGAACAGGCAAAGAGGGAAAGAAAAAATGCTGCAACAGTAACAACATCAACAATGACTTTAAAAACTGCATATTTCTGTAAACGCTTAAGTGCCAAGGGCTTACTGCGTCCCGGGCCGTGCTAATCAAAGCTTTATGGACACTATATCATTGAAATCTTATCTCTAATTTGAGTCATTTGTTCCCAAGTTGCACCCTCCCTACAGCAAGGGAAAAGATAAGGAGTTAGTGTAAGGCACATACTTCTGCTCTAATGAGAGAACCTCTAATCAGGGAAGCCCCAGTTTTCCTGTCATGGGTCCTTACAGGATTCTGAATCCAAACGTTTGTGATAAAAATGTAAGTAACTGAGAATGTCTATGCGCATTTATCTGGCTAAAACATTAGACGTGATCAAGGTCCTCATGTCTTCTCTATTTCAAAACAACCTATTCTATCTGGGACTTAAAGTGTAATATTGCTGTTGAGAAACTGTCGGGTAAAGAATACATGATACATACAGAAAACACAGCTTGATTTTGGTCTCTGTGATGTATTTGTTGTGGATATTTTACTCTCCCCAAGTTATTTGTTCTCTTATCTGTAATATGGGGAAAATGACATACCTCCACAGGTTTTTTTTGAGATCTAGTGAATGTTAGTGGTTGTAAAAGCTATATATTACATATACACACAGACACATACATATGCAGATTTATATAGGTAAATGCACATATATGTGTATATATATATGTACACCCACACATGTGTATACAGTATACATGCATGTAATATATGCACATATAGTAAAGCACAACATAAGCACAAATTCTATTTTATCTGTACTAGGCTCTACAACCATGTTTTTCACATGTACCAAACTAATTATGAGAGGGAATTATTCTTTTCTCTGGATAGAAATTATGTCTGGTATTGTTCCTTGTGACTGTGCCTTCTTTCCATTGGCTGAAACATCTGAGCAACAAAAGGAAGAAGCTGGAAAAGTTGGCAGAGTTCATCATCTGATCCTGCTGGGCTTAGAGCTTAGCACTAAAAGTCTGCCACAGACCAGGCATGCAGCCTGGTTAGAAAAAACTGAATCAGGAAACACATATAAGATGCTGGTTGTTGAAAAGACAATTATGTGAAAATTCCCATAACCTAGTACAATATACACAATTAAACAGGTGTAGATGAGGTATCTTCACTTAAAAGTCTTTCCTTGTGCCTTAGTGTTGCCAGACATTCCTCGATATTGATTCTCATCTTCTTTTTTAAAAACAAGAATGCATTTTATTTGTGTTTATTTTGCTTAAACAGTAATTTCACTCTTTTCATATAAAATATTTAATGAGTTCAATGATCAAATTTCTGAATGAATGTAATTCATTCTTTTAATCAACATATATTTATTGGGCTTCTATATGCAAGGCACTTCTTTTTTTTTTATTGTACTTTAAGTTCTGGGGTACACGTGCAGACCTTGCAGGATTGTTGCATAGGTACACACATGCCATGGTGGTTTGCTGTCTCCATCCCCCTGTCACCTGCATCAGGCATTTCTTCCAATATTATCCCTCCCCAACCTCCCCCCTCCCCCACTGTCCCTCCCCTAGCCCCTCACATACCCCGGTGTGTGACATTCTCCTCCCTGTGTTCATGTGTTCTCATTGTTTAACGCCAGCCATGAGTGAGAACATGTGGTGATTGGTTTTCTGTTTTTGTGTCAGTTTGCTGAGAATGACGGTTTCCAGATTCATCCATGTCCCTGCAAAGGACATGAACTCATCCTTTTTCATGGCTGCATAGTATTCCATGGTGTAAATGTGCCACATTTTCTTTTTCCAGTCTATCATTGATGGGCATTTGGGTTGGTTCCAGGTCTTTGCTATTGTAAACAGTGCCACAATGAACATACATGTGCACGTTTTTATGATAGAACGATTTATAATCCTTTGGGTATATATGCAGTAAAGGGATTGCTGGGTCAAATGGTATTTCTATTTCTAGATCCTTGAGGAATCGCCACACTGTCTTCCACAAAGGTGGAACTAATTTACACTACCACCAACGTGTAAAAGTGTTCCTATTTCTCCACATCCTCTCCAGCATCTGTTGTCTCCAGATTTTTTAATGATGCAATTCGAACTGGCATGAGATGGTATCTCAATGTGGTTTTGATTTGCGTTTTTCTAATGACCAATGATAATGAGCATTTTTTCATATGTTTCTTGGCCTCATAAATGTTCTCTTTTAAGAAGTGTCTGTTCATATCTTTTGCCCACTTTTGAATGGGTTTGCTTTTTTTCTTATAAATCTGCTTTAGTTCTTTGTAGATTCTTAATATTAGCCCTTTGTCAGGTGGGTAGATTGCAAATATTTTTTCCCATTCTTTTGGTTGCCAGTTCACTCTGTTGGTAGCTTCTTTTGCTGTGCAGAAACTTTTAAGTTTAATTAGACCCCATTTGTCTATTTTGGCTTTTGTTGCCATTGCTTTGGTGTTTTAGTCATGAAGTCCTTGCCTATGCCTATGACCTGAATGGTTTTGCCTAGGTTTTCTTTAGGGTTTTTATGGTGTTAGGACTTATGTTTAAATCTTTAATCCATTTGGAGTTAATTTTTGTATAAGGTATAAGGAAGACGTCCAGTTTTAGTTTTCTGCACATGGCTAGCCAGTTCTCCCAACACCATTCATTAAACAGGGACTCCTTTCCCCATTGCTTGTTTTTGTCAGGTTTGTCAAAGATCAGTTGGTTATAGATGTGTGGCATTTTTTCTGAGGCCTCTGTTCTTTTCCATTGGTCTATATCTCTGTTTTGATACCAGTACCATGTTGTTTTGATTACTGTAGCCTTGTAGTATAGTTTGAAGTCAGGTTGCATGACGCCTCCAGCTTTGTACTTTTTGCTTAGGATTGTCTTGATTATGTGGGCTCTCTTTTGGTTCCATATGAAGTTTTAAAAGGTTTTTTCCAGTTCTTTGAAGAAAGTGAATGGTAGCTTGATGGGGATAGTGTTGAATTTATAAATTACTTTGGGCAGGCAGTATGACCATACAAAGAGAATAAAATACCTAGGAATACAGTTAACAAAGGATGTGAAGGACCTCTTCGAGGAGAACTACAAACCACTGCTCAAGGAAATAAGAGAGGACATAAACAGATGGAAAAACATTCCATGCTCCTGGTTAGGAAGAATCAATATCATGCAAGTCACTTTTCTAGATGTTGGCGTTATGGCAATAAACAAGACAGACAAAAATCCTTACCCACTTGTAATTTACATCATAAGGGAAAAATATTCAATAAACAAGCAATTAAGTAAACAAGAAAATATCTGGTAGCAAAAGTGCTTAAGGAAAACCAAAATAATGCAATATAATAGGGAGCAAGTAGAGACTACTTTAGATGAGGTATCTTCACTTAAAAGTCTGTCTTTGTGCCTTAGTGTTGCCAGGCATTCATCAATATTGATTCTCATCTTTTTTTTAATACTAATAGGAACCCCAAGTTTCACAATGTCTATGACCATTCAGAATAAAAACATTGCCCGGTCTCCCTTTTTTTTTTCATAATTTAATTTTATTTATTTATTTATTTTTTCCCCATTTATTTATTTTATTGTATTTTAGGTTTTGGGGTACATGTGAAGAACATGCAAAATTGTTGCATAGGAACACACATGGCAGTGTGATTTGCTGCCTTCCTCCCCATCACCTACATCTGGCATTTCTCCCCCTGCTATCCCCCCCCAGCTCCCCACCCCCCACCGTCCCTCCCCTATT
>NW_016107315.1:20842143-20863869 GCF_001604975.1 Cebus imitator
CGCTGGCCGAAACAGCCGCGCTGGTGACCGTGGAGCACCTCTGCCCGGGAATTTCCTAGTCTGTGGGCAATAAAAACACGGCGTCCACTCACCCTCTGCGCTTTCACTGGGAGCTGCAATCCTGAGCTGTTCCTAAACGGCCATCTTGGATCCACTGACCCCCGGTCTCCCTTAAAGGTGGTGTGGTCTTGTAACTAAGTTCTGGCCAATAGGGTACAAGAATTAAGTGCAACACTATGTCATGCATGTCAAAGAAACCCTCTTCCTGCTCACTGGTATAAACGCAGGTATATCTTGAGCCATCTTGAACCATAAAGACTAGACCATAAAGCCTAGAGCATTTCCCCTAAAAATGGAGAAGCAAAAAGATAGATCCTGAATCCCTGAGATTCTTGTAAAACAAGCCACTGTATCATCACAGAATTTTATGGGAGAGAGTAATGAATTTCTTCATGGTTTATAACAGTTCTTTGGGTCCTTATCCTACCCTAATACATTAAAAGTAAACTTTTAAGGAAACGACCTTCTTCGGAATATGGAAAGCACATTTGCTTATAGTGGGAATAGAAATCTGTGTATTATGAGAACAATATCCAATTAATTTTAGCACTCACCACTGTAACACATGTGCCCTGAATTATACCAGTGTGTGTTGATTATGTTTATCATAGTTTGCTACTTATTTTTCTTCAGTTCTTCTGTGAGCCATTTCCCTCCCTGAAATAAAGGCTGTTTGTCATAGAGTGCTTAGGACTGGCTCAGAACAGGCTTTCAATAAGTTGTTTTGCTCATTGTTTCATTTCTGTTATTCTCTTTCTTCAATGTTCTCTATCTTTGTCATCATGGAATTTTAAGTGTTCAGTTCTGCTTGTTCTCTCTCCTCTGATGTTTCCATAGCAATTCATCTAAAACTTCCTGATGTTCCTATCATACTTGAGCTCTTTATGTGCCCTTAAAATTGTCAACCTTTAAGAAAATAAGTTTGTAACATGCATGAAGTTATTTGATTAATGAATAAATACATGTATATTCTGGTGGTTGTATATATGCTTAGGCTGTGTGATTAAAATCCACTATAGATATTGGAGAATTATTTCAAAAGATCAAATAACAAATGCTCAGACACGTGCACAAATCTTATAAGCATTTATTACATATGGGTGATAACAATTATAATTAACAGGTATAATTTTCATGTGATCGCTGAAAACTTGGAAATTTAGTGTTTAAAGATATCACATACAGCCTGGGCTCCACAGAAACTTACAGATGAATGGATCAATAGGGTGGATTTAAAAATATGTATATGTATAGTACTATGTATTGAGTTCCTATTTGAAACCAGTGCTAAGTGTTTTATATGATATGTCAAACTACATTAATTACAGACAGGAATAATGCCTGTCATCACAAATCACTTAGTTGTTTGTCAGAAATTTCTTAGATGATGCTGACAATTGCTTAAGAGTAGCAATTTTCATGGATTACAAGTAAATATGCTCCTGACAAACCCAAAGCATAGATAAATGTCAAAGGGGATAGGCAGGAGGCAGCTCAAGGGTCTAAAAATCTATAAGGATTTGTAAAGAACATACATTGCTCATTCAGAGATTCAGAAAATTGTAGAGGAAACAAGAAACCAGGTTCTAATTTATGAGGATCAGCTTGGCCCTATCACAGAATTAAGTCTGTGAGCTTTAGATTCAGCCTGGGGCTTGATTCCTACCTCCAGTATTTAATAGTTGTGTAATCGTGAGAAAGCAATTTAGCTGCTCTGAGTCCATGTCATCACTTGTAAAATGAACTGATAATAATTACTCCATATGTATGCTGTAATCATTAAATGAAATAAGAGTTTTAAGGCATCTGTCACAAGTAGGCACTCTCTAAATGTTAGCTTCACTTTTCTTTTGTTGAGTTGGCCAGCTGAATTTTGAGAATCTAGAAAACAAATGCTATTTAGATTTCCACATAGAACAGGCTATTTTCATGGAAAGGATTTTGAGATTTCTTATACTTTTTCTAAATTTGGCAATATTATCTTCATTTTGGTTCGGTAGTTTTTTCTGCTCACCGTCTTTTGGTTTTAACTACTCATCGTTAAAACAAACAAAACCAAACCACCAAACATTGCTTTTTTGGTTTTGTTTTGTTTTGTTTTGTTTGAGATGGAGTCTCGCTCTGTCACCCAGGCTGGAGTGCAGTGGCATGATCTCTGCTCACTCCAACCTCCGCCTCCTGGGTTCAAGCAATTCTCCTGCCTCAGCCTCCCGAGTAGCTGGGATTACAGGGCCCACCACTATACCCAGCTAATTTTTGTATGTTTAGTAGGTACGGGGATTCAGATGTTAGTCTGGTCTCGAACTCCTGACCTCAAGTGATCCACCCGTCTTGGCCTCCCAAAGTGCTGTGATTACAGGCATAAGCCTGCCCCCAAACATTGTTTTTAAAAACCTTCATCTCGAAATTGGGAAGGAAAAGAGGAAAAGAGCAAGTCGGGGGAAAACAAAAGGAATAATTCTAACAGTGAAATTAAAATGATGAGAAATCTTGTTTATCCAGTTTTAAGAAATAATAAATATCATGGGAGTACACAGTGTGTCGGGAAGTTTACAAGCATTATCTAAACACTCACAACCTCCCTGTGAAATACTATCATAACTCCATTTTACACAACATGATGTTAAGGCTCATAGAGCACAGTTAACCTGCTCAGGGACATATAGCTAATGAGAAGCAAACTTGTTTTTCACACGCAGAAGCTTCTGGCTCCAAAGTGGGTATTCTTTTGATTACGTTATAATTTCTTCCACAGCCATAAGAGGTATAGGGATAGGTAGAAACTGGAAAAATGACAGATTTGGCAGGCCAAATCCCTAAAGTCTACACAGAACGAAGGGATTGATGAAATATCTAACCAAAACAGAAAAATGGGGGTCAGGAGGGATCCA
Organism: Cebus imitator; assembly: GCF_001604975.1. Classification (NCBI taxonomy): domain Eukaryota; kingdom Metazoa; phylum Chordata; class Mammalia; order Primates; family Cebidae; genus Cebus; species Cebus imitator. Next base: position 20,845,095 of record NW_016107315.1, read on the forward strand.
CAGCCCTTTGATTTCCAATTCCTTTAAAGGGTATTGTGATTACTGCATCCTATTTTCTAACTCCTACACTCTTCCAATGTCTGGCATTTAATTGATCCCGTGCTCAGAGGGCTCCTGCTCTCAGTCTCAGGATAGATCATAGAGAAGGCTCCAAGGGACTATGAGACCATTAAAATTCCACAAAGGTAGGGGATATTTTCACTTTCGCTAACTCTGATGAAGTCATCCTAGGCAATAGGGTGGCCATCAGATGTATAATATCTTCTGTATAATTCTGAATAAAAAATAAAAAGCCATTTGGGGTCTGCAATTAGAGAACCCAAACTCAGTTCCCTGGCATGCTGTTTGGGATGGACAGCCCCATAGTCCATAGAAGAAACTGACGGTAAAAGAAGGGTTAAAAACATTTGTGTTCCTTAAGTGAGCTGGTCATGATCCTTGTGACTATGTAAGTATTTAGAGCTTCTCCTCAACTGTCTTAATTTTTACTTATTTTCCTCACTCCAGCGACCTGAGTAGCAAGAATTGTTGGAAGAAATCACTGTGAAGGGCTTCTTTCTCATGCTATATGGCAGCCAAGGTCTTTTCCTCCCTTCACTCTCTCATACAGTATTCAGAATGCATTTCTTGATTCCTTTCTTTTTGTTGTTACTGATGAATTCAGCATCTGTCATCTTCCAAGCACCACACAATTGCTTAGAATTAAAAGCTAGTTGGACCTATTTCTTGATATGGAGAAAATAAATGACTTTAGCAGACAAATATATATGTGTGTGTGTGTGTATATATATATATATATTCATTCACACACAAATATATATATGTGTGTGTGTATACATATATATATACATTGTCCTGGTTCTCTTCCTAATTCTCTGAAGAATATGTACATTTCTTCTTAAGTGACTCCCTTTCATTCTCCTTTTCCTAAAATGTAATATGTTTCAACACTTGGCTTCCAGTACTATTGTCTTGACTATCTTAATCGCTTCTAGTGGTCTTATTCAGGCTGAAGACATTGACTATCATCTTCATTCTTTTATTATTATATTTACTGTGGGGAGTCCCATGAAGAGAAAAAAATCACCATGAAGGGGTTCTTTCTCATTCTATATGTTAGCCATATAGATTGGAAAACTCTTTAGCATGTGACTCCCCACAGTAAATATAATAATAATGAATAATAAGGAATGAATATTATATTTTCATTATCTGGACTCCCCACAGTGAATATAATAATAACAAACTATTATATAACATCTTATTAGGTATCAAACTCTTTCATGAACATCGCCATATTTAATCTTTATAGCAATTCTGTAAGATTAATATCTCAGTTAATAAAAACATGTAGTGGGTACTTACTATAAACCAAGCACAATTACAAGAACATTCCATATATTCTAGAAACACAATTGTAGTGTGGATGTCAAAATACAGATTTGTGAAACACAAATGAGGGTTATAAGTTAAGGAGACTATTCAGTGGTGTGGCAAGAACTTTCACATTTTGCCCCTATTGTCCTGCCTTAATTATTAATCACACTCCCTTTTGCTCTTAAAGTGTCCTAGTTGGAATGGTAATTTTTAGCTGCCAAGTTAAGGTTCAGGATACTGGTGCAAGGCATACTTTCTGCTTCTGTAAAGATGGGAACCTGAGGTTCAGAGAAAATAAAATACTGGCCCATAGTCACACCACCAAATAGCAGAACTTGAACTTGAACTTGAATCTTTAAATATCTGATTTAAGTTCTTTTTAATATTCTATGATGTCTCTTTTTCTAGACAAATGTTTGGATTTGAATAGAATCTTCTAGGAAAGCTGTATCTATTTCTATTATGCTTGCAACCCTAAATTACTATTTAAATTATCATTCTCAGATCCTCATGTCTTTAATGCCTGTGAACCTGACTGATTGTGGGTCTAGAAATGATGAAGAACTTAAATGTTTCAGATTTTTAAAAAATAATATTTGAAGTTATAAGGACAGAATTTTTTTAAGTCATGGTTAATAAAATCTCAACCTGAAATGGTGTTGTTTTCATGAGCTATTTCTCATAGATCTCCTTTTCTTTGAATTTTTATCTTACAGAAAATCATGTTTATATTGTACCAATTTTGAGCCAATAGCTGAATAACACACATTTCACTTTGCCTATCACTGATACCATGTATTAGCATAATTCTTTTTTGAACGATTTGGAGGGGTTCTTGCTTGTGGGTTGTGGAGGATGCAGGAGGCACTTAAGCCAAAGTTTCCAATCTCCTCTATCATGTATATTAATTTTTTACCTCAAGATAATTCAGAGGAGACCTCCCTTGGTGCTCAGGGTATTTTCTAAACACTTCCCCAAACTGTGAATTATTTAGCATTTGCTGCACTCATGCTGATATTAAGGCAGTACATTACAGGAGCATTTTTGCCCTTGTCAGAGTAAAGGACTAAGTAAAAGTTGCTGGGCATCTGAAATATATCAGACACCCTATTAGATGCCTTATTCTACATTATCCCATTCAGTCTACCAAACAACCCTTAGAATGTAATATTATCCTTATTTTAGGGATAAGCAAATTGAAGAGATAGCAGAATCACAGAATTAGTAAGCAAGAGTCTAGATATAAAACAAAATCTGCCTGGCCTAAAATCTTGCCTTTCCTTATCATCATTGCCTTATTGGCATCTCTCATCCAAGCAGAGAGCAAAAGAATTCTCTATCTTTTTCAAGGTTACATCAGGAATATCATCATATTTAATCTTTACACAATTCTGTGAGTTATTATCTCAGTTAATCAAAAACAAACATTAGCGGATCCTTACTATATACCACCAACTATAAGAACATCTCATATGTTAGCAATATTTTCCTATTCGCTTGATCTTGATTTCTAATATCTAACTACTTTTTCTATTTATCCCATACATTTTCTTAGTTTAAAAGTCACATATTACACTCCACTTTTCTTTACTGAGGTGTCAAACGTCTTTTTCTAGGAATGTGTTAAAATACCTACATCACAATTACTCTATTTGCCCTCTGTTCATTGAGCTTAACTGAAATTGTTCAGAAACCTCCCAGGATATCTATGTGAAGAGGTGACTATTCCAGATCACAGAGGTCACCCAGTGGTCATGCACTTGTTCTTCAACAACTAAGGCACACAGACAAACTGATTTCAGGTCCAGGTGATCCCCCAGAAGAAGCAGACAAAAGGATACTGGGGGTGGGAGGTGGTGTAGTCGGGGGGGAATGAAGAATACTAGCTTTCACCCAACAAGAAACCCAAAACACCCAAGAATTCAAAGAACCCAATACAATAAACGTAATCGCTATAGACTTGACGCCTTAAGACAATAATAGAGTACATCAATTTCATTAATATGTTGTAATAACACTTTTCTAGATTTGATTATCACATGATCTAAGACATATGATCTAAATCTGGTACCAAAGGCTGTGTGAATAATTTTGTCCTATTTATTTTCTATAATAATTCCTTTTCACATTATTTTATTGTTGCTGTTAAAGAACTAATTTTGTTCTTTTCCTTCTCTTCAGAAAGTTCCATTTGCCTTCCTTAACTCTCATCCAGCAAGAGGTAATTATAAGTTACAGCAATTTTGAAGATATTCAAGGCTCAACCTATCTCCCCTTGCTCAGCAATTAGATACTCTACATTTCAGTGAATACCTAAATTCCTTTTATTAGGCATAGTATCTGAAGCCAAAAGTAGGCTGACTACAACCATTGTTTTTTGGAGTTAAGAAAAAAGACTTAAAGTAGTCTAAAGCCCAAAGGAATAATTCTAGAGCGTTCAAAAATTTGATTGAAATAAACACACTTGTTAGGTGCTGCTATTCCTTAAATCCTAATGATACAATGATGAACAAGAATAAACACAGTCTCTTCATAGAACTTACAGTCAGATAATATCCATAAATTAATTTCCAACTTTTCATTCACTCATTTCTCTAACAAATATTTAAATGCCATCTATTCGGAAGCACGGTGATATGTGTTGCAAATTCAATGACAAATTATAGCCACTGCTCTCAGGAATCTTACAGTCTAACAGAATCTGAACTCAATTCCTTCAGGACTTCCTGTGTCTATATGGATTGTATTCATCTGTCTTACCACTTCCATTTTTTCAGAGGCTAAAATTATCAATCAGTAACTATTACTTATAAAGAAGATCAGATGCATTGACCAGGAATTGTAAGTAGAGTTAAGGGCAATTATTAGTTTTCATATTTGGGATATCAAAAAATATATATATCTAAAAAGTAAAAACTGAAGGCGAAAATATCTCTTCTTAGATGATTCACAAGAGCCTTTATATTCAAGCACTATCATACCCGAGTGGCAGTTACCTGTTCTTAGCATATACAGTTACCTGACTCTTTCCCTTAAAATAAAACAGTCAAATTCATAGACGCAGTGAGCAAAATGATGGTTGTTACCCCGAGGGTGGTCAGGGAAGACAGGGAAATGGGGACTTACTAATCAATGGCTCTAAAGTTTTAGTAATGCAAGATGAGTCTAGAGATCTGCTATACAATATTATCCTCATATTGTTAATAATAATATTGTATTCTATGCTGAAAATCTGGTAGGAGAGTACTTCTCATGTTGAGTGCTCTTATACAACAAAATAATAACCAACATTTAAAAAAAGATAAAAACACACAAAAAGTTTCAGAATTGAAATATTTTAGTTTCATTATTCTAAGGATTCAAAAACTCCAATTGTTAGCAAAGATTAAATATTTCATATCTGCATCTTTATATATGATATGACATCACTAAAACCTAAAACTAGGACATAATAATACATCTCAGCTGCTTATCTCTAAGCAATTTAAAACCCCAGAGTAATAACCAGATTAGTCACTGTTAGTTTCTTTTCAGACAAATGAATATTTCCAAATAAGAACATGCTAAAACTCAAAAGTTTATATAATTAGAATGATATTAACACAACCCAAATCTTAATGCTCATTACGTTGTATCTCAATCCATCATTCTTATTAGATATATCGATGACCAAATTCACTTTTGGTGACCAATTAGGGCATCTGATCACATCTTCCAGTCACTGTAGAAATGTTCTGAAAAGGAATCAAGAGGATCCAACTTGCAAGTTGGTCTTTTTAGGGCATTCATTATTGTACAGTTGGTTGTGGACCTTAATTATGTTCTGTGCTCTCTTAGTCCATTCAACATTTCACCATATTAATGTTTCCTTTTGTTTTGTGTCTATATTAATGAAGGGAAGGCATATGTATGCTGTACTAATCCCTAAATGTCTTTGGAAGAATTCCTGATTCTTAATTTCAACAAAAACTTAATGTTTAAACAAAAATTGGTGCCAGTGAAGGTATTGGTATTGTGTCTATCCCAATCAGCCTCCACATTCATATTTTCACATATTTTGTGAAAACTCAGACTGCCCTTCCATGAACATAAGGAATCACACATTGCTGAATGAGTTCATTCTACGGGGAATACCTCAGACAGAGGGACTGGAGGCTGTGCTCTGTGCTATCTTCTCTTTTATCTACTTCTTCACCCTACTTGGAAATTTACTCCTCCTTAGAGCAATTGTTTCTTCCTCTACCCTTCACACCCCTATGTATTTCTTCTTCGGACTCCTGTCTATTTTTGACATATTGTTCCCATCTGTAACATGTCCCAAGATGCTATTGTATCTCTCTGGCCAGAGCCAAGTCATTTCTTATAAGGGATGTGCTTCACAGCTCTTCTTCTATCACTTTCTGGGTTCTGCTGAGGGCTGCCTCTATTCTGTGATGTCTTATGATCGCTTTGTTGCCATCTGTCACCCACTGAGGTATACGCTCATCATGAAGCCTGGAGTCTGTGTCGGCTTGGCCGTGGTAGCCGGGTTGGTGGGTTGTCTTCAGGCCACCATTCTGACCTCTTTTACCTTTCAGTTGTCCTACTGTGGCCCCAATCAGGTAGACTACTTTTTCTGTGACATTCCTGCTGTTTTACCCCTGGCTTGTATTGACAGTGCCCTGGCCCAGAGGGTGGGTTCCATAAATGTTGGATTTCTAGCTTTAACACTTTTGTTCAGTGTCTGTGTCTGCTACACTTGCATTGGGATTGCCATCCTGAGAATCCGTTCAGCAGAGGGCAGGCAGAAAGCCTTCTCCACCTGTAGTGCTCACCTGATTGCAATCCTTTGTGCCTATGGACCTGTAATCATCATCTATCTGAAGTCCACACCCAACCCCTTGCTTGGCGCCATGGTACAAATATTAAATAATGTTGTATCACCCATGCTGAATTCTTTAATCTATTCCTTAAGGAACAAGGAAGTGAAAAGATCCCTGAAAAGAGTATTCCAAAATATTTTACTTACTGTTTGTGAATAAATTATGAGTTATTATTGAGAATAAATGTTAAAATTAACATTATTCTTTGTCTCTTAATTCTGGATAAGGAATCCCAAGGGCATGGCAAACACTGGGAGACAGATTCCTTGTCCCTGTAATAGGTAGCCAGTAGTTCCTCTCTGTCCACATCAACATTCAATTTTATTTTATTTTTTTGCTCCAATTAAAATGTAATTGTTCCTGTTTTCTGCCTATAAGCATTTCAGTTCTTCCATCTTGTGAAGAAGAATATTAACTAACATTCATAGAGCATGATCTGTCTTCTGGGCATTGGGATGAACATGTCACATCCATCATCTTACTTCATCTTCACCTCACCCCTATAAAGTAGATTTCATATAATGTAGAAAATAGTTTTGAGGATTAAAACCTTCAAATAATGAACCCAAGATTACACATTAAGTAGCAAATCAGATCTCAAACTCAGTTGCAGTTAACTGCAAATCCCCTCGCTGCTGCAGATTCCTGTACCCCATAGCTACCCTAAGTGACCTGCTTGGCAATCTACTCATCCTAATTACCTCTCTCCAGAGCTCATGATACAAAGAAGTTGTTTGATAAATAATTGGTAAAATAAGTACTGACATAGGTTATGTCTATATACAGTCATCCCTCAATATTCATGGGTTCTGCTTTTGTGAATTCAACCACTGTGGATCAAAAATATTCAGAAAATAAATTTTACAAAGCTCCAAAAAGCAAAACTTGAATCTGCCTAATGTGAGTACTACATTGAATTAATGTGAATGAAGTGGTAGTAGACATTGTATTAAGTATTATAAGTAACCTAGAGATGATTTAAAGTATATAGGAGCATGTGCATAGGTTATATGCAAATATTACACCATTTTAAATAAGGGACATGAGCATGCTTGGATTGTGGTATTTATGGGGGTTCTAAAACCAATCCCCTGAGGATACTGAAAGATTACTGTATTGACTTTATCATTATCTCCACTTACTCTATTCTACTACCCATTTTTCCCACCTGTAGATGGTGGCACTGAGATACAGCAATTAGTGTCTTCACTCTATACTACTTCTAGTGATGCTAAAGTCAGCCCTAGACCCAAACCCTCTTAAGTCTTGCTGTGTCATAGTTTTCCTACTGCACTATGCTGCCAATATGCCAAAATACTCTTTAGTATAAACTCAGGGGGAAAGTATTTCTATCCAGTGTTGTCGAAGAGAAGATGGTCTAATTATGGGGCTTAATTAGCATGCTCATTTGATTTTCCCAGCAAGTTACATTTTGTAACCTAACTTCCAACAAGACTGGCGTTGATAACTACTTCTCAATTTTCTCAGAATATAAAGTGAAACAAAGGGCACTATTAATTGGAGATCCCACAGACATACCAGCTCTTAGTTTCCGTGACATTTTAGTTGTTCGTAGTTTTTCTATTCCATTTGTAATCCCCAAAGTTCTCTTTCTATTTGAAACCAGTAAACAAAAACAAGTGAGAATTCCTAATAAAAATGCTTACTTTATACATAGCATGAAGAAAAATGATAAAATGAAGCTCCTTCAAGCATAGTTAAATGGTTTTAGCGCAATAGGAGAATTGCATGGCTCCTCCTAACTTGATTGTCAAAAATCCAAGATGTCACAGCATCTTATTCCCACTTTAGGGATGCCTATCAGAGATGATAGACTGGACCCAAAAAACCCTAGTGTGAGTTTGCTGTTCTACTAATGCAGGCTATTTTGCAGAAGAATCTACATGCCATGATTTCTAGTAAAGGCTGAATAGCGTTTAGGGACAGATATTCAACACACTGATACTTCTATAATAGATATAATTTCTAGACAATGGAAAGCTTCATAAAAATAGGGATTGTGTGTGTCTTACTCACCATTGTATCCATAGAACATAGCCCAGCGACATAGTAAGCTTCCAGTAGGCTTGTTGAGTGAATGAATGAAAACCACTTACCCATTCAAATTATGATGCAATTGTATGTTTATTGATACAGAGGAACATGTGTGAAACAATTAAGATACAGAACAATATTATGTCTGAATTTAAATATATATCCATGTTTAGGTCAAACTGATGATACGCAAAAAACAAAATTGGAATGACCAACTTTTTGGCTCTTTCTAAATTAGTGCTGCAATGGTTGTCACTGAAAACAAAAAAAAACAGTCTAAATCTTTCCTATATCTGAGTATACAACATAAGATTTTATTTAAAACACATATGCACACATACAAAAAACACACATAGACACACACAACAACTTTTTAAAATCTTACCTCATTAACAACAATAGCAAGAAAACCAAATAACCTGATTGAAAAATGAGTAAAGGGCTTAAATAGGCATTTCTCCAAAGAAGATACACAAATGGCAAATAAGCATATGAAAAGATGTTCAATACTATTAATCATTAAAGAAATGCAAATGAAAACCACAACAACATATCACTTCAATAAGGATGGCTACTATTTTAAAAATTACAATAAGAATAAACATTGGCTATGATGTGAGAAATTGGGACCCTTGTATAATATGGATGAGAATGTGAAATGGCGCATCTGGTTTGGAAAACAGTATTGTATTTTCTTTAAAAAGTAAAAGTAGAATTACCATACCATCCAGCAATTCCACTTCTTGGTATACACAGAAAAGAAATGAAAGTAGGGTCTCGAAGACATTTTTGTACACCCATGTTCCTAGCAGCGTTAACCAAAATAGCCAAGGGTTGAAAGCAACCCAGTATTCGTTATATGAATGGATACACTAAATGTGGTATATGTACACAACAAAACATTATTCAGACTTAAAAAGGAAGGAAGTTCTGACACATGCCACAGGGATGAGCCTCAATGACATTATGCTAAGTGAAATAAACCAGCCACAAAAAGACGGTATAAATCCAGTTATATTAGGTATCTAGAGTAGTCACATTCATAGAAAAAGAAATGAGAATGTTTGTTCCTAGGGGCCACAGATGTTGAAAGGGATGGAGAAGTTATTTAATGATTATAGAGTTTTAGTTCCGCAAGAACTGAGCAAGTCCCAGAGCTTAGTTGAGCCGCAATGTAACTATATTTTACACTACTGTACTATTTCAAAATGGTTAAGATGTTAAATTTTATGCTTTGTGTATTTTACCACAATTTCTTTTTGAGACAGAATCTTGGTTTGTTACCCAGGCTGGAGTGCAGTGGTGCAATCATGGTTCACTATAGCCTGGACTTCCCCGCTCAAGAGATTCTCCCACCTCAACCTCCAGAGTAGCTGAGGCTACAGGTGTGCACCGCACACCCAGCTAATTTTTGAAATTTCTTATAGAGATAAGATCTCACTATCCTCCCATATTGGCCTTTTGAAGTGCTGGGATTACAGGCATGAGCCACCACGCCTGGCCTACCTTGTTTTTGTCGTTGTTGTTGAAGGTTGCTTATGCAGTTTTCACACATTCTGTGGCTTATTAATTCTCTCCTTTTTCCTATAACTACATCGACTGTGGCTGAGCCCTCTCACATCACTGTTTCTTTATTTTTTTATACCTCCATTTGGTGTGGGCAGAGAAAAAGTTTGAGAAATGTGGTCTAAGGTAGCTTTTCAGAAGCTCCTCCTGGAGTAGTAATGATGTTAACATTCATTGAGTCCTTACTCCTTACCAGGGCACGGTGTAATTGCTTTTTATACATTATCTAATGTAATCTACATTAGAGTCCTGGGAGATCATTTTACAGAAGATGAAATGAGGTTTAGGGATGTTAGGTAATTTTCTTTAAGTCACACAATTACCCTGTGGATGTAAATAGACTCTGCCTCAGATCTTCATGCGGCTATGCACAATACAGCAAGTCTGTTGCAATTTTAGAAATAAATATTTGGCCTTCCACACCCCCCAAAAAAATCTTACCCTGGCTTATTTTTCCTTTCGATCTCTCAGATGTGTGAAAGCTTATCTGAGAGAAAACTCATTTGTAATAAAATACTCTAATCCCACAGAATGGGTGTTTTTATTCTCATTTTTACCTTGTTACTATCCTCTGTTGGTTCTAATCCTCTGGGTGTTCCCAGAAGATAAAGTGGGGCTTTACCTGATAATGAGTTAAAGTATGGTTCTTAGTGCACATTCAGGTATAGAAATGTAAGCAGAAAATGAAGCTTTGTTTTGACATCATCACACGAGGCTAAAGCAGGGCCTTAATCCTTTCACATTCCTTGTAGCATTTCTTCGCCCTGGTAACTATCTTTTCTCTTTTTTTTCCTGACCAAATATCTCGAAATTCTATAGCCCAGTGATCTTCCTTATTTGTCTCCCTGAATGTGTTCTTGCTCCCCACAGCTGCTCTCCTGACTGTAGCTAGAATTATTTTTCACATTCTCTCTCCCACGATGTTCTGAAACAATGCTGCTTAAAGCTGTCTTACATTTTCTTTCTTTCTTTTTTTTTTTTTTTTTTAAGCCTCCTAATGTAGAGACTGCAGTCTCAAAGAGCAGGGCCTTGAGTCATCATTTGCTTCTCTGCCTTTCAAGATTACCTCAATTTTTTTTTTCCTCTCTTTCCTCAAGTTCTTCAAACATACTGTACATCTTTCCAATGAAGTCTTGGCACCTAGAAAGGTTTCACCTTCAGATCTGAACTGGGATAACATTTTCTCAGGGAAGTCCTCTTCTACCTTCAAGGAGCACCAGCTAGTCATGCAAATCATGACATGAATACATATTTAATTTACTGATATGAAAGAGGAAAATGAGTAGGATACAAATACTCTGTCCCAGTAACTTTTCAATCCACAGCACTTCTTCCTAGCCCTTACCACCTTAAGTAATTATCATTTATATATGTAGGATTATTTGATGAATGCCTCTCTTCTTCTACTAGACTTAAGCTCATTGAGGACAGAGACCTTGGCTAGTTCCTGTTCACGAGAACATGGCTGTTTTGGTGCATCATGATAGCTCTAATAAATTTTTGACCTAATCAAGGTCAAAATGATCTCAATAAAACGTCTAATTTATTCACATAAACTTTTCCCCTCTTGCAGCTTTTTCTTGCCTTTGCCTTTGCTTAGCTTCTTATCTAATTCAGATTTCTTAAAAGCTATTATAATTCGTTCTAAATTACTAAAATCCTTCCCTCCATCAGGTCTTCCTGCTCAGTTTTCAGTGAGCTCACCTGCCTGTTCCATTCACACACCCACCCCGTTATGCTGTTTTATAGAAAAATCACAAACCAAGCAGGTTAGCAACGCTACTAATTTATCATCTACCTCAAGTGCTTGCTAACAGTTTTACTACTTTTCTTCTACACTATTGCTCCTATTTCTTACTGGAATGACTATCAGCTACTTGATTTATTCCATCTGTCACAGGAGGGAAAGCTGAAGCCAGGAGAGAAGGGAAGAATGATGACGTCCCCCACTAGTTTTCTGTACTCCTTACCCTTCGTCTGTCCCATATTGAGAGCCTAGGCCAAGTGCACCATGCCGTCATCTAGTTGTCTATATGACCCTTACTACTGAGCACAATCCTGTATGTATTGCAAGGTTTTGTGAATAAACATTAGTTTTGAATAAATTAAATTTCCTAAAGAATGAATTTTTTTTTTTTTTTTGAAACAGAGTCTTGCACCATCGCCAGGCGCCAGGCTGGAGTGCAGTGTCGTGATCTCAGCTCACTGCAACCTCCGCCTCCCGGTTAATTCTCCTGCCTCAGCCTCCCGAGTAGCTGGGACTACAGGTGCACGCCACCACGCCCAGCTAGTTTTTGTATTTTTAGTAGAGACGGGGTTTCACCATGTTGGCCAGGATGGTCTCAATCTCTTGACCTCATGATCCGCCCGCCTGGGCCTCCCAAAGTGCTGGGATTACAGGCGTGAGCCACCACGCTCAGCCTAGGGTGAATTTTTTTGCATGATAACTTTCCTAATGTAACCTTCATCTGTTGAAGAAAATTGAAATCCTGAGTACATGATTTTGCTGTGGAAAATTCAATGAAACAAAAATTTAAATTTTATTTTTTTGCAATCAGTATATTGAAGAGATACCTGCTTGTTCATGTTCATTACAGCACTATTCACAATAGCCAAGACTTGGAAACATCCTAAGTGCCCATCAGTGAATGAATAAATATAGAAGATGTGGTATATCTGCACGATGGAATACAATTCAGCCCTTTTTTTTTTTGTTTGTTTTTTTTTTTTGAGACAGAGTCTCACTCTGTCGGCCAGGCTGGAGCGCAGTAGTGCGATCTTGGCTCACTGCAACCTCTGCCCCCCTGGGTTCAAGTGATTCTCCTGCCTCAGTCTCCTGAGTAGCTGGGACTACAGGCGCGCACCACCATGCCCGGCTAATTTTTGTATTTTTAGTAGAACCTGGGCTTCACCATGTTGGCCAGGCTGGTCTCGCTCTCCTGACCTCGTGATCCACCTGCCTCAGCCTCCCAAAGTGCTGAGATTACAGGCGTGAGCCACTGCGCCTGGCCAATTCAGCCTTTAAGAAGAAGGAAATCTTGTCATTTGTGACAGTGTAGATGAAACTGAAGGATATTATGCGAAGTGAAATAAGCCAGGTACAGAGAGACAAATACCGCATGATCTCACTTGTATGTGGAAACTGAAAAAGTGCAATTCATAGAAACAGAAAAGTAGAATAATAGTTACCAGGTGGGATGGGGTGGATGTTGGTGAAAGATACAAAATTTCAATTAAACCAAAAGAATAAATTCAAGATATCTAATGAACATCATGGTTATTATAATTAATAATGTGTTATATACTTAAAAATTGGGAAGAGAGTAGATTTTAAGTGTTCTTACCACAAAAAAAGTATGTGAGGTAATACATATTAATTAGCTTGATTTAGCCATTCAACAACGTATACGACTTTCAAACCATCATATTGTAAATCGTAAGTATATACCATTTGTAGTTGTCAATTTAAAAAAGTTATATTTTATTAAATGTAAATATTTACCATGCTCAAGACACATATGGAATCTACATTTAACACACAAAAAATTGATCAAACATTGAATCTTTGCTTTAAAATGCAGACAAAATACAACTTGCAACTATACTTTTGTTGCTTATGATAATTCTAAAGCATCTGTACATTTTCTGAAGGAAAATAACTGTAAGCAATAATAAGAAAGATTTTTTTCTTTTTGAGACAGAGTTTTGCTCTTGTCACCCAGGTTGGAGTGCAATGGCACGATCCCTGCTCACTGCAACCTCTGCCTCCCAGGTGCAAGCGATTCTCCTGCCTTAGCTTCTGCTGTAGCTGGGATTACATGCGTGTGTCATTACGCCCAACTAATTTTTGTATTTTTAGTAAAGATGGGTTTTCACCATGTTGGCCAGGCTGATCTTGAACTTCTGACCTCAGGTGATCCACCATCCTTGGAGTCACCGCTCCCGGCCAGAAAACTTTTTAGTTACTATATTGAAGCCTTTCTTACCATGATCTGATCACTGTTTCTTCTGTAACAGGTATTGTCACTGAGAACATTTGACCTTTGGGAACATAGAACATGAGTGTTTTTACTGTGACCATTCCATTAATTTGGCACATGCCACTTTGATTCTAAAACATTCTACTTGGACATCTAAACAGTCCATGGCATTTAACTTCCTGGAGTATGTTTTTTACCAGACCAGGTAAATTTCATGAGAGGTTAAAAGTTTATGGCTGGGCACTGTGACTTACTTCTGTAATCCTAGCATTTTGGGAGACCGAGGCAGGTGAATCACGACAAGAGGTGGAGATCACCTTAGCCAACATGGTGAAAACCAGTCTCTACTAAAAATACAAAAAAATTGCTGGGCATGGTGGCACATGCACCTGTAGTCCCAGCTACCCCAGAGGCTGAGACAGTAGAATCACTTGAACCCGGGAGGCGGAGGTTGCAGTGAGCTGAGGTGGAGCCACAACGCTCCAGCCTGGTGTCAGAGAGAGACTCTCAAAACAACAAAAAAAAAACTTTTATTTGTCCTCTTTTTTTTTTTGTACAAAATATTTTTCAAGTTATTCATGTTCCAAAACATTAAAGATAATCAAGGATAAACAGAATGACAGAATTAGTGAATTTTATACTTTTATCATTTGCTAGATGTGCAGCAAAATAGTTTTCATTTCATATAAAAATTCCAGATGTATTTGAAATAGTGTAACTACCTAAACATCCCTTAAACACTGAAACTTTATGGCTAAAAGTCCTAAAGAAGAAACCAAATCTTAACTCCCTTCAAGTTAAGAAAGTGATTTAACGTCTTTGACTTTTACTTTCCTCATCTGTAGAGGACTTCACCAGAGTTTTGAGGTTTAAATAAAACTGTAAAATATTATTTTTCTTCCAGATAGATTATATGTTTTTTCTGAGCAGAGAGACAATGTCTAACCCACTTCTCCTACCCCCAACCTTTCTCTCTCTCCTGGCAAATAATTAATGCTGACAGATGATTGGCACTCGATATTTGTTAAGATAAATGAAATCCATGTATATATAAATAAACAAATAAAAGAATGTATTCAATGAGGAAGTTTGTATTCCATCGCAACCCCTAATATGTATTGAGTATTGAAGGCATTTAATTTGGAAACTTTAACAGACGCCAGGTAGTATAAGACAGATACTTCAAGTGATAGCTTAACACTCTTGAACTCTGAGCAATTTCTTCCCTCTTTCTTCTGGCAATAGCCCCTTCCACTCCCCGTTGGAGAACTGCCCATCTCCATCCCCCTGTAGGCTGTACCCCCGCTCACAGAGATAAGCATGTGACTCAGCCAAGGAAGTGAGATTCAAACCCTGGGCTGAGGTACACAGAAGTAAAGGCAGCTGAGTTGGAACCAGCTGATGGCAGTGCTCTGAGGCTGCTCCATAAATTCTAACTGCTAAGGTCCCTCCAGCTGCCCTACTTCCCACCCTTCCTGGGCCTAGTTTTCCATTAGTTTATCTGAGCTACCCCAGTTACTGTTGCTTGCAATAGTCAATTCTGTCAATACTATGTAGTAAAATAAGGTATAATTTATTTATAAAAAATAGTACATACACATGAAAAGCATGAATATAAAATACACAGTAAATATGTGTGATACATGTGTCAAAGGAAAGTTTAAAAATATTCTTCCATGGAAGCATATTTTACAAAGGAAATGGTAATAATCGGCTCTCTCATTCTCTCTCTTCTCTTCTGTCATTCATTTCTAAGGCCTAATTATACCAAGTAGTTAATTGTTCCCTTGCTAACAAGTTCCTTGAGTTGAGGGATTAATACCCCAGGGAAGGCCAGGGTTATTTAAAATGTCCTGTATTACGGAATGACTGCAGTTCCTAAAGTTAGACAGGAAATTACTGTAAGGCAGCTGAAGCATATTTAGATTTGTGGCATTCTATTTGAAAGTGATTGGAAAAAAAAAAATTTAAGTTCCCTACTTGTAGACTCTAGGCTGATGGGGATTTAGTCACAAACTGCTTCCTTCCGCTGGCGAGAAAAGGAAGACAACACTCACAAGCATCAGCCAATTATGTTTCCTGTTTGCCACGTAAGTGCACACATTTTGCCCTTCACTGTTTATCTTGGCTTTCACTCTCTTCCTCCCTTCACGATCTCCAGGAAAGAGAGACAGAGAGAGATTTTAGGTAATAGAATACATGGGTTGATCCATAATTTATAGATCTCACTGTTAAAAAAGTTTTTTAAAGTAGAAAAATATATTAGATTTTTTTAAAGCATGAAACTTGGACTCCTGTCTTTACTACTGCTACCCCGGTACCATCTGCTGCCACAAAATTAGGATGTGGCTTACTTGGGTCTGGTTAGACAATTACAGACACTTTGGAGATAGAAATGAAGTCTACCAGATACACATGTGCACTGAATTCAGGTGACTGCAGAGGATAAGGGACTTGTTATTGTAATTTTCTGCTCATTAAGAGCTATCTAAGAATCTTTCTTTTGAACAATTTCTCACTGTTGACCCTCATGGCCAGGAAGACAATGAGGGAAAAATACTTTATATTTTGTACATGTCTTACAGAATTATGAATGACTTTTGGAGAGTTACTGTAACCAAATTGTCATAGATGAATATAAGAAATTTGGATGAGACCTTGTTTGTTATAAAGACATTAAATATTTACTTTTGTCCCTTTAGAACATGTATAATTTATGCTATGCAGTGGTAAATATGAAGGATGGCAGCTATGAGACTAGTCATGGAAGGCTTCTTGGTGAAATTATTGAATGTGAGACATCTGCAATTAGAAACGGCAGTGTTCTCACTTATATGTGGGAGCTAAACAATGGGCACATGTGGATATATGGAGTGGAATAGTAGACGCTGGAGACTCTAAAAGGCGATTCGGGTGGGAGAAGGTGGTGAGGGAAGAAAAATTACCTATTGGGTACATTGTACATCATTTGGGTGACAGGTATGCTATAAGCCCAGATTTTAGTACTTGGGAATATATCCATGTAACAAAAATGCACTTGTACCTTTTAAATCTATAAAAATAAAAAAATACAAACAAGAAAAGGAACCACTGCAGAATGAGTACAGAGCAAAGCAGGCAGATCAAGACAATTCTACCAGGAAGCCTTCCTCTTTATCTAGATCTCTTGCTGCTTTTCCATTTCGTTGATCTAAACACAGCTAATTTACATGCATATTAAATTTAACCACATATTTCTTTTCACAGACACCCAAGAGTTGATTTTTCCCTAAGAATGAGAAATCACACAATGGTGACTGAATTCATCCTTCTGGGAATCCCTGAGACAGAGGGCCTAGAGACAGCCCTTTTATCCCTGTTCTCCTCATTGTATTCATGCACCCTCTTGGGAAATGTGCTCATCCTTACAGCTATCATGTCCTCCACTCGGCTTCACACTCCTATGTATTTTTTCTTGGGAAACCTCTCCATCTTTGACCTGGGTTTCTCTTCGACAACTTTCCCCAAGATGCTGTTCTACCTTTCAGGGAACAGCCACGCTATCTCGTATGGAGGCTGCATGTCCCAGCTTTTCTTCTACCATTTCCTAGGCTGTACCGAGTGTTTCCTCTACACGGTGATGGCCTGTGATCGCTTTGTTGCCATATGTTTTCCTTTAAGATATACGGTCATCATGAACTACAGGGTGTGCTTTATCTTGGCCACAGGGACCTGGATGAGTGGCTGTGTCCACGCCATGATCCTAACCTCCCTCACCTTTCAGTTACCTTATTGTGGCTCTAACAAGGTGGGCTATTACTTCTGTGATATACCTGTAGTGTTACCTCTAGCCTGTAAGGACACATCCTTAGCCCAGAGGGTAGGTTTTACAAATGTTGGTCTTTTGTCTCTCATTTGCTTTTTTCTCATCCTGGTTTCCTATACTTGCATTGGGATCTCCATATCAAAAATCCGCTCAGCAGAGGGCAGGCAACGAGCCTTCTCCACCTGCAGTGCTCACCTCACTGCAATCCTTTGTACTTATGGGCCAGTCATCATTATCTATCTGCAACCCAATCCCAGTGTCCTGCTTAGTGCCATAATTCAGATATTGAATAATCTGGTAACCCCAACATTGAACCCACTAATCTATAGCCTCAGGAATAAGGATGTAAAATCAGCCCTGAGGAAAGTATTTATCAGGAGAAGCTTTGCTCTGGGAAATAAATGAGAAAATTTAAAGTTTTGTTGGATTTAAGATTTTGATTACATTTTAAAGTTTGATTCTCCATTTCCTAAGAAAATTTCTCGTCTGCTGCTTTCAGGGCATGTTGAAATGAAATGTACTCTGAATAAATCTACTACTTAACTTTGCTGTTTTAAATTATATGTCTGTTGGTATATTTCTCTATACATTAGAAGTAAATAATTTTTTGACTTTTGGAGGGTTTAAAATAGGAATAAGAAATAATGTGTAATTGCTGCACTCCACGCTGGAGTACAGGGGTGCAGTCTCCACTCACTGAAACCTCCACCTCCAGGGTTCAAGCAATTCTCCTGCCTCAGCCTCCCAAGTAGCTAGGACCATGCTCAGCTAATTTTTGTATTTTTAGTAGACCCAGGTTTCACATGTTGGTGAAGCTGGTTTCAAACTCCTGGCCTCAAGTGAGCTGCCCTCCTCAGCCTCTCAAAGTGTTGGGATTATAGGCGTGAGGCACTAAGCCTGGCCTATAATTAAATATAATTAATAGAATAATTTAGCAGACATTGCACCAATTTCTCTCTCCTTCCTTCCTTCCTTCCTTCCTTCCTTCCTTCCTTCCTTCCTTCCTTCCTCTCTCTCTCTCTTTTTCTTTCTTTCTTTCCTTCTTTCTTTCTTTCTTTCTTTCTTTCTTTCTTTCTTTCTTTCTTCTTTCTTTCTTTCTCTCTCTCTCTTTCTTTCTCTCTCTCTCTCTC
>NW_016107315.1:20864019-20869319 GCF_001604975.1 Cebus imitator
TCTCTCTCTCTCTCTCTCTCTCTCTCTCTCTCTCTCTCTCTCTTTCTTCTTTTTCTTTCTTCTTTCCTTTCTTTCCTGGGTCTTGCTCTGTACTGGATTGCAGTGGTGCAACTATAGCTCACTGCAACCTGCATGGGCTCAATTCTTATGAGGTAAGGATTCTCTGTTAGCACCACTGACACACACCTCCATCCCAAACATTTCCTAGTTCTTCAAATCTTGGAAAGAGTTAAGAGAACACATTTGCTTTCTCATAGTTCCAGTCAAAAGTGTATTTTTATATATTTAAAGGAAGGGGAGAATGAAAGAAAAAAATCAGAAAATCCTACTTTATTGAAGATTATAATCTTTAATTTTCTTCCAATCAATATTAAAACTCAAAGTAACTTAAGTACTGTTTAAGGTAATCAACCTAGTATTCAATTGTGTGTGATTTCAAGATGTTTTCTAGCATACAGATTCCTTTGGAATCTAGATATTTTTCTTGTGTTGTTAGATCCCTGGAAGGCTATGAGTTCTTTATTTTCTCAAAAAATTAAATTAAAATTTAAAAAGGAATGTAGGCATTTCTCTGTGTCTGTCATAGAAAACCCATGTTAAAATTTTCATTTAAATTCAGGTAACAATAACAAATTTGTCCACCTGAGAAAGTGTATATTTCTTTCTTTTTCATAATATGATCTATATAATTTATTTTGCTTCTTCTAATCTCTATGTTCCATAATGCTGAGGAAAAATAGATAAATTTTGCTTATGAAAATAATGTTACATTTTATAATGAATGTATTCTTGTTTCTCTTTTCCTGATCTTGTTTTCTGTTTCTGTTTCTGTTTTACTCCAACTTGTCTGACCTTTCTCGTAAGCTGCATGAAGTCCTTTTTGTAAAGAAGCAGAGGATAGACAAAAAGAAAGAAGGAAAGAAAGAAAGAAGAAAAAAAGGAAAGAAGGAGGGAAGGAGAAAGAAAGAAGGGAGGAAGGAAGGAAACAGAGAAAAAGAAAGAAAAAAGAAAGGAAGGAAGGAAGGAGGGAGGGAAGGAATGAGAGAAAGAAATAAAAAGAGAAAGAAAGAAAGAGAGAGAGAGAGAAAGAAAGAGAAAGAGAGAAAGGGAAAGAAAGAAAGAATGGATGGAGGGAGAGAGGGAGGGAGGGAAGGAGGGAGGGAGGGAAGGAAGGGAAGGAGGGAAGGGAAGGAAAGAAAGAAAAAGAAAGAAAGAAAGAAAGAAAAGGAAGGAAGGAAGGGAAAGAAAAAGAAAGAAGGAAAGAAAGAAAAGTATTTAGAGCCAAAATAATATTCCATAATGGAGTGATTATTACCTTCCTTCTCTTACCTTCAATTCCTATCAACACAGGTGATTGAACATTAGTTCTCCAAGTGCAAACTATAAGCTATTACATTGAGTGTGCAGTGAGCTATTAAAAGATACTTAATGAGCTTCAGTGCAAGCACATTGGTGACCAGTGATTTGTGATGTGTTATATGAGAGTCTCTATTGTGAGATAACCATAAGTGTACCTTACAGGCAATCAGGCAGTCACTCTAGCTAGAAATAAAATAGACACTAATTCAATTTCAAGAAATCTTTGTAACGCTGAAGTTCCTTCCAGATAAGTAATTATCGGACTGGAATATTAAACATGTCAAATGTTAAAAGAGAAAATGTAAATAATAGCTTTATTTCCCTTTATCTTTCTAATATAAACATCAAAACATGTAGTAACTATCCATTACAGCAAGGTTGTTGTAATTTTAAATGTTCTGTTAACCAAGACACATAACAGTCACTCCTTTCCTCATTATCCATGTTTTCTTTACTGGCCTTGTCTTTTTGGCAGGCAAATGCTGAAACAGCCATATGCTTCACAACCTCCACTCTTCCGTCTTTTAACATGCACATGTGCACACACACACACACGCTTCTGTTTTAAGCATTTTGCCACTTGTCACTACAAAAAAAAAAAAAAAACAGATGGCAATACTAAAAAATAATAATCACTTGTAAAGTTGCAATGATTTAGACAATCTCTTGAATTTTCCCTTGACAGTTTCCTCTAATGTGTATTAAAATGTCATTGCAGCTAGTCCTGTCTTTCTCTTCTCTCCCAGTTGCCTCACTTTTTATCCAAAGGTCAGGTTTACAGACTAAGCATCTGCATTCGGAAATTTCTTTAGTTAATGGCAGAACCACAGGTGGAATCCAGGTCTTCTGATTTGCAGTCCAGTTCTCATTTTGCTTCAAAAACTTATAATGCCAAGTGAGAAATTTATGGGTAACCATGATGCAATGTAAGTTTAAAGAACCTTTGCACAAGTCATAAAAGCTCTAAGTATACTAAATAAAACAAATATTTTGTTGTACAAGTGTATCTTTATTGAATCAGAATATTTATTTCTTCTAATATAAAACATTAAAGAACTTTAAAAATAAAAAATTTGATACAAAATAAGTAATTTCTAGTTTTCCTGTTCTGATAAAGCATTCCTAGAAGTTTCATCAAACTGACTTTTAAAGATTTAAACAATTTCAGACTTACAGAAAAGTTGAAAACCTAATACAAAGTCCATGTTAATAAATTCCCAATGTTATCAGCATATTGTTTGGTTTTATCCCTTCTCTCTATCATTCTCTCTCTCCCCCTCCCCCCAATATTTGTGTGTGTGTGTGTGTGTGTGTGTGTGTGTGTGTGTACATCTTATTCTGAATGAGTTGCAAATATGTGGTTCTTTCCCTCATATCTTACTGAACGTGTTTCCTAAAACAAAAGATGTCTCCTTATATAATTATAACATAGTTATCAAAACCAAGAAATGAATATTGATACACAACTATCAACTAATCTATATGTATTTTTTAGATTTTCCCAATTATTCTAATAACGTTCTTTATAGCACAATATGTTCAGGATTATATATTGCCTAATGTTATTTATCTTTATATTTTTAAAATCTGGAATAGTTCCTGAGTCCTTTGTATTCCAGGACACTATAGTTTTTGAATATTTTAAGACAAGTATTTTGTAGAACATGCATCAGAGTTTCTTTAATGTTTTCTCCCAGTTAGATTCAGGTAATGTGTTTTTGACAGAACCAACTCCAAAATAATGCTTTGTTATTCCTAGGATATTATATCAGGAGGTGCTTGCTGTGAATCTGTCCCATTACTAGTGAGGATAATTTTGACCATTTGGTTAAGGTAGTGTCTGTCAGACTACTCAACCGTAAAGCTATTATTTTACCCTCCTAATTAATAATGATTTCCGGAGGAATGGAAACTTTGCAATTATGTACGTATCCTATTACTTCTCAAATTTTATCTGCTAGTTTTAGCATCCATAGACAATTCTTCTCTGAATTGATTACTATTATAATTACCAAATAACTTTCCAAATTAATTATCCTTACCACATTAGGTAATTAGTTTTCTACCATAAAGAAGACCTTTCTCTCTCCCTCTATTTAATTATATCAAAATGACACTGTAACTAGCTGAATAAAGCATGTGATACCAATCTTGTTGCTCTGTCAGTTGGAATCATGGGATAAGATGATTATACTAAGACATTATCACTCATTGGAGGAGGAACATCCCTTTTTGAGAGAGGAGATGTAAAAAATATTAAAGAGAGATCCTTCCACTAAACTAGATGACTTTTAATTTACCTTCCAACTCTGAAATACTAATTCTGTGATTCCATATGGCTGTCTTATAACTGTAGAATCACTTACATCATTGGAGAAATGGAAGTATGCATAGAGGAAGAAATGGCACATGGAAAGGCTGGGTGGGATACGGGTTAGGAAGCCTTTGCAAATTAGTCAATAAATAAAAAAAAGTTCTCTTTCACTTGCTTGGTACCAGCCAGTTGCAAATATTAAATATTAAATACTAGGCAACAACAGCAGTCAAGCAAATAACAGAATTTATTTGTTTTAAGGATACAGAAGAGAGGTGGCACAATCAGAATATATTATAGAGAGGTCAGCAACATTTTTCAAGACAGGAGACACAAGTTCCCTGGACCTAAATCTCACCATTGAACACAGGGCTGTTCATGAGAATATAGGAATGAGCATGTTTATATTAGAACCTCTGGAAACATCATTCACTCCCCTCATACTGTACATTAGAATATAAGGCTCGACCATTCCAGTATGTATGTGTTGCCAACTACCTCAGCCAGTAGCAGACATACCTCATCAATCTCAGCAAGTTCACAATGTGATTATAGAATATAGTCCACAGTAAACTCAGACCATGACAAAGTCCTAAACCACTGCTTTCAGACTCTGCATTCTCCAGTGTTTGCTATGAAAACATTTCTGAATTAGGTGCTACAGAATTAGAAAATGAATCCGTTTCCCAGAGTTCTTGGGAAATCACATCAAGAATTCCATCATCCATTTCACTCAGGACTTTGTTTCAATCTATACTTTCACATCACCCAAAGCTGTTTAAAAAATTCACATTTTCTACAAAACATAATTGTCTTGCACTCTACACTAGTCAAAAGGCCTAAGTGAAGTGGACTGGGAGTAGAACACTTTTAAAACGTGATGTCTTTGTCCATTAAAATCCTAATAAATTTTCATGGTTTTCTGTAAGCTATCACCTTCAGCATATGATATGAAATAACCTTGTCTAAAACTCACTTAAGTGGGCAATAAGTTAAATGGGAGACCCCTAAACAGTTTTTGGACATTTGTAAGGGTTGGGCACTGAGAAGGGTGTGACACAACAGAACATAGAGCAAATCACCTCTGTAGGATGGAGGAGATTTTGTCTGGAAAGAATGCAAAATCACAAACATTGCTTGCAGGGTTTTAAATGTGGGGCCCCCTGATTGTAAGATGAGTTAGAATAACTGTATTTCATTTATAATTGGTGTGTCAGAAGCAGAAGGCTGAAAAGGAATGGAAATTAATAGGTTAAACATATACTGAATTGTGTGTTATTATTCGGCACTTATTTATTGACATATTCTGTACAATAGTTAGGATCTTGGGGTACAGAGGTGAATAAAATGAACATGGGCCTTACCTTTAAGAAACTTACATCAAAGGAAGACGGGAGCCTTAAGTGAAACTTGGAGACTATGATGTTACCATTGTAAATGTCTAAACATTTCCTAAAAACAGGAATACCTGATATTTTTTACCAAAGAGAGAAAGAAGTATCTGTAGGTGAATTATTTCTCATGACACAGCAGGCTAATACCATATGGCCTTCTCAGTAAGATATTACTGGCAGTTGAATTCTCTTTTTTTTTCTCTCTCTCTCTCTCTCTCTCTCTCTCTCTCTCT
>NW_016107315.1:20869439-20885154 GCF_001604975.1 Cebus imitator
CAGGATGGTCTCGATCTCTTGACCTTGTGATCCACCTGCCTCGGCCTCCCAAAGTGCTGGGATTACAGGCTTGAGCCACCGCGCCCAGCCGGCAGTTGAATTCTCAATCCAGACTCACTGTTTATGGGTTCTAGGCAACCTGCACAGACTGACTAGTACCCTGACAGGATGACATCAAGATTTTCTCCTTCATCCCACATCATCTCTGTTTATACTCCTAACTTCCAGAACCATGAGTTCTCTCATATAATTTTTGCAGTAGCAGTTGGTTGAAACTATACCATGTACTGGGTCCTGGGAATATTATTTTGCTTGAAATGTTACTACATGGCTAGGAATTATTTTATTATTTTTACTATTTTAGGTACGGGACTGGTATTGTGAAATTCATACACTTCCACTTGGGAAAGTGGAAATTAACAAAGAACCTCCAAGTTGGAGCATTCAAACTTGGAAGTGCTAAAGAAGCCTCACCCTATTTCATGAAGTGAAAGCCCAGAGATTAGTCACAGAAAGACCTGTGACCTCAAATAAGGCACTGAGCCCTAAAAATAACATGAATATAAAATTGCGTAGGGGGGAAATACTGGATTTGTAATTCTTTGGGCTTCAATATACAACAAAAGGGCATTTCATATTTGTATTTTAATTTCTTTCTGAAAATTTAAAAAATCATTTTCAGAGTTTATATCTGTGGGCAGTTTAATTTTGTTGGCATTATATTATTTGGCATATTTTAACACTTGTGAATGTTTGTTTTACAGTTTCTTCTTTTGGGGCTATATTGGATACTATGACTAGAAAATTTGTGATGAGAAATAGATTAGAGAATGCATTTTTGGCTGAGAGTGAAGTGCATCCTTGATATTAAATCAATGCACACTATGTTCTGAAGAGAGCCAAGCAGGGCATCCTGCTGGCTGATTCCCGTAGCTCTCTTTGGGTTGCCCGGCAACAAGCTGGCTAAAGTCAGAATCCTGCTTTTCCCCTAGCAGTGAAGAAGGCAAACTGAGATGCTGCTGTTTCCAAGGCTTTCGAAGAAGAGAGAGAGGATTTTCCCCTTGCATTCTTAATCCAGTTTTATGATTAATGATACTAACATTGTATTTTGATCCATTTGGATCTTTATTTCTATTCATCAATGTTTAGTACACAGAGATGAGGAAGTGGGCAGAAAGGTGACTGATTAGGCTCCCTCAGCGTACATTACCACATCACTCTATTCCCAGGTTGTTATGGTGCTTCCTACAGTCCAAGTCGCTTATAAGTAAGTGAACGGATTTATGAAATAGAATTCAATAACTGTGTTTAAATGTCTTCCTAACCTCAGCCAAATATGTGTAATGAAGCATCACAAATACTTTCTAAAGTGCATGACAAGCTAATCTTCATGCTGAACACACTACAAAGAAGGTAATCTATCAATCATCAAAGCCTCTAATGAGGCTCAAGATATGATACTGCCCGAGACAAACTAGCATCTCCCCTTCTTCCTTCCATCTTTAGAGTAATGACTTTACAATGTGGTGAGATGCCCAAGACAGAAACTAAGAGCACACTTTTACCTTTTCACACTCCCACTCTGCTGATCATCCATTCAGTTCCACTACTCTAGTTTTTAAATCTTTTTATATTATCATACTCTCCCTCTTAGTGCTCCCACTTTGTTTCACACCTTGATCACACCCTGATGCCCTCTTAGAAGGAATCCTAGCTACTACACTGGCCCATGTCCAGCTGCCTGTCCACACTGATTCATATTACAATACATTTTTAGAACACCATCTGACTACATTGCTCACTGGCGACTCTTCACAGCCCAGAGGATGAAGTACAAACATTATAGCATATCGGGTAAGAATCTTTATTGCCAGATCCTGCAGGCCTTTCTGTTCACATGCCCGTGTTTGTAACTGAGTTGTGACTTCTCAAACACACTCTGCTGTGGAACTAAGAATGTTTGAAAAACCTCTACTAAACTCTTCAATATAGACTCCTCTCCAAATGGTGTCTCTTCCATAACCCCAACTCTGCAGATTAACAAACATTTATTGATGAACTATGATGCTCAAGGAATTAATTTTTGTGCTTTCAGAGATGTAAAGCACCTTGAAATTAGACTTGGAAAGACAAGAAAGAATTATATAAAATGATTATAACTATTATACTGTGACACAGGCCAACTAAATAGCTCTGACAACAGCTGTCATGGTCTCCAGTTAAAAGTGATTTTACAAAGACATCATTAACATGTTTCTTCCCAAAATTAAGAATCTTATTATCACCAAAGTTTAAAATAAGAACTACTTAATTAATTTTTCCATATTAGAAACTATGACTATAGAAGAAAAAAATATCCAAAGGAATGCCAAATTTATTTAAACGCTCAAATACTTGGAGAGATTTGTTTCCTTTAAAGCAAAAGTAAGTAGAAGCTAGGATATCTGTCAAAATCTGAATGAGATGTTTTGTGAGTGACTTTTTTTTTTTTTTTTTGTAGATCCTAATAAAGACACTTCCTGGTCATTATGTATTCTCTCTGAGACACTGTTCTTACCTTTTCTATAATCCTTTCAAATTTATTTATTTTTAATTGACAAATAATCCCACATATTTATGGGGTACAATATGATACTACAATATAGGTAGACACTGTGGAAAGATTAAAGCAAGCTAATTAACATATTTATCACCTGACATAATTATCCATTTCTCAGTGGTAAGAACATTTAAAATCTACTCTTATAGTGAATTTGAATTGTGTTATAATTAACTGTAGTCATCATGTCACTCCGTTACGAAAGTTTATCCCTCTTACCTAACTGAAATGTTATCTCCTTTAACCAGCACCTCTCCTTTCTCCGTCCACCCTCCCCATCCCTAGCCCTGTCACTCCAGCCCCAGTAACCACTACTCTAAGCTCTACTTCATGAGTTTGACTTTTTTAGATTCCATTTATAGGTGAGATCTAGGACTATTTGTCTTTTTGTGCCTGGCTTATTTTACTTAGCATAACATCCCCCAGGTTCACTCATGTTGTTGCAAAGGACAGGATTTCCCCCCTTTTTGAGGCTGAATAGTATTCCACTGTGTACGTATACCACATTTTCTTTATCCACTTATACATTGATGGATACTAGTTTGTTTCCATATCTTGGCTATTGTGAATGATGCTGCAATGCACATGAGCATGCAGATACCACTTCAATGTACTGATTTCAGTTCCAGTGGATACATACCCAGAAGTAGAATTGCTGGATCATATGGTAATTCTATTTTTCCCATAATGGCTGTGCAAATTTACGTTCCCACCAGTAGTGCAGTGTGCAAGGCTTTTCTCTACATCCTTGCTAACACTTGTTACATTTCATCTTTTAAATTATAGCCTTTCTAATCTGTTGATGCTCCTATATGATGAGGTGAGTTTAGAGGTAGGAAAAATGCATGTCTTGTCCTTATGCAGTTTTCTTCATCTCATAAACGAGTCTATAGTTTTAACGAAATCAGATCAGCACAGAGGTCAGCATGGTGCCTAGAGAGAGACAGAAGCTAAGGGAGGGAGAACATGGAAGACCACGATTTTCTGGTTTTATGAAGATTTGTAAGGTGAAAACATATGGGAAAAATAATGACTCTATTCAAAGAGTTTCCTCTGGGAAGGTGCTAATGAGGATTATCTGAAATTAGAAAGCTCGATTTAGAGACAGATACTACAAAAAAAAAAAAAAAAAAGAATGCCTGCCAATCCAAATTATAAATTAACAACAGTTTTCTATGGCTTTTCTGCTTGTTGTAGGTAAAGGCTATTTGTTTAGAAGGATTTCTATATTAAGCAAAACATTCCTTTCATTGATATCCTGTGTAGATTCTTCTTTAAAATGAGAAATCACACTGTGATGCCTGAGTTTGTTACTGTATATGGCTGAGCGCTGGAGATTCTATTGTATTATCCTGATTATATCTTTTAAATTTTGTATCATTTCGAGAAACGTTATATTCAGAAACATTGTTCCTTGGGGTTTCACACACCATACATGTGTTTTTTTTCCTTGAAAAATATCGTTGTGATTGGCATGAGTTTGTCTTCAATGATTGCTTTACCTTAAATGCAGAGATAGGCCATCCATGTTAAGGGTTCTGCTGTCCATCTTTTCTCCTTTCCTTGCCTATACTGCTCTGAGATCTTACTGCACCCACTGACACAGTGCCACCCTTTTATTGTCATTGGTTAGCCACTGCAAGGTATGCGCACCATTATGTACATGCTGTATATACTGCTCACCACAAGGCCCTGGAGAGGCTGCTAGCTACATGTCAATCTTCTGATGCTTTATTTGACAGCTACCTAAGCCTGTGCCAAAGAAGTTATGGCTGCCATTCCCATCACATTCCTGAAGTCAAACTGTGGCCTATGCAAGCAGGTCCTAAGCACAGAGGCTAGGTGTTCCATGCTGCTCTCTCTCTCTTTTTTTCCTCTCCCTCTCTCTCTCTCTCCTCTCTCTCTTCCATTATTTCCATAACTTATATTTGTAATGAAATTGACATACCAAAAATTATCTCTGCAGAGAGTGTGCACGGGGTTTGCTCAACCTGCATTTCTGACCAGACTGCAACTCTTTGTGGCCATGGACAGAAACTCAGGCAGAGAGCCCTCTGCAATTCTGTGATTCATCAATCAAATTTGTGTGACCCTCTCATTGTACCCCTTGATCTCTAGCCTTAGAAATGAAAGTGTGAAACAAGCTTCAAATACAGTATTTAAAGAACAAACTTTATTCATGAAAATAAATGAGAAGATGATTAACTTCTAAAGGAATTTTAAATATTCTTTTCTTAGCAGTTTTCAGAAAACTGTGGGTTAAATAGTACTGTCTTTAACTTTATTACTAAATCCTATATCCTAGTATGAAAATTTGCTAGTACCCAGGCTTTTAAAGTAAATATAGCTTATTATGTGCGTAGCAGATAATCAATTGCTATTTATCATTGGATTTGCCTGCAAAATAAACAATTTTTGGTTCTCTTCTGATTTCTATGGAAGAAGCCTGGGAAGAGAGCCTAGATCACTGCAAAATATCCACTAAAAATCATAATCTCCCTTATGTCAGAACACTGAATTTTAAACACATTTTAAAGAAAGCTTACTCAAAATTAAACATTTTTCAATTTTTGTACATGGAGAAAAAGTTAAGAAGATTTTCTGGATGAGGCAGGATTCCTTTTTTGGAATAAAGCTAAACTACATAGGGAAAAATTCACCTCAATTATCATAATGAGATTGCATCTCTTTATGTTCCTATGGTCAGAATTATCTTAGATTATCTTCTATCCAGCTTTTTTTTCTATTAATAAGGCAAAATTCAAGGACTGTTGTTTAAATCAAGTGTTGTTATTTTGTTATTTTTTTATACGCATTCTGACTGGGAAAGTTGACCTGAGGATTGAATCAACATGTTTAAAGCATTGAGTAGGAGGCAACTCAAAACGTGTATGACTCACTGTTAAGCCTATTGCTGATTTTTATGTACAATAAGGAGGCAGAATTGAAAAGGAGAATGTGGAAAAGAAATTGATAGCGCTCTGTCTAATAACGTGAGACACTTTCATTGCAAGAGAGGCAATCTGGCAAATTATCACAGTTTAAAGTATATGTTTCTTCCCATAAACATAGTCTTTACTGATTCTAAAATTTAATGTTTTTCCATGGGAGATCTGCAAGGCTAAGCAGGTAGCTCATAGACACAAAGGTAAGCAAAGAGGAATATTGAAACAAACTGGGGAAGTCAATGCTGCAGGAGGTGGCGTGATGAAGGTCGGGGTGAAGTTCATTCTCATGGGTAGGGATTAGGCTTTCTAGAAATTTGATTGCTAGTTACAGAAAAGGATTAGAAGAAGAATTTTCAGAAAGATGTGGGTATGAAGGGAATGAAGCAAGATTAAAAAACGGGCATATCTAATTCTGCAAAGGGTTCAACATTTTGGGTGAATTTCTCTTGTTCATGAACAAACCAATATTGCAATGCATAATTTATAGAATTGTCTGTATCGCACCCATTAAAACATCTGGTATATATTCACAACCTATGAGTGATATTGTGAAGAATAAAAAAAAAAAACATGAGGGGGAAGTGTGGTCTGTTTCACTGAAAAGAGAGGTCTTATCAGCTGGACTGTCAAACTCGCCTACAGATCCAAATGGATCACACTACTTAGATGAAGAACCTACTCAACTGATCATAAATGCGCCCTATTTTAAAGGTTGCTAAGTTCTGTGAAACGTTCTGAGGATACTGAGAGCAGAAGAACCTGGATATTGAGATTCCTTACCATATGATGTAATTAATGTGATGGGCTGCAGCAAAACAGAGCAGGTCACATGCCCAGGAAGGATCCATATGATTAATATGGAATTCCAGTGTGCTTGTGCTGAAGAATCCTCACATATTTGATTCAACTTTTACAAACAAGCATGGTCCATGCAGTGGTGGCGTCTGGAAGCTGTGCCTGGGCTACTTTATGAATTCTCACTAGAAGTACACAGGCAGTCCAGATGTGCTTCTCATCTGCATCAATGTCTTAAACTATGTAAGCTCCATATTGGATTGAGAGTGTCCTGTGAACTCGTTTATCAGGCAGTGATGACCTCAGAGCTCCACTGTTGGCAGCTCACCCATATTCTCTCCTCCACAGCCTCTCTAGAGATGCCACGTGTTGAAATGATCAGAGAGCCAGACAGAGCTCAGTAGCAGCAAGAAGGACACACAGTACTGAGGAGACACCTTCCAGGGAGATAACTGAAAAGAGACATTAGATAAAGCCTTTCCCGTTATGTCTTTGGGGAAAATGACTCTACAACAGGGAGGGAAGGCTAAAGCTTAGGTCCCACTGTGGCCTTAGAAACACAGAGTGACATGGTGAAAGAACTTCAGGATTAGATTTCCCATGCCATCAATTCTCTCTCTTCCTAGGACTGAATCAGAAGACTCTCAGTAGAGTTTCTCAGTGGAAACTAGATTGCGTCTACCTAGGGAGGGTAAAATATAAGATCCTGTTAATGATAGTTATTGGGTCAACAGTAGCAAATCTCCAAAGAACTCTGAATTATTCCAGCAAAACCTATATAGGAATGAAATAACCAGATAAATGGTGAGAAATGAAAATGTACCTAATCTTAAGTGGCATGAGGGCACTAAAAGTCCTCAGAGATAAGTGATACTAAGATGCAAAGTGAGATATCTTGTCAAATATTGAATGTTGACTTGAGATGCTGGCCAGTTTCCTCTTATCTCCTTAAGACACACATCACATTATCTCACAGCTGCATGACAGAACACAGTTGTTATGTTTTCCTATGCTCTGTTCTTGAAGACCCATGCTGATCTCCAGCTCATTAATACTTGGTGTCCACTTGTTCCTGACATTGCTTGCTGTGCATCTGTTTTAATTATTTACAGGATCTTTAGAATCAGGCTGCTATCTACTTTTAGCCCCAACTGCTACCACTTTTCACTTTTTCTCACCTAGGCTTTGTTCTCTTTGGGCAGAGAATGTGAAAAAGACACATAATTTACAGTGTAGTTATGTTCAAATGAGTCACACCTGCCACCTCCTTTTAATTCCAGGGTTTACCACTGGTCATTGCAGAGTGTTAGAAAAAGAAAGGTATCAAAACCCTTCAGAAGTCACCATGAAAAAAACGGGGCTTCTGATTCTAGAAGAAAGAGTAAGTGTGTACTAAAACTTTGATCTCTTTCTCTAAACACAGAGAAATTACAGGGAAAATGGAATAAATACTAACTACAACTGAAAACAAGAAAAAAAGAACTCTCTATTGTTATATATATATATATATATATATATATATATATATATTTTAGATGGAGTCTCGCTCTGTCATCCAGACTGGAGTGCAGCAGTGCAGTAGTGCAGTGGTAACTGCAATCTCTGCCTCCCGGGTTCAAGTGATTCTCCTCCCTAAGTATTCCAAGTAGCTGGGATTACAGGCATCCACCACCATGCCTGATTAATTTTTGTATTTTTGGTAGAGACAGGGTTTCACAATGTTGGCCAGGCTTGTCTTGAACTCCTGACCTCAGGTAATCCACCCGCCCTGACCTCCCAAAGTGCTGAGACTATAAGCATGAGTTACCGCACCCAGCCTGTGATATCTTACATATTAAAAATATGTAAGTTTTCATTCATGGTTCCTGGCTTATAACTCCCATAGCTCCAGTTATTGCCTTCTGTTATAATGTAGGGGCACTTAGACCTCAGAAAACAGAATCTCTCTGACCTTTTCCGGCCTCTTTTCACCAGCCCAAGCAGGACTCTAATTTTCCCCTGCCTTTCTGATCTGGGGCCATAAAACTCTCATTCCAGAGAGGATCCTGCCCTGTACTCAAGAGGATGAAATGCTGCACAGAGAGGCCAAAACGAATCTGAACAGGCAAGGCCTTGCTAGGTTTTACCACTCAGTCTGTTGGTGTTAGATCACATCCTTGTTTTCCAGTCATAGTTCTACATGGTTGCCCATGCTTCGATCCTGCCTATCCAATGAAGACTCTATAAAAAGCTCCAGAAGACAGGGTTCAGAGAGCTTTGGATAGCTGAGCACGTGGAGTTTCCTGGAGGGTGGTGCCTCTGGGAAGGTCATGGGAAGCTCCTTACCTCTTCCCTCATATCTCACCCTACAGATCTCTTCATCTGTATCCTCTGTAGAATCTTTTAGAATAAACTGGTAAATACAAAAAGTGTTTTTCTGAGTTCTATGAGCCACTAGCAAAATAATCGAGCCAAAAAGGGGGTTGCAGGAACCGCAACCCTAAGACAGAGCTTCCAGAGGCCCTGACTTATGACTGGAGCCTAAGTAGCAGCGGCATTGGGAAGGCAGTCTTTCTTGGGGACTGAGCCCTCAACCTGTGGGATCTGATGATACCTCTAGGCTGATAGTGCCAGAATGGAATTGGAGGACACTCAACTAGTGTCTGCAGCAGAATTGATTGATTGTTCCGTGTGCAGGGAACACTCCACCCACAACATTTGATCATAGAAGTCTTCTGTGTGGGTTATTGCTGTTGAGTGAGACAATAGGAAATAAGCACATTGAGTGTGGTTTATGCCACTCTCAAACTATGAAAAAAATACACAGAAGATACTGAATCAGGGCACCAACACCACCCATCTGAGGCCGAAGACCAAAGCTACTCCAGCAAGGATGGAGCCAGAAATCCACCAGCCAAGCAGGCTCTTCGGCCAGCACCACACCTCACCAGGGCCAGGGGTTAGTGCTGCAGAATAATCCAGGAGGGACTCGCAAATGAGAACTGTACCGGAGTTATTATCAGAAGATTTATGGAAACCAACACTCCTAAAACACACAAAACAAACTCTAAAATCAGAACAATTTATAGCTTAAGAGATAGAAATACTCTGGGAGGCCAAGGCAGGTAGATTGCCTGAGCCAGAAGTTTGAGACCAGATTGTACAACACGGCAAAAGCCCATCTCTACAAAAAATACAAAAATTAGCTGTGTGGTGGAGATGCCTGTAGTCCCAGCTACTGGGGAGACTGAGGTGAAAGAATCACCTGATCCCAGGGAGGCTGAAGCTTCAGTGAGCTGTGATTTTGCCTCTGTGCAGCCTGACAACAGAGTGGGATTCTGTCTCAGAAAAAGAAGAAAAGAAAAGAAGAGAGAGAGAAAAAGAAAGAAAGAGAGAAAGAGACAAAGAAAAAGAGAAAGAAAGAGAAAAAGAGAAAGAAATAAAGAAGGAAGATTGACTACATCATCTAAAAGAATTTAAAATATAAGTGTTACAGAGGTAATAAAAGAAAAAACAATATTTTGAAACAAGAATAGGGAATGCTGAAACAAGACAAGCAAAAGTTATAACAAGACACCCATAGAAATCTTATAAAATTAATAAATTACAGTAAAAAATTTAACATGATAACCGAATATCAGACTAACAAAAATAAATTACTGAACCCGAAGATGTGGTTCTGAAAATCACCCAGAGCAGCATACAAACATGTTTTTAATAAAGAAAATTAAAAATTGATAATTTTCAGCATTTTCTGTAGGTATTATATCCTGGTTTTATGAAATTCTAGAACTAGGTGTGCTGTTGTTTCTCCATCCTCCAATTCCTATTTTATATCACCCCTTGGAAATCTTTCTTTTCGTTCTCTAATTTTTATTTTTGAGAGTATTTTGTGAGCTCATAGAGCTTCCATCTCTATCATCCAGCTCCATCTAGTAAGCTCAGTAGATTCCAATCACATTAGATGAGAATTATCAGAAAAGTCATTCAAGAGTATTATTTTTATCTTTTCAAAACTGTTGGAGGTGTCGGAACCAGAGAGACTCCATCTTGAATAGAGGCTGGATAAAACGAGGAAGCTGCTGGGGCATTCCCAAGAGGTTAGGCATTCTAAGTCACAGGATAGTTACAGTTAAAGGGAACAGGTTAACAGTGTTTACCAAACAGACCGGGAAATAACAGACCCAGAAAATAACCGACCCAGGAAATGTCCTGGTGTCTCAATACCTTAAGAACAAAAGCGTTCTTAGTTTAAGAATAAGTTTCACTTTAAAAATAGTAGTAGAGATTCTTGCAGCAGACAGTAGTTACACAAAGGTTAATAATCCTTTGTCATAATCCCTTGTAGTGATGGCAGCGGCGGGCTGTCCAGAGCAGCCGCTGTCATCCTGCTGGCTGCAGCAGGGAGGTGTGGGTGGTGGCGGCAGGGGCCGCTGCAGGAGCGGCAGTGGCGGTGGTGGGTCTCCTATGTCCTGCGTCCCCAAGGCAGCTAACTGTGTCACCCCCATCCTGCTGCAGCCAGCAGAACCCGCTCCCAGGCACAGAGCCTCCATTGCTCTGGACCCTGGTCCCATGCTCAGTCACCTGCAGCAGCTGCTGGGAGGGTGCAGGGAGGAGCTGGAGCTGGGCCTGGGGCAGTGGCATCCTCCACGGAGCTAGTGGGAGCCAGGGACAAGGACAAGCAGGATCACCCCCCACCCCCAAAGCCCACCAACTTGGGGGCCACAGCAATGGGGCTGGGCCAAGCCACCCTTCCGCACAATCAGACCCTGAGGGGCAGTCAGAGAGGGACCTAGCAAGGATCCTGATCCCCTGCCCCAAGCTGTGAGAAGATGTGGCCAGGGCTGCCTGCAAGCTACAGGAGGCCACGGGAGCCCCAACCTCCCAGGCACAGGACCTGAGCATCTCTGCAATCTGCACCCTCGGAGGCCCCAGAAGGCTCTCCCACAAAGGCTCAGGGTTGTCTGCTCCCACTGCCTAGACTCTCCCCACTCCTGGCCCTCACTCTAATCTCAAGCAGGGTTGGGGCTGAACCCTGGAGCTGTCACAGCCTGACTGGTTGTGGCTGGGTATGTGTGTGCCGGGGGCAACGATGATAAAGCAGCCCCCTGCTGCCTCAGCCCCCTCCAGACTTGGAGCATCTGCGAGCACAAAGCCTGGGTGCAGGGGAAGCTGAGTGGTGGGGGCTGAGGGCAGCTTGGTGCTGGCCTGCAGGTACTCCTTGGCGCTAGCAGCCTGGACACAATGCCTCCAGTGGCAGGAGGCAGATAGACTCCTGGGTGGAAGGAGGCAGGTTCCTGGCGAGGCCCCACCCTCAGGCCAGGGAGGGTCTGAAGGCTGGGGGACAGACTGCTGGTGGAGTGAGGTCTTGTGATGCCTTTTCCAGGCCTGCCCATGGCCACCCATGGAACAATCAGCACACACTTCCTCTTTTCTGAGGTCTACAAAAGCCCTGGGATCAAACAGAGCAGAGTAGAGCAGAGGATGGAGAGATGATGGGGTGACCAGCATCAGAGAGGAGCTATGCTCTTTGCTGAGAGCTGCAGATACGATGGGATGACCTGCCTGCAGAGAGGAGCCACCCATTCTAGGGCTTCCTCTCTGCTTAGAGCTGCAGACAGTGTGAGGACCAGCAGCAGACAGGATCTACCCTCTACACTTGTTGAGGTGACCTGTGCAGCAGAGAGGAACTACCCTCTGTGCTAGGAGCTGAACACTTACTTGTCAGGACACTCTGGGTGCAGAAAAAAGCTACCCCCTGTGGATGCCATCTAAGCTGTTCTATAGCTCAATAAAGCTCCTCTTCCTCTTCCTCACCGTCCACTTGTCTGCATAACTCATGTTTCCTAGTCACAGGACAAGAACTCGGGACCCACTGAATGCCAAAGCTAAAAGAGCTGTAACTCAAACGGGACTGAGACATACCTCTTGCTTGCTCACATTGCAGGCGAAGAGAAGGAAAAAAGGGCTGTGGCCCTTTGGAGAGCCCAGACCTGGGAGCTCCCAGAAGCAAGGCTGAGACTCCCTCTTTGGGGCCCTGCCATTTCTGGAATCTCCAAGCTTCCAGGCACCACCCTGTTCCGCAGTGCCAGCTGCAGAAGCTGCTTACGGTGCTCCTGGTCTGGCCACACCTCGCAGAGAGCTCGCACCCATACCGGCACTTGGAGCTGCCCACCCCACTGTATAGCCAGCGTGTCTGTGTGCAGTGGCCAGACTCCACGCTCACTCACATACCCCCCTCACCGCTCCACACCTTACTCGCCCTTGGCAGGCATGGGATCAAGGCCAGTGGTGTGAGCCAAGCACAGCCTGCCAGGCTGAGTAGGTGGAATAAGCCCGGTAGACCCCAGCAAATTTCAGGCAAAGGTGCCACTGGCCACAGATGTTTCTGGTCAGAAAAACGACACCGCAAAGATTCCATAACAATAGACCTCCCCCATGATATTTTACTTTTTCTTATATATAAACAAGCATTGTACCTAAGGTGGGTGCATTCTTCCTTTTGCTTTTGGGAATGCCTTACTTTCCTAATAAACTTGCTTTTGCTTTACTCTGGATTTGCCCTTATTTCTTTCTTGCACAAGATCCAAGAACCCTCTCTTGGGGTCTGGGTTGTGACCGTTTCTGATAAAATAACTTAATGTTTTATACTGAAATGTGCTAATGTTGAATTTGTAAAGATACAATAAAAAATACAAATAATTTTTTTTTTATCTACGGAAATCCATCTATCCAGAAATAACCACTCACAATAATTCAGTGATCATCTTTCCATCAGACACATGTATATGCCACACACACACATTTACACAAGTAACTAATATTATAGCTCTAATACTATACTATAATTTTCCAATTCCCTAAAGTTTTTTTTTCCACATCAGTAGCAGATAGCTGTCTGAACTTGAATGACTATAAAAATTCATTTTATGAATATGTCAACATATGCTTAACCCATTAACAGAAATATTTTTACTTAAGAGTTTACAATAATGAACAATCACTTTGAACTATCATCTCAACTAAGACACTTATTTCATATGCATAGTTCATTCATATGTGTATAATATTGGCTATTTCCCTGCCTTATAACGGCAAAGAAATATGGTTATATTCATGTCTTTTCCCAGATTATTTTTGCATTACTGTGAAAGGAAAAGCTTTTTTTTATTACTTGTGAAAAAAAATCTCCGGTGGTCATAAGTTTGGGAGTAAGCATTCAAAATGCAGAGAAGAATGGAGGCTCAAATTTGAAAACCAAGCAAATAAAATAGAGGTATTTGGAAGGCCAGCCTGAAATACAGATATCCTTTCCCACAGGGGTACACATTTAATAAGACATAGGAGGAAGGCAGTGAATCTTTGCTTACATAGTTACTCATATTCTTCCAAGAGCAAAAGGAGAAGGGAGTGTGGGACTCAGGAGACATTATTATAACATGTGTTAATGTAAAAGGGACAAAGACTTCCAAACCCTACATCAGGCTGGTAGACGCATATTAATTTGATAATATGGGACTGGAGTTTATAATTACTCCATCAGTGTGCCCAAAATTCAGAGACTAGAGTTTTTCAAGTATAATTTGGCAGCCCAAGGAATCTGCTTCTTGGTGGGGCCACAGGACTGGTTAGCAAGGGTCAGAGGGTCCAGGTGGGGCCATTGGTCACCAGATACACAAAAAACATGAGAAAACATCTCAACAGGCCAATCTTAGGTTCTACAATGATGATGTTATCTGTAGGAGTAATTGGGAAAGTTGCATATCTTGTGACCTCTGGAATAATGGCATGTATTCGCTTATGTGCACAACTTAGCAGAATTCAGTCTCCTCTCATTCTCCAAGCCTGGTGGTCTCTCATTAGCTTTACAAAGGTGGCTGAGTTTTGAAAAAGGGCTATTATCATATAAATCACAGATTAAATAACTTCCAAAGTTAGCTTGGCCCAATCTCAGGAATAATCAAGGCACTTTGAAGGCTAAAGGCAAGATGAGAGTGTTAGGTAGGAGGCAGGACTCAACTCTGGAGGCAGGCCTAGGACACCAGCCCAAACTGAGGACTAATTAAAACAGGGACAGGTCTGAAGCATCTTTCCATAAGAAACACCCCCTAGTGTGCCATGTCAGGTTACCATTGACATGGCAATACCTGGAAGTTGCTGCTTTTTTTTTGTGGGAACAACATGATCACTCAGAAGTTACCACTCTTTTTCTAGAAATGTATGCATAATCTGCTCCTTAATTTGCATATAATTAAAAGTGGGTATAAATATGACTATAGAACTGCCTCTGAGCTGCTATTCTGGGTACACTGCCTATGGGGTAGCTCTGCTCCTCAAGGAGCAGTGCCCTCTGCTGCTGCTGCACACTGCTGCTTCCATACAAGTTGCTATCTGACACCATGAAAACCCTTGAATTCTTTCCTGGACAAAGCCAAGAACCCTCCCAGACTAAGCCCCAGTTTTGGAGCTCTCCTGCCTTGCATCAGGTTGATTAGCTCAGACGATTTCACTGTCATAATTTTCTCACTGTTATAACCTTTGCAAAGGCAGTTTCAAGAAAAGGAAAATAATTCTGTCTAAAAGAATTCTTTGGAATATTTATACTTTCAGAAAAATATAAATTTGTGTGTAAAAACTGAAACTAAAGTAACACATTATTAACTAAAGCAACCAGATAGCAAAACATATTTTAGAGATAAAGGATTACATTTTAGAGGACATACAACAATTTTTCCAATTAAGGTGAGTGTCCTAAAAGTTTACATGATTAAGGAAATTTGTATGGGGATAATTTTTAAAAATTATATTGGGACGGTGGGAGGTGGGGAGCTGGGGAGAGATAGCAAGGGGAGAAATGCCAGATGTGGGTGATGGGGAGGAAGGCAGCAAATCACACTGCCACGTGTGTACCTATGTAACAATTTTGCATGTTCTTCACATGTACCCCAAAACCTAAAATGCAATAAAATAAATAAATGGGGAAAAAAATTATACTAAAAAAGAAGTGCAAACTGTAAATTTTCTCAAGGCCCATAGTTTTGTGAATGTTTTCCTATATCATTTTATCAAAAAGGGTCTCACAATTCTAAATGCTATTTCTTGCTATAGTTTTATGGGAAAATCTTTTTTTTTCCCATTTATTTATTTTATTGCATTTTAGGTTTGGGGGTACATGTGAAGAACATGCAAGATTGTTGCATAGGTACACACTTGGCAGTGTGATTTGCTGCCTTCCTCCCCATCACCTACATCTGGCATCTCTCCCCTTGCTATCTCTCCCCAGCTCCCCACCCCCCATTGTCCCTCCCCTATTTCCCCCCAACTGACCCCAGTGTGTAGTGCTCCCCTCCCGTGTCCATGTGTTCTCATTGTTCAACACCCGCCTATGAGTGAG
>NW_016107315.1:20887304-20903863 GCF_001604975.1 Cebus imitator
AAAAAAAAAAAGAAAGAAAGAAAGAAAAGGAAAAGGAAACAGTGTGAAAAGGGTAGAAGCAAGTCAGTTTATTCCTGTGGGACTAAATAAGACAAAAAGACAAGCATTTCTCTCTTTCCTTCTCTATCACAAATCTTTCTGTCAGATTTAGTGTAAGTTTTGTCAAACTTCATGTCACAGAATAATCCTAATATTCCATAGCTGGGAAATTCCCTTTATTCTGTTTCCTTTTGTTGAAAGTAAAACTTGTATTATGTTATTAATGCACAATTCCCTGAGCTAAAATTAATTTTGGGGACTTCCTGCTAAAGGAATTCAAGCCCCTTTCTACAAACGGAACAAAGAAAAGTCAAATTCCCTTCTCTGCTAGCTCAGAAGAGGAATAATGAGGATATGTGCTGAAGCTGATGTGCTGGTCACATGCTTAGCACCAGGTGGTTCTTGTGCAGTCTGTAAACACAGGCAGGGTCCTGTGACTTTTGCCAGCTGTATTTCCATCAAGACTTTCTCTATTCTTACCTGTAATACCTTGTGAACCTAATGGCTGCTTACACACGAAAAGCCGCGCATCTACTGACACCAACTTGTAAAAATGGTAGCAATTGACTGGTTAATTGACTGGCTCTCTGGAAGGAGTTTAGTACATGGTGGTGCCATCAGAAATCATAAGCATCACAGACCCCTCTCACACAGTTCTAATAATCATTTCAAACATTCTTTATCCTATTGATTCAGCTCCAGGGTCCTTATTTCGAGCCACTTGTTAGTGAAGTGGTGTATTTGTCCGTGTCCCAATAGTGCCATCTTCTGGCCAATGTTAGCTATTTCACCTTAATTCATACCGTTTCAAGGGCGGGATTTCAAAATCAAGAATATTACTGGAAATGGAAATTATTGCCCTACCAAAATAAAATTAGAAGACCTCTGGATGCTTTTTCCCCCAAAAGCCATGAGCATCTCCCTTTAAGTGAGAATTCCTATAACGGCACACGATTTTTAGATATGAAAGAATCCTCTAAAATGATCTAGTTCAACGTCTTCAGTTTACAAATGTTAGAACTAAAGCTGTAAAGACAAAATAATTTATTCAGGACCTCAAAGTCTATTATTAGTGGAACCACTGTGAGAACCCCGGTATTTTGCTGATTCCCAAATAAGTGCTTTTTAATATGCTAAAAGTGGGAAAGAGATTTCTAGTCTTTCCCCCTTCCTCATCTGAGGCCATTATTAATAGAACGCTATTACTATTACTTTCCTACATCTCCAGCATAGGAACAGTCTCTCTCTCTCTCTCTCACACACACACACACATACACACACACACACACACACACGCGTCACAAAAGGGTATTCTACTTACAACCAGAAATCCTCTTGGAACAAGCATTAATATTCTAAAATGTGAAAACTTACAAAAATAAAATTGCTAAAAATAATTATAGTCTTTTCTTAAAACTTCATTCTGACAGGAGCATTTTAAAACCTTCAGCAAACAGATGTGTCAACAAATAAACTGTTTTAAAAATGAAACTAGACCAGGTGCAGTGCCTCACACCTGCAATCCAAGCACTTTGGGAGGCCAAGGCAGGAGGATCACTTGAGCCCAGGAGTTTAAGGTCAGCCTGGGCAACACGGTGAAACGTTGTCCCTGCATAAACTATAAAACTTAGCTGGGCATGCTGTCACATGCCTGCAGTTTCAGCTACTGGAAGGCTGAGGTGGGAGGATCGATTGAGCCCAGGAGGTTGAGGCTGCAGTGAGCTAGGATTGTGTCTCTGCACTCCAGCCCTCAAGACAGAGCAAAACCCTCAAAAAAAAAAAAAAAAAAGTGACAACTTTATTTTTGTATAATTAAACAAATTTTGTTAGGGGTCAGTTTTATTCCAAAACATGAAGTAGTGTGTGTGAATATGATAATTGGATAATTGTGGCACAAACTAGGCTGGTAGTCTAAGATTTCTGCTCTACAGAAGGTAGCTAAATAGACATCGGGGACCAAGCAGAGTGCGTTCTTCACTGGGAGGAAACGTGAACTAGATAACCTTACGTTTTCACTATAAGTTTCATAATTCAATTTTTTGCATAGTACTTATATGGGAGGGGGGCAGGGAAATGCTGGGAGGAGGAGTGCGGGTCCCTGGTGTGGGCTCCACCCCTGGACCTGTGCCCATGGAACTAGGTGAGAACAGGCCCTCCTGCCTTCAGGCCCAAATGTTGAATTCCTCAAGAACACCCTGGCCCACTACGCCCCCATCCTGTGCCTATAAAAACCCCAGACCCTAGCAGGCACAGACACCAGCAGCTAGACATGGAGAGAAACCCATCAGCGGAAGAACACACAAGCGGCTGGACACCGAGAGGACCAGTTCGGCTGAAGACCACACTGACGGGCACCGGGGTCTGCCAGCAGGCCATATTGGCCAGGGGAACGACGCGGAATTTGGCTGGGGCGGTCAGAGGAGAGCCACGCCTCTGAGCGGCACGACACCGTGGGAAAACCACCTCCCCGCTCCCCTTCTGGCTCCCCATCCATCTGTTGAGAGCTACTTCTACCATTCAATAAAACTTTGCACTCATTCTCCAAGCCCACATGTGATCTAATTCTTCTGGTACACCAAGGCAAGAAACCCGAGACACAGAAATCCCTCTGTCCTTGCGATAAGGTAGAGGGTCTAATTGAGCTAACACAAGCTGCCAGCCGACAGCTAAACTGAAAGAGGACACTGCAGCACTCACTGGGGCTTCAGCTGTAAACATTCGTCCTTAGAGGCTGTCATGATGTTGGAGACCTACAACCTGCCTCTGACATGCTCCCCCCTAGAAGTGTGAGCAGCAAGGCACTGAAGAAGGGAGCCACACCCCCATCGCACACTTGTAAAGGGGGCTAAGGGAAATTTCCCCACTTCAACACATAATCTACTTTGGATAAAACTTAAATCAGTTCACTAAACGGGGAAGCAGGATCTGAGGACAGTGTCATATAGGAAGTTACAACAGATAGAATGAACTTGTTCCACAGTGATTTTATGCCTTGAAATAGTTGATACCATTTCTGTAAGATTTTTATCAGTACGTTCATCCATTTCTCCTTTCCTCTTATTCAGAACCACAGTGTTATGCTATCCTGTCTCACTGTGGAAATATTCCTTTTCTATGGCTTAATAAAATTGATTTATCACTCAGCTTTCCACTCTTTCTGCCCACCTTTCATTTCATAAGTTTTTCTTATATTTAGGTATGATTGGAAAGAATGAATCAGAAAGTTAGACACCTAGAATGGGTTGCTTACACCTCCTTCAAGTCCTTTATCTTTGCCTTTATTGTATGCTAACCACTCATCTCTTTGTCCTCTATGCTAGAGATCCATAGTTCATTTCCTATGCCATGATTCTTGGTCCACGTGTTCTTTCTCTTCTTGCAAAACATCAGATGATTCCCTTCTTCTCTGCTCCCAAATCAAATTAGATAGTCTGGCATGTAGCTAGTTCTTTTAACAGGTGGCCCTACCACCACTCAGGATATCTGAGCCAGGGTCAAGGAACAGGGAAGAGCTCCTCAACATACCCTCAGATGTTAATGATGACATAGAACTAAATGTGTTTGTGGGAACCTATGACTTCTAGCCCTGGAAATACAATGCTAGAATTGGGAGAATGTGGATAAACAGGGTTTTGTTTGCTCCCACAATTGCAAGTAAGATCTAAGATCTAAGACCTTAGTCTGCTAAAGGAATGAATTGTGTGAATGTATGTGTTGTATAAACTTGCTCACTAAGCAATTCATTCTATTAAGTATAATATTGACACTGATTATTGAACCTAACAGATGTAACATGAAATGACAAAACCAAAGTGGATGGTTATGTACAGACACAATGAATTTCACTTAATTTCAAAATGTATTTGGCAACCTAGATGCCTGAAATGCAGAGCTAATAATGTAGATTCTGTCCACAGGAGTTCACAGTGTATGTGAATGTCGGCTGGGGAGAGTTACATGAGCAAATTCCAAATCACTGTTTTAAGCTTAACAATAATTATGTTCTAGACACAGTAACAGGAAACAAGAAGAAACCAGTGCAGTTAGGCTGAATTAGAGAGACTGTCCCAGAACAGAGGATAACTAAACTATGCTGGTAAGAATGGAATGATACAAAATTGTGTTTTTCTGAGATCCTATCATAGAACTTATAGTAAGACACTTTGTGTAAATTATCTCATTTAATTCTTACAACAACAAGAAGTCCATGCATTATCATAGATAATACAACTGAGACTCTGAGAGTGATGAGGTCCGAACAGCCACAGACTCTCATCTCCAAAACTAATACGATTGCCCCAACATTATCTCTTAATGAGAGGCTAGAAGAG
Organism: Cebus imitator; assembly: GCF_001604975.1. Lineage (NCBI taxonomy): Eukaryota > Metazoa > Chordata > Mammalia > Primates > Cebidae > Cebus > Cebus imitator. Next base: position 20,891,675 of record NW_016107315.1, read on the forward strand.
GAAGTGAAGGATGCTTATGGAAAGATATAGAAACACAAATCATAAAACAGTTATCTTAGTATTTTAGTGTTATGAAATGACTGGAGTTTGACCGTGTGTGAAAGGAGTGATCACGCATAAGAACAGATAAAAAGGCAGAAGGCGGGTCTTTTGAGGGCTTTGAATACGTTGTCTTAGGTCAGAGTTTCCTTTGCGGTAAGTTTTGTGAATAGCCAGCATGGTGCATGCTCTAGAAAAATATAAGGCTGAGGACATGGAAGGGATGGGACTAGGCACTCATAAACCTATGCTTAATAAATAGAAAGTAGAACCAAGGGTGTTACATATTCAAAGCCGAATAGAGAAGAAGGCAAAGCCAGGAGAAAACAGTGAAAAAATGAATGCGATTTTAATGAGGTAGAAGAGAAAGTCTAATGAGAAAATGATATGACAGACTTAGAAGTAAATGTTATATTCAGAGTGAGATGCACATATTTGAATTTTCAGGAGTGGGCAGGTAAGGGTGAAGGCAGGATCTAAGGGATGGTCCTGGGTGGTGAACCTGAAATCAAATGAAGGTAAAGCACATGCATGAGGGCTTTGAGGCTCAGGAGATTCACGCTCATCACCGAAGACTTTAAGCTCACCTGAGGTTGTAGCAGTCTTGGGTTGCAGGAAGCATGTATCCTTTCTACCAAATATTTCAATGAATATTCATGCATGATTATAAGAATAGATGACAAAGGGACTAGGATAAGAGCCGCTTGGACTTCATCAGGGGAGAAGGTTTTGAAGATTATAAGTAATGAATCAAAGAAGCTCAAACCTGGCCCTCTGTGGGTGGGTTTTGAAAAATAGAGTGACTTTTTTTATTAAGTTAATTTCAATATTTTTAAAGTGGTAAACTTTACATAAACATCTGCATTTCTGGATTATTTAAAAAGTTAGAGGCATTATCAACAATTAACTTGACAACCATATGTAATGGCATACCTAGTTTTTTCTACATGCAGAAACTTAAAATGAAACAAATACAAATTCTGATGAAAGAAAGAAGCTTTATTTTCAGTTAAGACAGAAAGTATAAGCAACTTTCTAAAAAGGAAGGTTGTGTGAGTCTTTATTTACGACGGAATACAGGGAGAGTTATATTAGTCGGTATAGAATAGACTGTGCCACAATAACAAGTGAACCCAAAGCTTCAGAGGATAAACACAAGGAAGATTTGTTTTTCAGTAATGAAAAGTTTTAGATTGAATGAGAGACTCCCTCAGTGGCTTCCAGAGTCCCCATGTCAGGGGGAGAGAGGACAAGAAGGTTACTCGGCTGATTTTGTGAGATGTCCTCCAGAGTGATTTGTATCACTTCAGTTTATATCCCTTTGGCCAGAGCCCTGTAGCGTGATTCCAAAGAAACCATTAAAAAGTCAAAAATACCCTCTTTATTTGTGTCCAGGAAAATAAAATAAAACATAATTTGTTGTGCATATAGCATTGCCCTTGTCCAAGAGTTTTGCAGAAGACAACAGGAAGAGCTGGGAAATGGGTTGTGAAGCCTTGGGAGAATTGTGGAAACAGCACAGGGCAGTTTGAGTATGTGACTATGGAAGGTACAGAATATGGAAGGAGTTAGGGGAGGACTTGCATTCATGGTGATGATTGAGACTAACCAGGATAAGAGCGGTGGTAAAAGTAAATAAAATTAAGGCTTTATGCAGATGCAAACAGGTGACATTGGAGTCTTGGTAAGACTAGGAGAAAATAGCATGATCTGTGAAGTACTAAAATTAATAGAAGCTAAAATATCTGCACTATCTGATCCAGGTGATTCTGAAAGGTAGAAACTTTCTATTTCATGCATAAATACTATGAAGTTTTGAATACTATCGACTTCAGAATACTTACATGTTTTTACATTGAGCAACTGTTTTTGCTTATGATTATAAAAAAGGAAGAAAATAAGAAGAAACTTGCTGTACCACTGCTGAAGAGGGACAAACGGTGGAGGATGACACAGATAAAACTATACTTTTAATTTGTATTCTCTAACTCTTCACAGACCCAAGGCAATTTAATATAACTAAAGTATGAAAGTCACTGAGGTACATAAAATGGACATTTTCATTAGAAATGAAATCACAAGAACAACCCAAGGAAAATAATAAAATCTGAAAGATTAAAGTTCATGAAAAAAAAATTTAAAAACCTAAGGATATCCCTAGAGAAAAGAAACGGAAGACATAAAATTATCTATATTTGCAGATGACATAATTCTGCATACAGAAAATCCTAAGGAATCCACCCACAAATAAAAATTAGAACTAATAAAGGATTTCAGCAAAACAGGATCCAAGGTCTATATACAAAAATCAATTGATTGAATTTCTATATATGGGCTATTAAAAATCTTAAAAGGAAATTAAGAACACAATTCCATTTATAGTAGCCCCAAAGGAATAAATACCTAGGAATACATTTAAAAAGGAAGTAAAGTACTCGCACTCTAAAAACTATTTAGAAGACTAAATATTGTTGAAATAACAATTCTCCCCAAATAATCTACAGGTTAAATGCAATCCCTATCGGAACCCAGCTGTCTCTTTTGTAGTTGATAAACTGATTCTGAAGTTCATATGGAATTGCAAAACTCATCAAAACAGAAGTGGAAAAAAGTAGAAAGTAGGAGTAATTACACTTTCCAATTTTAAAACTAACTAAAAACCATGGTAATCAAGACTGTGACACTGGCATATTAAACATATATATTAATGGAAAAGAACTAAGACTGTAGAACAAAATCAAACCACGTATCTATGGTAAACTGATTTTCAACAATGGAGCTGAGACCGTTCAATGGGAAAGAATAGTCTTTCAGCAAATGTTCCTGGTACAACTAGATATTCACTGGTAAGAGAATGAATTGGAACCCTTAACTCACACCATTTATAAAAACTAACTCAAAATGAATCATAAACCTAAATGTAAGAACTAAACTATAAAACTCTTAAAAGAAAACATGGTATCATGACCTTAGATTTGGCAATTATTTCTTAGATATGACACTAAAAGCACTAATAACAAAAGAAAACATAGAAAAACTGGACATCACCGAAACTGAAAGCTTTTATGCATAAAGGGTACTATCAAAAATGTAAAAAGGCCAGTCATAGCATGAGAGAAGAGATTTGCAAATTATATATTTGATAAGAGTCTGACATCTAAGAATATATAAAGAATTATTACAATTCAACAACACAAAGGCAAACAAACCAATCAGAAAATTGACAAATAACTTGAATAGATATTTTATTTTCTGACAAGGACATACAAATGGCCAACAAACAAGTGAAACGATGCTCAATTTCATTCATCATCGGGAAAATTCAGATCAAAACCACAAGGACATACTATATTATAGCCGCTAGAATGGCTACATAAAATTTTTAAAAATTGTTGGCCAGGATGTAATAAAAATGGAACACTTCTACCTTGCTAGAATATAAAATAGTGCAGCTTCTGTGGAAAATAGTTTGGTGATTCCTCAAAAGCGCAAATAGGAAAAATGACAAAATGTTAAAAGCGGTTATCTTTTGGTGTTAGGATCAGTGAGTAATTTCTACTTATTTTACTTTTTTGCAGTGTCCTAGTTTTTTTTTTTTTTGAAGCTATTTACACAAGAAAACAATGACTATTATTTTTGAAGGTCCATAAATTCTGGAATTCAACTTCAATCCCTGACTGAACGAAAGCAAATCTGTAATCCTCTAATACATCTTGGTGGATATATGGGTACTAACTGGCTTCTAAAGAGAATTTCTTTTTTTTTTTTTTTTCTTTTTTGACAGTGTCTCTTGTTCCTTCACCCAGGCTGGAGTGCAGTGATGTGATCTTGGCTCACTGCAACCTCTGCCTCCCAGGTTCAGGCGATTCTCCTGCCTCAACCTCCTGAGTAGCTGAGACTACAGGTGGCCACTATCATGCCTGGCTAATGTTGTACTAGTAGAGTTTTGTGTTGTATTATTTTGTATTAATAATACTAATTTTGTATTAGTTGGAGACCTGCCTGGTCAACATTACACCATGTTGATCAGGCTGGTCTCTAACTCCTGAGCTCAAGTGACCTGCCCACCTCAGCCTCCTAAAGTGCTGGGATTATGGGTGTGGGCCACCATGCCCAGCCAGAGAATTTCCTGATATCAGACTCAGACATTTGTCATCCATCACAATATAGACTTGAAAAAGTTACAGAAACCAATGGAGTAAATTTAATAAACTACAGATTTGTTGGCAAATTGAAGAATATTCTATGTAAACTGAAAAGAAGTTCCTAAGAGAAGAATTTATGTTGTTATTTAGACACTACAGAGGCAGCATTAGCACAAGGTTAAGAGCCTTTGCTTCACATTTTCACCCAGCAAGTTTCTAACTCCATGACACAGCAAAAAGATCTCAGCCTCTCAGTACCTTATTTTTTTCCTCAGTAAATTGGGTTAATAATATAATCTACTTTAATATGATTATTATAATCATTACATGTATCAGTATTTGTAAATAGTGCCTGGTACTTAATAATCATACAAAATATAGAAGCTAATTGGCCCCAAATAAATTCAAGACAAAGCGGTAAAGACAGACCATGATATAAAGCTTACCCTCCACAATTATGTACTCCTTGAATGAGCACCTTTCTCAGTGTCAGCTTTACATCTTTGTTTCTCAAAGAATATATCAAAGGATTCAGGGAAGGGGTAACAATATTATTAAACACCTGAACCACAGAGTCCAACCAAGGCTGGAGGCAGGTCGGAGATAAATGAGGATTATTGATCCATAGAAGAGCAGGATGGACGTCAGATGGGCACTGCAGGTTGAGAACGCTCTGTGCCTGCCTTCTGAGGAACTGATTTTCAATATAGGGATGACAATGAGAGTATAAGAGATGAGGATAAGAAGAAAACACATGAGTGCAGCAACACCTACCTTAATGAAACTCACCGTCTGTGCTAGAGAAGTGTCTGCACAGGCCAGCAGCACCAGAACATCACAGAAAAAAACCATCCACTTCATAGGGGCCACAGAAGGGTAACTTAAAGATGAGGAGTGTGAGGACAGATGCATTCAGACAGCTCCCCATCCAGGCATCACGAGGGCACACACCCTGTGGTTCATGATGACTGTGTATCGCAAAGGGTGCCAGATGGGCGCAAAGTGGTCATAGGCCATCACAGAGTACAGGAAACAATCACTGCAACCCGGGAAATGATGAAAGAAGAGTTGGGAGGCACAACCCTGGTAAGAGATGGTGCAGCTTTGCCCCATTAGGTAGAACATCATTTTGGGGGAACTCACTGAAAGGAAAAATATGTCAAACACAGACAGGTTTCCCAGGAAGAAATACATGGGAGTGTGAAGGTTGGAGGAAGTGAGGACAGCCAGAAGAATGAGTGGGTTCCCCAGCAAGGTGAAGAGGTAGAGGGCCAGAAATAAGACAAAAAGCACATTTGCCAGCCCCTTTGTGTGAGGGATTCCTCAGGAGGAGCTCAGTTACTGGAGTGTGATTCTTCATCTTCATGTTGAATTTGTCCTGGAATATCAAAGAATGGCCACACTGAGATGGGATTTTCCTGCAAAAACGATCTTCCTAGAACTTACTGCAAGCTGATAGAAACTATGTGGAGTAAAGAACTTCTAAATGAGTATTTCAGTTCTGTCGCTAATTAATGAGTGACATTTGGGTAAGTTATTAATCTATTTTTCATCTGTTTCCTCATAAGTAAAATGAAGAGACAACACTAGAATTGATACAGAAGAGAAGGTGTAGAATAAACTTTACAACTGCAAGCATCTGAGTTTAAATGCTACACATGCTGCCCATTCTGACTTCAGATGACTTTGAAAAAAACTCTAAATCTTTTCTGTATACATATAAATAGTAAAATAATATATTATGGTTCTTGTGAACATTAATGCATTGATGTCTGTAAAGTACCTATATAATTTCGGCTTCTACCCATCTTTGTTAAAAAGTTTATTCATTCAGCTGGGTGCTCAAGTCTTTAATCCCAACATCCTGGGAGGCCGAGGTAGGCAGATCGCCTGAGGTTCGGAGTTCAAGACCAGCCTGACCAACATGGGGAAACCCTGTCTCTACTAAAAATACAAAATTAGCCAGGTGTGGTGGCACACACCTGTAATTCCAGCTACTTGGGTGTCTGAAGAAGGAGAACTGCTTGAACCCGGGAGCTGAAGGTTATGGTGAGCCGAGATCACGCCATTTCACTCCAGCCTGGGCAACAATACAAAACTCTGACTCAAAAAAATTATTCATTCAATAAATTATTTAACGTGTGCCTTATTCCACAGAATTTCTCTATGGTGACTTGCAGCAGTTCTGGGATTACTCATTCACGTGACTGATCCAGGAGGCATCTTTCTCCATCATTAGGTGGGCCAACTGAAAACAGAATTGACTAGTGGCCTTAAAACAAAATGGAAGGCTGGGCATGATGGCTCACACCTGTAATCCCAGCACATTGGGAGGCCAAGATGAAGGGATCGCTTGAGCCCAGGAATTTGAGGTCAGCCTACGCAATACAGTGACACCTTGTTTCTCCAAAAATTTAAAACATAAAACAAAAAACAAAACTAGCTGAAACTAGCTGAGTGTAGTGGGTGGTGGTGTATGCCTGTGGTCCCAGATACTTGGGAGGCTGAGGTGTGGAGATCCCATAAGCTGAAAAGGCGTAGGTTGCAGTGAGCCAAAATCATGCCACTGCACACCGGCCTGGGTGACAGAGCGTGATGTTGTCCCAAAAATGAATTAAATAAAAATTTAAAAATAGAAAATATGATATTTAGGTAGGAAAAAGCAATAGATAATTACTGATATTAAAAACAGCCATTTATTTTAATAGAGTCTAGTGTCCAACAGCAATTATATCTGTGACCTGGCTGCAAATACACAATAATCATTTTTTCCTACAATTAGCTTTATAATTACCCATTATCACTTCCACAGTTGACTTAATTTATGTCTTACTCATTTCCTGAAAGTTTCTAAGGTTAAGCTTCATTAATCAGGAAATAGCTCAAGAAAATACCATGGAGTCAACTAAGTCAGATTTAGCCGAAGCTCAAGTAGAGCCAGTTCCCACATTCTTTCCACCATCCTCTACTGCATATAACTCATGAGAAGACGAGAAGGGAGCGCTCCAGAAAAAACACACTCACAGACTGAAGGGAAATGTGGCTGACTTGGGCTGAAAACCAGGCCCCAGGTCCATGCAGCCCTGTTTCCTTTGCCTTTAGATGCTGCAGATCACCTGTGGCTCTGGAGCTAGAAAAGCCGCATTTCCTCTTTTACAGACTCGGCCACCCAGGCCAGAAAATCTCAGTGCCCCTGGTCCCTGAGTGAAACAGCAGCAATCATGCCCTCAAGAGTGAATAAATGTCTTCAGTATCTTTGGGACCCTCTTCCCTAGTGGGCACTAGGGAATTGTGGAGCCAAGGGAGCAATTAGACTGGAGGTTTTTCTCTCTTCCCTCCTTCTTTCTCCCCACTGCCTCTACCTCATTAATTCTTTTTAAAATGCAATTATACAGTGGTATTTTGTTATGTTCAGGTTAAAGCTCTGTAATTAACAATAATTCTTGGGCTATTTTGCCTCTAGGAGAGAGCCATCCATTGAGTTCAGATATTTGAGATTGTCCAGTGATCCTTTACCTGGAGAATCTGGGTTTGAAGAAAGAGCTGGAAATTAGGAAAGCAACCACTTAAAGAGGCAACAATCCCATCCGATGTTAAAAACAAAACACAGCTGCATCTGTTTTTCCATAATTTGCATTATAATCCCCCATTATCGATTCCACAACTGATTGAATTCATATTTTATTCATTTTTTAAAATTTCTTCTTTTTAAAAAAAGAACAGGATACATGTACATAACACGTAGGTTTGTTACATAGGTATATGTGTGCCATGGTGGTTTGCTGCACCTATTGACCCATACTCTAAGTTCCCTCCCCTCACCCCACACACCCCAAACAGGCCCTGGTGTGTGCTGTTCCCCTCTTTGTGTCCATGTGTTCTCAATGTTCAATTCCCACTTGAGTGAGAACATGCTCATCTTCTCTTTATTTTCCTTAAGACCACTACGGACATTAATTTTAGCATACTTTAATTACTGTAACTTGGTTTGAGATATATTTTAAGAAATCAGTCTGCTGACTGCTCTGCAGAGAATGGATCAGAATGGACAAGGGTGAGCATGTTATTTTTTACTGGCTAACAACAACAAAAAAAGCAAATGGGCTTATTAAAAATGCTATGACTAAAATCCCTTTGAGAAAATATAGAAGACACAGGAATTACAACTATACTATTATATAAGTAAGTTTATTGGCATTTTAATAATCATTGTGCTTCTTTATGCCAGAGAAAATACAGAAGAGACGCCCATCTCCATGTTTGAAAACAGTAATTGCCACTTACTGAGAATCTTTCTTTTTTAGAAACCAGACAGTTCAAGGCCCCTTTGTTTTATTCTTACACTGGTCCCATTAGTTAAATTTTATTTTCTTTTAAAGACAAAAATAGGGCTCAAATAGTTAAAATAGTTGCCAAAGTGTACTCTAAAGGTCAGTCACAGAGCTTGAATTTGCGTTTTAGTCTGACTGCGTTTCTCAAGTCTAACAAAATAGAATAAACGTTTTGAATACTAATTTAAAAAGTGAACACGTTGAGTCAGTCATTTCTACCCATTTTCTTGTTCTTTAGTTTGTGTTAAATCTGATCAACATAAAATCTTTAATTTTTATAACTAGCAATAATTTCTATGCCTTTTAAAAGCTTTATCAAGATTAATGTACATACCATGAAAGCTCACCCATTTTAAATGTGCAAGTCAGTAAATACATATTTGCAAAGAATACGTATTTATGGAGTTTTCAGCTATCACCAAGCCTAATTTTAGAATTTTTCCCTCACACTAAAATGAAGCCTCACGACCATTATCATTCTCATTCCTACCCCCAACACTAGGTCACCATGAATCTACTTTCTTTCTTTATATATTTGCCATTTGGGGACATTTCTTTTAAGTGGAATTATAAAATATGTGTTTATTTTGATCTGACATCTCTCAGTAAACATAATGTTTTTAAAAGATATCTCTGTTTTTGCATGTACCAACATTTTGTTCCTTTATAATGACAAATAGTTTTCTATTGTATAGATATTTATATTTATTGGACCATAGGCTAAGATTCTAAGTTTATTCCTAGTGCATATAAGCCCTTAAAAGATCATTAAACATAGAACCTCTTTGAAGATATCAAGATTTTATCATCACCTAGTCAAAAGTTAATTATTTTGGATTGTATCACATGTTAAACAGCTCATCATGTGAATTGTAGAAAAAATAAATGTAACTTTGATTATCTAGCTTTAACTTGTCATTTCAATTTCTTCCTTCTGTATCACTATAAAAAACATCATAGAATTGGTCCTTCTGTATCACTATAAAAAACATCATAGAATTGGTGAAAATCACACTGCCATGTGTGTTCCTATGCAACAATTTTGCATGTTCTTCACATGTACCCCAAAACCTAAAATACAATAAAATAAATAAATGGGAAAAAAAAAAAAAAGAATTGGTGAAAATCAGCCTAGTACTGAAATAATTTATAGTAACTGAAATGCTCAAACTTCCTTTTTTCAACTGCCTTTATTATGAGTATTTTATATTGCATCTAAGTAATTCCCAGGATTACTTCTTCAAATGACTTATACATCTCATAATTACTATCCCCATGACTCATTAAAACACAACACATGCACACATACCACACACAGAAAATATACAAGCAATAATGAGCCCCTAGAAATACCATCTCATTTCAGCTTCTCAGAACTGCTGTTCTTGGCAAAATCTCAAGGGTCATTAAAGTAACAAGTGACACAAAAGCTCAAAATTTTATTATTCTTTATATTTAAAGCATTGTTTCTAAACCTCACAAATTACTTATCCACATTGCAATATAAGAAAAGGAGGAATCTAAACTAAGATATTTCAGGGGCATTCCAGAGACTGGAAAAAAGAAAACCAAATGCATTCACTGGGGAAAAGATTCTAAACCATATTCTTTGCTTCAATTTTTATTTTAAATTCAGGAGGTACATGAGCAAATTTGTTACCTAGGTATATTTGCATGATGCTGAGGTGAGGGGTATGAACGATTCCCTTACCCAGGTGCTGAGCATAGTACCCGATAGTTGTTCAGCCCTTGCCCCTCTCTCTCCTCCAAGCAGTCCCCAGTTTCTATTGTTGCCATCTTTATGTCCATTTATACCCAATGTTTGGCTCCAACTTATAAGTGAGAATATGTGTTATTTGGCTTTTTGTTTATCCTAATACTTAGGATAATGGCCTACAGCTGCATTTTGTTGTTATAAAGGACAATATTTTTTTTCTTTTTATGGCTGCATAGTATTCCATGGTGTATATATACCACATTTTCTTTATCCAGTCCAATGCTGATGGGCATCGAGGTTGATTCCATGTCTTTGCTACTATGAATAATGCTGCAATAAACATTCAAGTACATGTATCTCTTTGGTAGAAAGATTTGTTTTCTTTCAAATATATATCCAGCAATGGGAATGCTTGGTTGAATGGTAGTTCTAAGTTCTTTGAGAAATCTTCAAGCTGCTTTCTGCAGTAGCTGCAACTAATTTACATTTTTCACCAACAATGTATTCCCTTTTCTCCATAGCCTCACTACCATCTGGATCTGTTGTTTTTTACTTTTTAATAATAACCATTGTGACTGGTGTGAGATGGTATCTCATTGTGGCTTTGATTTGCATTTCTTTGATGATTAGTGATGTGGAGTATTTTTTTATATGTTTGTTGGCTGCTTGTATGTCTTCTTTTGAGAAGTGTCTATTCCTCTCTTTTGACTATCTTTTTTTTCCCCATTTATTTTATTGCATTTTAGGTTTTGGGGTACATGTAAAGAACATGCAAAATTGTTGCATAGGTACACACATGGCAGTGTGATTTGCTGCCTTCCTCCCCATCACCTACATCTGGCATTTCTCCCCTTGCTATCTCTCCCCAGCTCCCCACCTCCCACCGTCCCTTCCCTATTTCCCCGCAACTGACCCCAGTGTGTAGTGCTCCCCTCCCTGTGTCCATGTGTTCTCATTGTTCAACACCCGCCTATGAGTGAGAACATGAGGTGTTTTAATGAGGTTGTTTTTTGCTTGTTTAATTGTTACGTTCCTTAAGATTCTGTGTATTAGACCTTTGTTAGATACAGAGTTTGTAAATATTTTTTCCCATTCTGTAGTTTATTTACTCTATTGACAGTTTTTTTGTGCAAAACCTCTTTAGTTTAATTAGGTACTAATTGTCAATTTTTGTTTTTGTTGTTATTGCTTTTGAGGTCTTACTCGTAAATTCTTTGCCAAAGCCAATGTTCAGAATGTTGTTTCCTAGGTTTTCTTCTAGGATTCCTATAGTTTGCAGTCTTATGTTTAAATATTTAGTCAATTTTTGTATATGGTAAAAATTAGGGTCTTATGTTTAAATATTTAGTCAATTTTTGTATATGGTAAAAATTATTTTGCATGTGGCTAGTCAGCTATCCCAGCCCCATTTATTGAATAGGGAGTCCTTTCCCCATTGCTTGTTTTTGTTGATATTGTTGATGATAGGTGATTGTAGGAATGTGGCTTTATTTCTGGGTTCTCTCTTCCGTTCCATTGGTGTGTATGTCTGCTTTTGTACTAGCACCATACTGTTTGGGTTGCTATAGCCATGTAGTATAGTTTGAAGCTGGGGAATGCAGTACCTCCAGCTTATTTTTTGTTGTTGCTTGTTTTTTGCTTAGTAGTACTTTGGCTAGTTGTTATTTTTTGGTTCCATATGATTTTTAGAATATATTTTTTTCTAGCTCTATTAAAAACAACATTGTTATTTTGATAGGAATAGCTTTGAATCTGTAGATTGCTTTCGATAGCATGGCCATTTTAATGATATTGATTCTTCCAGAACAGATGAGCATGGAATGTTTTTCCACTTGTTTGTGTTATCTATTTTTTTAGTAGTGTTTTCAGTTCTACTTGTAGATATCTTTTACCTCCTTAGTTGGATGTATTCCTAGTTAGTGTGTGTGTGTGTGTGTGTGTGTGTGTGTGTGTGTGT